>NC_132781.1:83584364-83885823 GCF_048418805.1 Vulpes vulpes
GGAGACTAAACGTCTCTTGATACACAAACAGATAACGTCCTCCCCATGTTGCTGGGGATTTAGATGGTGGATAAAAGATGGGTCTTCAACTTTGTAATTTCCTCTGCCTTGACACCCACTATCAAGTCAGCATTGATAGCGCCTAGAAAGAAACACGCTCTCCCAGGCTTACTGCGGATCCCAACACGGTGGCGGTGGCGCAGCCTTTGCCCTATTGGGTAGTGGCGGTATTTGGACGTGGAGGAGATTCCTGGTGAGCTTATGAGGACAAGTGAATGGAAAGGCAAGGCTGCATCCGTGGGAGTGAGAGGCGCTGGGCTTTAGTAACCGTAGCTCTGATCTTCCACTCCCAGATGGGATCTTTCTCTTTAGGAGCAAAAAAGTTTGCATACACTGTACTTTTAAAGCAGACCAACCTTCTTATTTGGGGTTATTTTGCAGTTTTTCTCATGCTATGTAATTTCCTCCTGTGGCCTGATAGGACGACCCTCAAGGGGGAGCACCTTGCTTCATGGGGTCAGGAGAGGGGGTGCAGGTGCACAGTCAGAGGCCACTCATAGGTGCATCCTGGAGGCGGCACAGGCCTCTGCAGGCCCTGGAGGCCGGGCCCGGAAAGTAAGTACTTCCCTGCCTGCTGGCCCCACATGGTGCCAGGGGACACAGGAGCAAGCTTGGGAGACGACACCAAATGGTTCGGATCCAAGGAGACCACAGTAAAAATACTTCCCCCCCGATGCCTTGGGATGCCCCCCTGAATGCAATGGCCATCCTCCAGTTCTAGAGGCGAGCAGAAGCTCTGGTCCTATGGAGAACAAGAAGTGGGTAGGACAGAGATGGGCCCGACAGAAGTGAGGGATGCTCTTCACTGAGCCCAGGAGCTCCCTTTTCTAGGCATGAGCCTCTGCATAAAGGCTCTGTCCCCTCCTTGCTCTTGGAAAGGAAAACACGGTCACAGATGACGGCTCTTAGCCTGCCATGGCTTCCTGAGACTTCTTTGATGCTTGGGTCTCGAGTGCCACAGAAGTCTGGGTGTCACCAGACAGGTCAGTGTGCATCTGTGACTCCCATCCCTGCACACTCTGCCCATGTCTCTACTGCTGGCGACTCAGCACAAGCCGCCCCCCGACTTTAGAGCCTGAACAGAGCTCCTCGGGCAACACAGATCCACCTTGCAACATCCTCCCAGGCTTCCCGCGAGGGCTTTTAATACATCACGTTCGGACAGCGCAGGTAGGGGAGCCAAGCCCTGTGCTATCTCCAGAACCAGGTTTCTCATCTGATCCTTGGGCACAAATATAATCGCACAAGGGTGTTCCAGATACAGGTGTTAAGTAAGGACCTGACAGTAGTAAAAGTTCATTTTGAGTGATTATTACTATTTGTATCTTCTAACTCATAAAGTCATAATGAGAGCCTAGGACGTGAAGATGCTGTGCCTGTATTCCTGGTCTCACGCACTCTTCCAACAACCCTCCAGAGAGGGTACATCTCTGATTGCAGGGACATGTTTATGTACCTTCCCGAAGGTGACCTGCAGCCGAGAAATGACTAAGCCTGAGCTCAACCCCAGGCCTGTCTTGAGAACCTTCCAGACACAGGGACGACTCTTCCGGACACAGTTCCTTCTCTATTAAGAAGCTTGCAAGTCTAACTGGAGATGAACATGGATGCATGGGAGTTTAGATGGGATGAGAGAGTCGGCAGGCCTTGCTCCCGTGCCCGGGCGCCAGGGTAGATGCCTCTCACTCCCTCTTAACAATCCACATGAGGCCCTCACCAGAGGCAGCAATGACCCACTTATTCAATATATCAGAGTTTCATTTCAATCACCAGGAGCTGCAAAAATGGGGTCCAGCTGCCATAGGCTGGTGGCCTCAGGTGCAAGCTGGGTCCTGCCCGTAGGACACCTTGGGTGTGGAATCTCCATATCCTTCAGTGGGGACATCTGCAAAATTCAGAGCAGGAAGGGATGACCTGCTGGTGCCCTTGAAATTGTTTTCCAAATTGAAGTTGGGGCCCAAATCTCTGGAACCCCTTTGCAGAAGTCCTGCTGGTTGGGGCCAACCAAGCCTCTTACCACATTTCCCCCATGCACTGGTAGTCACCAAGAATTGGCTTGGCTTTTCGGTGCCATGGACTTTAGAGGGGGCTTCCACGAGAAGTGTGTGTGTGGGGATATGGGGGTGTGGTGGAGGTACCCGTCACTCCTGCCCTGCCTGTGACACGGTTACTTTAACTCTGCAATGCAGCAGCAGCAGGGTGGTCCCTCCCATCTGAGCTCGTGTCTTCCAATGGGTCGATTCCTAATGGGTGTGCCATTTGGGTTCTATCCGCCTGGCTACCTGGGTGATCGTTCAGGGGGTCAGAATACATTCTACCTGTTGAGTTGTTTCCTCAGTGTGCCACTAGTCTTTCATTTTGTGTTGGTGACCTTTATCCGATAGAAATGTACATTTTTATGAAACAAGTCCTTGGTGCTTTACCTTTATGGATTTCGAGTTTTATGACTTGCATTAACCAACATGAACTTATTTCTTAAAAACTGTCTTTTCTTTCAATACATGAATTGTTTTCTTGGTTATGTTTGGTTTTTTAATTTTTTTTATATTTGGCTTTTGGCTTTTTAATTAATCTAGAATTTGTTTTTATACATAATGTGAGGTATGACTATATGTTTTTCCAAATGGATAGTCAATTACTTTAACCCAATTCATTGAATAGTAGATTCTTTCTCCATTGGATTCAAATACCAAATTTCTACAGGTACTTGGTTTAGTTTTTGCATTTTGCATTCCATTCCATTCAGTTTTGAAGTATAATTTGGCATCCAGGAAGGCCAGACTGTCTCTCTTTTTTTTTTTTTTTTTTTCTGTTTCAAAATAGTGTAGGTTATTCTGGTATACTTCCTTCTCAAATTAATATCAGTTTGACAAGTTAACTAAAACACTTTGTTAGGATTTGTATTAGTCTTGCATTGCATTTCTGTATTTATCTGGGGATAATTAGAACTTCACAATATTATTCTAACAGGGAATATACTTTTTCCCTCCATTTATTCCATTTCTCCAGGTCTCTCAATAGAGTCAAATCATCCCCAAATTTCATACTTTTCTTCATACACCTCTTGTTCATTGTGAGACAAAAAAATTAACAATTTACCCACAGTTAATTTGAATTTTGTCTTGCTACACTAAGTATGACCTATTTTTATATATATATATATATATATATTTGTAAATATTATATATATTAACACTGCAGATGTAGAGGAAAGCAGTTGATTTTTCTATGTTGCTCTTTTACCTAGCCTGCTTATGAAACTCCAGTCTTAAAGAGTTTTTTTGGTTGTTCTAGATCATATTGCCTCAAATAACGATGCTTCTTTTGTCCCTTTACAATATTTCTACTTATTTTTTATTACTTATTTTATTGGCTGTACTCTTAAGGAAAAAAATTGAACAGTAGTAATAATGACAGATATTTGGGGATGATTTTTGACTTTAATAGAAATTATACCTCTCTATCAAGCTAAGAAATCCATTTTCTTCCAATTTCTAGTTCACTATTAGAAAATTAAATCAGGAATGGATATTGGCTTCTACTCAATGTTGCTTCATATCTATGTAATGTTTTATGATGATGAAGTTGCTTTCATTTTTGAGATAAATATACTTGGTAATGATACATTTTCCATTTGTTATGTTGTTGGATTAAAATTGCGTTATGTTTTATTTAGATGTTTATATCCACACTCAAAAAGTAGATAGACCCATAGTATTCTTTTCTTTGTGTGTGTATGGGGGGGGGGGGGTTGTTGTTTGTTTGTTTATTTGGATTTGAGATCAGGGTTATGATGCTGGTTTCCTCAAGGAACTGGTTAGGAAATCTTCTCTCGTTTTCTATTCTTTGGATCCATTTGTATCACATAGATCTTGTCATTTCCCCAGAGATCTGAATGACCAAAGGAAAAAGAATTATGGATTTCCCTCTCTTTCTCTTTATTTCTATGTCATTAGGTTCAGTATAATGATGAATAAGAAACAATGTGATGGGATTCTTGGTCAATCTTGTTATTTGCAGGAGTGCAATTTGCTTTCCTTCTGAATTCAAGCAAGTCCTGGTTGGAACAGAGTACGTGGCTTCGGGGGCTATAGTGCCCCCCATTCCTACCACTTTACCTAATGCTAACGTAAGATGTTTACACTTGCTTTGAGTCTGTCTGAAATCTTACAGTCAGGAGGCATCCAAATACTATATGCAAATAAGGTGGGAAGGGACTGGGACACTTGTGGCCATCTGCCCTGCTTCCTAGATGCTCCCTTGTTCTCTTGGACTTCACTCATAAAACACAAGTTCAAAATGTCAATTGTTGTTTTAAAACTGTAACAGCAAAGCATTAAACCAAGCATGCAGCCTTTCTGAGTGGGGAGCCATAGGTTGCAAACCCATGAAATCTGCCCTGATCTTTTTAAATTATTAAAATATAGTTGCATTGGGGTGTCTGGCTGGCTCCGTGTGAGGAGCCTGCAACTCCTGATCTTGGGATCATGAATTCGAACCCCACATCGGCATAGAGATAAATAAATAAATAAATAAATAAATAAATAAATAAATAAATAAGACAAAAAAAGTTGCATACAATGTTTTAGTAGTTTTAGGTGTACAGTTTATTGATTTGACAATTCCATACAATAATCAGTGCTCACCACAGTAAGCGGAGTCACCATCTGTCACCATATAATATTTTTACAATACTAATGACTATACATCCCTAATACTGTATTTTTCATCTCCACAACTTGCTTATTTTATAATTGGAAGTTTGTACCTTTTAATCCCCTTCATCTGTTTCACCTTTCTCTCGCATCCCACCCCGCTGGCAGCCACCAATTTCTCCTTAGTATTTAATAATTGCTTGGGGTTTTTTTGTTTGCTTGTTGATTTATTTTTGAGACTCTACATATAAGTGAAATCAGCTGATGTTTGCCTTTCTCTGACTTATTTCACTCATATAAGACTATCTAGGTCCATCCATGTTGTTGCAAATGGCAAGGTCTCATCCCTTTATGGCTGAGTAATATTCCATTGTGTATGAATGCTACATCTCCTTGACACTTGGGTTGCCTCCATGTCTTGACTACTGTAACAGTGCAGTAAACAGGAGTGAATGTATCTTTCCAAATTAGTGTATTCGTTTTCTTTGAGTTAACTACCTAGTAGGGGAACTATTGAATCATATGGCATTTCTATTTTTACCTTTTTGAGGAATTTCCATACTCTTCCACAACAGCTATACCAATTTATATTCCTACCAACAGTGCACAAAGGTTCCTTTTTCTCCACATCCATGTCAACTCTTTTTATTTCTTGTCCTTTGAGACTAGCCATTCTGACTGGTGTGAGGTAATATCTCATATCTAATGAAAGGAGGAAGATATCTGCAAATGATATATTTGATAAGGGGTTAGTATTCAAAAAAACTTACATAACTTATATAAAAACTTATATAACTCAACACCAAAAAAATAATCCACTTAAAAAATGAGCTGACGTCCTGAAAGACATTTTTCCAAAGAAAACATACAGATGGCCAACAAACACAGGAAAAGATGCTCAACATCACTAATCATCAGGGAATGCAAATCAAAACATCATCTCACACCAGTCGAAATGGTTGGTATTAAAATGTGTCCTGTTTCTAACCAAAAAGCTAGTTAGAAGCTGTTCAATTATTAAACCATATTTTGAATAATTTAAAATGTCCATACATATTGAATATTTAAAACATCCAAATAGGAAAAATAAGTCATTATTTTTATCTCTGTCATTTAGGGATTTTACCTCACATTAGTCATCCATTAATACATATCCTTCTCCTATTTTCAGCTTACTATTTTTTTGATGTTTTTGTCTTGATAATTTGTAGTACATATGTTTTATTGATCACTTATTTTGGTCCATTTCATTTTTTACTTCAATTTTTCCAAGCCTGCTTTGTATTTTCTTTTAGTAGTTAAAGAATTTTAACTCATGCTTCACATTTTTTCCAACAGTATGTAGCATAAGGGCACCTGGGTTAAGCATCTGCCTTCAGCTCAGGTCAAGATCCCCGGGATCTGGGATCACCCTGCATCTGGCTCCCTGCTCAGCGGGGAACCTGCTTCTCCCTCTCCTCCTTACTTGTGCTCTCTGTCGCTATCTCTGTCTCTCCTTATCAAATAAAGAAATAAAACCTTAAAAAAAAAAAAAACATGTAGAATTAATGTAGAGAATTAATCAGGATCTATTCGCCTTCCCAGTATATCCATAGGATATTATTAATTCCTTTCAACCTCCCCTTCACATTCCTGTTGTAATAATTTGTATCTTGGTTATATGTTGTTTAACATAACCCTATTCGTATTATGACTTAGTTATTTCTTTTTCCAACAAATTTTCTTGCTCTTTGCCTACTTTCTTGGACTCAGGGAACTTATTTTTGGGGATACAAAGAAGTATATGCTCAAAAGCCTATCTGGATCTCCACGTGGGTATGTTAACGTGTCTATATCCACTGGTTTCACTCTGAGTGAGCTGATGGTTTTTCCCCTACACGGAGTTCTCCACCAGTGTCTATCACCTCATTATGGCAAAACCACCTAATTTATTATCAAGGCCAGACACCTGAGTGCCATCGTGGTACAGCTGCTGCCCTCATGACTTTCTCTTCTTACCCACCAGCAGTTCGCCACTAAAATCTAGTGGTTTTTGCATTCTAGAATTCTATACTGTTTTCACTTCTCCCCATCACCACCACCATCACCACCCCCAACGTCTTACTGCAGTTTGTCTTTATCTCTCACCTAGAAAATAGGGAAAGGCTTTGAGTTGCTGCTGCCCTGTCTGCCTACAGTCAGTCTCCTCCGAAGCCATTCTCTTCCATGGCAGGGTGGTAGTCACAAAATACACATTTGATTTTGTTCCCAGCCTTGTCTCTGACTTAAATTGTTCTCCTATATTCCCTTTGTTCATCGGACAAATGCTAAATTTCACAGGGTGCCTTATAAGAACTCAAATGTTCTACAGCCTCTGTGGTCCAGGTTGGGCCATGTTGCATAATTGTGCCCCCTTTATTCCATTTTTTATGATTTTTCATGCTTCCATGCAAATGGCACCTTGCTCATGCTCCTATGTCTGGCTCCTCCCTCCCCCAGTCATCCAGTGCCTTCTATAATTTCTTTACCTTCACAATCCCTTTCTTAGCAAAGCCCTTCCTTTACATTTTGCAGAACCGAACTTCCTAAAATATGCCCTCATGGTATCGGTTAACACCACTCTTACTGCAGTTACAACTCTGCATTACTTTGTGAGATTGTTAAATGAATGTCTATCATCATCATTAGACAAATTAAACATCATTGTGCATTTTACATATTTCTCCCATTGTCTAGCGAGATGTCTTCCATGTATTGAGTTTCAACAAATAGTAAGTGTATGAATCAACAAATGAATAAAGTTGATAGTCATTTTCGCTGGAGTACAACCTTGGCAAATTCTTTCAGTGAGGCTCTTTGGATGATCAAATGTTTGACTGTCGCCTACATTTGAAAGCCAAAATAACAGAATAAGTCTCTAAATTAAAACTACTTATTTTTTTCTAAAACCTAAATGAAGGTTTTGACTCAGTCTTCTAGAAAACAAGAGTAGTCAGTGAAATTTTCAAGCTGAAACTTTTCCTTATCTTTTGTCTGTAGGATGCTTTATTTTCTTCTGGAAGTTTTTAGAATTCTCTGTTTACCTTGAAAATAAATTCTTTCATAGTTCACTGAGACGCATTTATAAAGGTATGACTCTTTTTTTTTTTACATTGCTTGAAACTCAATGACACTTTCAATCTGAAAAATATGCTTATTATAGACAAGGGACACCTTCTGTAATGTATTTTGTTATTATTGCCACTGCTTTCACTCTGATCTTTTTTTTAAAAGAATCCCTATTATATAGATATGGACATGCTGGATTGATTTTTTTTTTTTTTTTTTTTTTTTTAGAGAGAGAGACAGTGGGAGGTGTGCAGGAAGGGGCATAGGGAAAAGGTGATAATAAAATATTTAGTTTCCCCCAAAAAATGTATTTTCTTAGTTGTCAACGCTTAAAAGACTTGATATCCTATTTCTTTCGGAGGATTCGGAATAGAATTTTTAAAATTTTCTTCTGTTCTCTGATCTTTTTGTTCCAGGCAAGATATTTTTGTTTTTTTATCCAAGTCCCTCTCTTTAATGCTCTTATTTATGTAATAGACCTATTTTTTGCTTTGTTTTCTGTTGTATTGATGAATGAATGTCTAAGTTATATAGTATGGGTAGATGGCATAGGCTTAGCCCAGCAGATTTTCAAGTATCTTTCTCCAATAGAATATTGTAGTGCCTAGACTCTGCCTTACTGGGAAGAGGGGGTAGTATGTCTTGACTGGACAACCTTGTTTTAGAATGCAATGAAGTTTAACTGGTATATCGACTGAGCCCATCCCAACTACATATACACATTACCCACCTCTTGCAGTCAAATCAAGGAGGGGCTTTTGTTTTGGTATACCTTTTACTGGGTATATCACCTTTCTCTTTACACACCTTTCCTTCCACCCCCTCACCTGTACTAGACATCAGAATTGCCTCAAAACTCCTCTTCTTCATCCATTGAAGGGATTATCCCCAGAGAAGTCGTTGATTCTCTTTAGAGAACAATTGGATTTTTGTCCTGGGATCAGTGCTTCTTCTGCCTTCTACTTAGTGAAATGGACCAGCCCAGCCATGTAAACAAGGCCCAGATCTTCTGATAACTGACCCAAGATTTCTTTAATTAGTTTACTCTGGGCTTGCGTTCTACTAAATTCTTCTTTTTTTTCCCCCCTGTGAGTGTGTCAAGCTAATATTTTCTCTACTCATCTTTATTTTTTAAAAATATTTTTTTTATTTATTTATTCATGAGAGACATAGAGAGATAGAGAGAGAGAGAGAGAAGCAGGCTCCATCCAGGGAGCCTGACGCAGGACTCGATCCTGGGACTCCAGGATCATGCCCTGGGCTGAAGGCAGGCACTAACTAAACCGCTGATCCACCCAGGGATCCCCTCTACTCATCTTTAGACTGATCTCATCTGCTGTCACCCAGTATTTTTTTGTTCGGTTCATGACAGTCTTCTTGTTTTCTAGCACTGTCAAGGATTTAGCTCATTTGTTCTCTCTCTTCCCCATTTCCTGGCCATAACATATTAAAAAGGTTTGTAAGAGATTAAGCAATTAAAAAAAAATGGCCTGCCATCTTCATTCAATCTCCTCCATTTCTTTTTCTGGTCCTTCTAGACCATACTACACTAGGGTGGAATATGTTCTGTAGTCGTTATGACATCAAGCATGAGGCCATATTCCCTAATGATTTTCAACAAATACATAGTACTAATAAAAGTGTGGTGGGTTTAATTCACTTTTACTTATAATTATTTTGTTTTATAGAATGCCCTGTGCTAAAGGGTAATATTTTTAATAAAATTTGTATTACCAAAAATTGAATCACAAAACAACCTTTTTGCTCTTAATAAAATACTTAAGTTTAGATTAATTTGGACTCATAATAAGGATTTTTATTATAAAGTTTTACTAGTTATATGTGTATTTCTGCTATTACACACAAAAAAGAACAGATTACAATGGAGTATTATTCAGCCATCAGAAAGAATGAATACGTACCATTTACATCGACATGAATGGAGCTGGAACGTATCATGCTGAGTGAAAAGTCAATTGGAGAAAGACAGTTATCATATGGTTTCACTCGTATGTGGAATATAAGAAATAGTGAAAGGGACCATAAGGGAAGGGGGGAAACTGAGTGGCAAAAAATTAAAGAAAACAAACCATGAGAGACTCCTAACTCTGGGAAACAAACAAAGGGTTGTGGATGGAGAGGTGGGTGCGGGGAGAGAGTCCCTGGGTGACGGGCATTAAGGAGGGCAGGTGAAGAAGTGAGCACTGGGAGTTATACTTTATACTGGCAAATTGGATTTAAATAAAATTTTAAAAAACGGACAAATTAGGAGAAGAAATGCAATAAAAACAAACATTAATAATTCTCATTTGCTCCTTGATCCACACACTCAGAATCTCCTCAATCTTCCATATAATCTTTTTGACCTTGACCTTGCAGTTCTACTTGTAAAATCGTTCACAGCACATTAAGGACAAATGGAGCAGCCAGCCATTCAAACAAAGGAGCTGGGAATCTTTAATCATTGGCTAAACATACTCTTTTTGTACTTCTCTAATGCTGATATATAGTCACTGTTGTGTTAAAATCAATCATAATGTAACTCATAATTCCCAATTAGTTACGATCTTTATTTACATTTCTTGTAATTGAATAAAAGTAGTCCTAGCTTAGTTCTTTGTTATGGAAAAATTTGCCCTGAAAAGAATGCATATATTTGAATTTTCATCCAGACTCTGCATAATTTGTTTAAATAAGTTTTCGGGTAGTAAGCAAATAGTGACCACCCCAGATCGCTTTTCATTGAACTACACAAAGTCAAAGCAGAATGTTCATTTCCATGAATGTTACGTTCTCGGAGCTTCATGGAGAGTTGTTTAATGCATCCTAATGGGTGCATACACTGTAGTAATGCTTCATATATTAAAAAATTTCTACCTTCAAGCTTTTAGTGCATGACTATTAATGCATCTTGTAATTAAACACGGTTCTCCAAAAGTATTCCCAGTGCAAACTTCTTCCTTTCCATAGCCATTTTGACTGATCCACACTGAAGGTATCACCAGTACATCTTTTTTCTCTGGTAATGGTTTCCATTAGCATCATTTCACAATCTTTTACTTTTAATCTGTAAGGTTTTAATGTCAGAAAGGGAGATTGATGTTACCGCTGCTGTTGAAATATTAGGTTTAGACTAAGTGCACGGTAAAGTGACATGAGAAGTTCAAGGTGTCTCAGTCCTAACAGAATCTACTCATTATTTAATTAGGCTCTGAAAGCTCTTAGCAGAAATTTCTGGCCTTATGTGAAAAAACCTTTCAAGAGGTGCACATCACTGAAAGCTTCAGTTGTAAGGGTGCCTTATCATACAAATATAGTTCTGATATTTTGGAAGTTATGATATCTGACAGGCCACGAGTCTTCAGATAATTCCCTCATCCCCTCTGGTTTTTCTCTGCTATAATTCTACATCTATTTATCTTTTTTCCTGATTATTTCCACCCTGTAAATGTTACAGTGGAATTCAAATTGTAAAAACATAGTTTCTTTAAACCATATTTGCTTCTTGACCCGTGTTTATCAAATTAATGTAAAAATTTTTAAGTGGTCTAAATCCACAAAAATATGCTTTTCAGAGCATATGGCAACATAAACATTTGCTTTAAGGTGGGAAAATCTTAAGTTTGATAGAGTTTGTGTGGTTAAGGTGTGCTGGTCCCAATAATGGTCACAAAAAATTGAGTTAGAAGGCACAGTCTGCATTTGTAACTTATTTCCTGTTAAAATAACTAGACATATAATATTATAGTATTGTAAATGATCGAAAGAAATTCTGACACTTGGTCCAGTCAGGCACTTCAATCCCCAATTTTTGTATGGCTGTATGTCACAGTTCAATCCCATCAGATGAGGAGGACTTGAAGCTCATATAAGTGGTTCTAGTTTTAGTTGGGACTAAACACCATTTTTAGGTTCTTGAAGTGGTGTTTCTCAGAGCTTAACTCGGTGTAAGCTCTGAAGCCTGGCAGGTGAACCTCTGAATCCCGCCTCTGCCATTTCCAAATGGGACCCGTCAAATCACGTAACCTCTCTAAGCCTTGGTTTCCTCATGAGTAAACGAGGCGCGATAGGCCCTGACTTTATAAAGTTATTGTGAGATGTAAACGAGATGGTAGGTATTTGCCTTTAGCTTGGTGCCTGGCCCATAGTTGGTGTTCAGTAGATGTTTAATATCACTCTGCTCCTGTATTCACTTGAGTAGCTATGAACGGAGAGAAACGATCCTGGTTGCATAACTAAGTTTGTTTCTCTAAGCTCATTGTGTCCTTAACTAATGGCTACACAGGAAGAGATGACACACATGTTGCCATGGGATGGTATGAAACACTTGCTACTGCTATGACACATCTTGGTGTCTGCATTTGACCATACTTCCATACTACAGTGTGTGTATTGTTGGCTGTGTGTGTGTGTGTGTGTGTGTGTGTGTGTGTATCTGTTTACCTTGCACCTTTATTTACTTCTTAAAACAGATCTTTTGTCCCAGGTCACGGGAATGGATGAGAAACCCAGTGTAGAGCAATAATAGCATTTTATCCACTCTGGTCACAGGTTCTAAGGTAAGGATGAGGGCCTGTGGACCTGCTAAGTAGAGAAAAGTAAATCCCTGAGATTCCTTAAATTGTATATATTACTGTTACAATGATTTGCTCATAAATACACCAATTATATTTTTCTGCTTAATATAAATTTCCCCAGATTTTCTGATCAATAACTTGAAATGTGCATTAAAAATTTAACTTTATTTTTTAATTTTTATTTTATTTTATTAAAAAAGTTTTTTTTATTAGAGTTCAATTTGCCAACATATAGCATAACACCCAGTGCTCATCCGCCAAGTGCCCCCCTCAGTGCCCATCACCCAGTCACCCTAACCCTCCACCCACCTCTCTTTCCACTACCCTTTGCTCATTTCCCAGAGTTAAAAAAAAATTAACTTTATGCATTTAGCATTAGGCATTAGAACTCTCCAATGACAATACAGTCAACATGTCACCCAACTTGCTTCAGAAGAGAGGCTTCAGTTACATTTCAAGGTTATACACATCTAATAAAATATCTAAACAGGTGTATACAAATGATTTTTCTGAAAATATTGATATTTTATTTGATCTAAAATACTCATTTAACAGGTGGAGCTGGCCAGAGGGATTGTGGAGTCAGACACCCAAACTCTGCTGAAACTCCCTTTCTGCTCTTACTTTCTTCTACTGTACCTGGTGCTGGGGGACTTGGTCATTGGCAGTCACATCTGAGAACTTTTGGGCCAGACATGTAAAGACCTGCTTTTTCTGTCCCATCATCAATAGTTTAGTGTTCCAGGGATTGCCCTGTTATTAAACGACTCAGATTACTTGTCTCCCAACCCTCATCCTTGCCTTAGATTATGGGGCTGGGTTGGTGAGGTATTAGGATCGACTAGTCTAGGTTATAAATCCACTCCTATCGCTTGGGCTGTGGGGTCTGTTACATAAGATGATGGACAGGAGCACCAAAGATAGTCTCAGACATACACACACACACACACACACACACACACACTCAATAAAGAATTTACTCCATTTATGTAAGTATGCTATCAAAAATCAACCTATAGGGATCCCTGGGTGGCGCAGCGGTTTGGCGCCTGCCTTTGGCCCAGGGCGCGATCCTGAAGACTCGGGATCGAATCCCACATTGGGCTCCCGATGCATGGAGCCTGCTTCTCCCTCTGCCCGGGTGGCTCAGTGGTTTAGCGCCGCCTACAGCCCAGGGCGTGATCCTGGAGACCTAGGATGGAGCTCTTTGCATAGAGCCTGCTTCTGTCTCTGCCTGTGTTTCTGCCCCTCAGTCTCTCTCTCTCTCTCTCTCTCTCTCTCTCTCTCTCTCTTTCTCTCTCCCTCCGCTCTCATGAATAAATAAATAAAATCTTTAAAAAAAAAAAACAAAAATCAACCTATAATTTGAAGACAAGAATCCATGTGATATTTAGGATAATATCAATATTTCCAATTTGGCTTGGATAAGAGAGTGGGAGTAATAGAAAACAAGTTTTTGAGTTTAAATTGGACCTGCACTTTAGGAAGTCTTGTTTGCAGGTCTAGCAGATTTGGCTCTGTTGCCAAAAGCCTTGGATATTTTCTGAGAACACGTACTATAATGAGAGCTATATTTCAGTGCCCTGTAGCTGGGATTTTAGTATGGATAGTAGGTGGTAGCTAATAGAGATGAAAAGATCTCGGGATCCCTGGGTGGCGCAGCGGTTTAGCGCCTGCCTTTGGCCCAGGGCGCGATCCTGGAGATCCGGGATCGAATCCCATGTCGGGCTCCCGGTGCATGGAGCCTGCTTCTCCCTCTGCCTGTGTCTCTCTCTGCCTCTCCCTCTCTCTGTGTGACTATGATAAATAAATAAAAATTAAAAAAAAAAAAAAAAAAGAAAAGATCTCTAGAATTTCAGTAGATTCAGGAAGAGCTGAGAAGGTGATTACAATAGGTTCAATATGAGTTATTGAGAATCATAAGCTGGGGAGAAGACTGAAATGAGGGGTGACGGAGACGTCATCAAAGTATGCACAATGGGATTAGGTGGCTGTCACCTGAGCAGGGAATCAATCGGGGACAGGAATAGAAATAATGAAGACTAAGACTGCAAACCCAGCTGATTATGAAGATTGTGGTGCTTTTATGAAAAAGAAAAATTGTTAAACATCGCAGGAGGAGCTGATTTACAGGGGAAAAAATAATGAGCTCTTTTTTTTTTTTTTGGCATATGGTATTTGAAGTTAGGAAATGTCCAGAAGGCAGTAAATTCAAGGTGCTAGAACTTCACAGAACTACCAGTTGCTAGACTTGCGTGTGCAATCAATTATGGATGAGAGACAGTCCTATGATTACATATATATGTGTGTGTACAGACACATGCACGTACACACATATGTGTGTGTATATATACGCTGTGAATATGTGTGTGTGTAGTATGTGCATGAGGGCAGGGGGGTGTAAGTATGCATGTGTCTAGAAAGAGACAGAAAATAATCTTTTGTGGGAATGTACTGTGTAGAGTGAGTGTATTGGGATGTGACATTAGGAGACTATAGACCTCATTCTTGCAAATAATCGTTGATTTTCATAATTAGGGGAAACAGACTAGAAATGATAACTGTTTTCTAAAATCTTATGGGCTATTAGCTGGAAGAGAAATAGGATGACAATCTGGTAGAGACTGCGAAAGATGGGATTTTAATAGAGGAACTTGGATCCTGTAATTCAGATCCAGTTGTTAAGGATATTTTCACTCATATAAGGACCATGACTTAACATCTACCGAGGGCCAGATGTGCAACTAAATCAACTTGTATTAGTTTCCAGTGGCTGCTGTAACAAATTACCACGTTAATAACGGAGGTTTTTTTGGTGGGGGGGGGGGGGTGTTGAGGGAGGTTCATTTATTTTTTAAACAGAGAAATGATGAATGTGCCCCAGAAACCTAGCTCCCATGAGTGAAATGTGGAGTTCGGTTTTAAATGTAGACCTGCTACAGGGTGTCTGTGACTATTTTGCATGTGATCAAGCTTCTGAAGGGACAAGGACCACGTGATACCTTTTCTACTGTAAATATTTAGGTGCAGCAATCCAGTACCATCACGGACGTGACCTAGAGTTCTTCCACAGAGCAAAGAAAATAGGTCTTCCTCGTTATTTATGGTTTGCAAATACCTTTTACTTCTCTTTAAAAGAATAACTCAAAAGGAATAATATAGGGACCTTCCCAAAGGAATATTTAGAGTAACTAGAGAGACTGTAAGCCCCTTCTTATACTCACTGGCAAGCTTCATCTTCTCCTTTGTTTTTTGCTTGTTCTTGTTACAGCTTGTAAGCTTAATTATACTCGGCTTTATCTCTTTTTTTAGTTAAAAGAAAACAAAACAAAAAGAAATTCTGTGGGAATAAAATAATTCCCGATGGGCTTAGACATTCTTCTGTAGGTCATACTAATTTCATTTAATTCAGTTCAACAAAGAGTTGCTGAATCGGTATGAGCCCGTCATGGGGGTGGTGCTTCAGGAAATAACAAAGATACAAAAGAAAAACAATCTCTGTACCCTAGTGACTGACTAGTAGGTCGACGTGTGCTTGTGCGTACAGAACAAAGGGATGAAAGTTATATAGAAATGACTATTTAAGATAACATAGGCTCCATACTTTGAAATGGATTCAAACAAACTGCGATGGGTCATTAAGAGAGCAGGGAGGTTCTATGGAAGGCTTTATGCTGAAAACACCCTTTGACATAGGCTTTGGAGGGTACGGAGCGAGGAAGGAATACAGTCCATGGAGAGGGAAATAGGCAGAGATTAAGTAAGGCATTTACCGGAAACAGCAAGTATACTTGGGCTGTTATATGGGAACCACTACAGAATGGCCTGACATCATCATTGGGGTCACGCTGAGGACAACCCTTAATGCCAAAATGTGATATTCACATTCCATTTCATTCTTCCTGTTTGGAAGGTTTTTGTACAAGTGAGATACTCGATGGATTTAGACTGCAGGAATATTTATTTAGCAACATTGCAAAAATAGCTTGAAGTGGGACCAAAGTGCAGTCAGAGAACTGGTTAAGAGTCACAGTAAGAGGTAATGAGAAACCTGTTATAAGTGGTGGAAATGGGAACAGAAAGGAAGGGATTGATTTAAGAGCCCCAGTAAGGTAGCATTAACAAGACCTGGAAGTAATTGGAAATAAAAAATGATTCCGTTGGGTAGCCAAAGGTGACCTTGCAGAAATAACTACTAGGAAGACACAGATGTATAAAATGGAAAGAAGGCCATAGGATTACTTTTGAACTTTTCAACTAAACATATATTTTCTCTGACGGTTTTTCCTAATGCTGCATTACCTTTGCTTATTCACTTTATTAGTACATTTGGTTCAGTGACAACACAAATCAGCTCCTGAGCTGAGTGACACAAGGAAACCTAAGACACAGTCCCTGACTTCATGAAAACCATAACCATTCTGAGGAAGATAGGATACCAGATGGTGACTCTGGGACACTTATTTGTATGGGGATGATGAGAGCTTTCTTACCCCTCTGTGGTCATCTTGGTGAATATTTAGTGACATAGGAGGTCGTGAATGTTCATTCGGGAATGATTGATAGAGTAAGTACTAGATACTACAGAAATTCAGAGGAATTCAATGATTCAAAGATCATTTTGAATGATCTTTGATAGATCATTGATAGAGTAAGTAATAGATACTACAGAAATTCAGAGGAATTCAATGTCAAAGATCATTTTATTAATTTGGTCAAGCAGTTACTCTGATTAAGCCTTCATGGTAGGGCTACAAAGGTAGTCTCCACCTTCAGTGCATTTACAATTTAGGCCTGGGAGACAGACACACTGTAAATAAATAAGTGCAATCAGAAGTTAACAGATACAAGATGGATCCAAAAAATGGACTAGTGACCACAGCATGTTTATCTTTCCAAATTACAGTTCTTTCATTTTCTTTTTTATTCTCCTTCATTCATAGAAACAAGTAAGTAATGATGGTAGAGACTATAGGAAACATAAACAAGTGAATTCGATTTTTCTCATATAAAAATTCATCTTTATTCAAAGATGCTTTTTACTCTAAAATGAACTCATCTCCTCTATGATGACTTAAGTTTCAATTTTGGGTGAGAATTTAACTAATGATTTAAAAATTATGCCCTTTCCTTATTATGCCATCAGAGTTCGCTCCAACCACAATTTACTCCTGCTCCTTCCTTCTTATCCAATTCGAACTTTACTTACAGGTGTGTTACTGTCACCCTAAGCCTGACCTCCTTGTGTGTGTGCATGTGTGTCCTCTCGTAACTAACACTATGCCTGGTACATAGTAGGTGCTCAACAAATGTTTAGCAAATCAAATAGAGTTTTTTTTTCCCTTTTGACTCAGCAGCTTAATACCTGGAGACATGTGGTGCTAGTATTTAAGATGGATTGGTTCATTCTGTTCAAGTAGCACATAACCATTCACACACCATTGAATTTAGTGCTATTAAAGGGTAATTTCCCTTCTGGGAATTGTGCCTGTTGCAGATATATTTTACATATTCAGTCTCTTTTATCATCACTAGGCAGGTAAAGAGATTAAAATAAAAGGTTTTTTTTTTTTCAAGTGTACAGCTGTACACGTAGACTGCATTTGGAAATGCCTGTGTATCCCAAGAAAAAATATGGAATTACTCTTATTCAACATCCTTACACCCAGACCGACCCAGAAGTCACCTTTCTTCTTTAAAGATGAAAATACTAACATTTGATGTCTGTACTGCAATAGCCACTCAAATGAAATAGTAAAGCTCTAATTTCCTCCTTTTTGTATCAGTGTAATACAACTCAATGGAATTAATTGAAAGCCCTGTTTTGACCGATTTTACAATTTTGGCCCATCATGATACTTTCAATTTGTTTTATTTTGTTTAATGTCATGTTTTTACTATTGCCTTTAGTTCACACATTTTAATAGCTTAGAAGAGAGCTTTTGTGTTTTATTTCCTCAAATAAGTTCCTTCTAGGGCATGAAAATTTAACACTTCATAGCCTCTCAAATCTATTGTAGAGAACTTCATGGCAAATTGCTTCAACATACATTCTCTCCCTTCTCATTACACCCCTGTGACTACGTATTACTATTCTTATTTGATTTTTACTAAAAAACTAAGGCCTAAAGAAGCCAAGAGACACCTGGAACTCACATGTCCCGTAGGTACCTTGAGTAGAGCAAGAGTGGAAGTATTTGGGTTCTTCCGAGCGTTCTCTCAATCTTCACATAAAGAAGTGTTCTATATGTGTTAGCTCATTTAATCCTTACCGGGATTCTGTAGAAAGAGAGGCACAAAGAAACTCTCCCAAGGAAAAGACCCCTAGTAAGTTGTTGAGTGAGAGGATGCAAGCCCGGCCAGGCTGCACTGTGTCGCCTTAAATGTCACTCTCATTGCTTGTGCTTCCATGACAGGAACAGGTTTAATGAAACAAACTTAAATTGATAATGCCTTCTAACCTACACTTCCTATCAGGAAGCTTCGAGAAAGTTATCCTTGAGCCCTATAATTCTTTGAAGTACTTTGGTGGAAATTGAATTTGTTTCCACACTCTAAGAAGTAATTTTTAATAATGGTCCCTCTTTAATGTTTTATATTTAATATCTGATTAGAATTTTACTGCCTGGAAAATCTCTTCCTAGTCATTGCATAAGTTAGTGTTACTGAACTTAGTAACATAAAGGTTGGCCAACCCCACCAAAAAAAGACCAAATTTTAGAGAGGTCACATGATGAGCACAAAGTGCTTTGTTAAAGTGGCTTAGCCAAGCTCAAACCCAGATCTTCCAAGGCCATTCCCACATTGAATAAAGATGTGAGCATAATAAATGAGCATAGTGTGTGTGTGTGCATGTTGTATACTGACTGTTCCTTAAAAAAGTAATAACCTGGGGAAAGGCATGACCTAATTAGCTGGTGTTCAAGTCTCCTAGGCGAAGCTGTCATTCCCCTGAAATATGATCAACTCCTAGATGAAAGTCCTTGTCTATCTAATGACAAATAGCCAAATGAAAAGATTTAATTCTCCAAATACTTTTTTGAAAGTTTCTAGGTCTACATATGTATTGAATATTTTAAAATAATTAATTCCTTTTAAAAGTTAACTCTTGAATAAGTAACAGATTTGCTTATTCATTGACTCATTGCTTATTCTAATAATTACTGGTGAGCTTATTTACGTGATGGAAGAAAGCCCAGCTGGTAAGACCACCAAATCACATTTTGTTTTCTTTTCTTAAACTCAATCTGATTCATGCTCTAACTCACAGGACAAAATGCTTCTAGGAAGATCATGTAGGTGTATATATTTTATTCTATTACTAGCTGAAGAGACACACAGAAGTTTCTGATACACATGCTGTGCCCGTATTTGCAAGACTTAGCGCTATTTAAATTATTTTTCATCTTGCGGTCAGGGCATTTCATGTGGCTTTGGATCATTGAATGGAATAATGTAAAATTAAAGTTTTAAATTATCCCTGGAAGCCTACAATTAGCAGACATCCTCAAGAAAACTAAGCAACTAGAGTAAATCATTATTTCCTCTGAAGTTATTTATTTTTCTTAAATTTCACATTGTAAAAAACCCATAAATCATTTTATTATTGTATCTTAGCCCCAATTTGAATCCACTAACTTATCAGTAATTATTTAATGTATGCCTAATCAAATGGGAATAATAATACATAATATGTTATGCATTATTAAAAATTCTTAACATCAATCAAAAGGAGACTATTTGTTACTCCCAGTGATTTATACAGAGAATTATCATAGTATTCTGTGCATTCGAAAGTGTGGACAAAAAATTAAGTCAAGCAATTTCCTTGAAGTCATAATATAAACATCTGAGCCTGTTTGGTGTGCTGATGAGAGCCCACCTTGCCTAACAATAGCTTATGAAATAGCAGGAGTGAAAAAGGGGTATATTTGTTGTTTCTGGTTAATATCTATACCTATTCTAAGTTCTTAAAAATGTTCCTAAGATGGTAATAAATTCAGGTTCCCACTTCTTTTTTTTTTTTTTTTCAGAGTTTAAAGTCTATACTGGGAGATACTGTAAAGTGTCCATACATTTTAAATAGTGTATAAAATATCATAAAAATAGCCTGTGGGCTTCACCAGAGCCCCTACTATGAGCCTCCTCTAGATCCTAACACAGTGTCTGGCACTTGGTGACCTCAGCACAACTCCGTTGGCCAAACCAATCAATGCCTTCTTCCAAGAAGTCTTCCTGGATGTTCTGTGTTATTTGCACAGGAGCAATTCATTCCCAACACACGGATGTTACATTCTCCTGTAATGGGCAGTTTCTGCTACGTGTGTGTGTTGTATTGGGAGGATAGGAGGAAACTTATTTCCATGAATAAATTGTGATGTCATTAGGCATAATGGTTGCAACACATGGACTTTAGATAACTCTACCTTCCCTAGCACATATACTTGATAAGCATCTTTCTCTCAGTGAATAAAAACAGAATGAGGCATCTGCTTTCATAGTACCTAGTACATACCCCTTTTTGTGCTGTTTTCCACTCTGATGTTACTTTTCTGCCTTGGTGTCTCTATCAAATGCTCTATTCCCCTGCTTGTTAACTGAAAGAGATTTCTCATCACTCCATTATCCTTAGATATAAATTGGTTTCCCCAGGTATTTGCAGTTAATCATTTAGTCATTATAGGGAATGAAAACTACAGATTCTTCTGGAGGGATTTCTGGTTAAAGTAATGTAGGAGATTGACAGAAAAGGAAAAAAGCATTCATTTATATCCTATTTTGGAGTAGCCTCGTAGACATCATGCTAGCTTGAGGTCACACCCACAAAAAAGATTAGATAAATAGATGCTGCACCTCCTCCACCACCCTGAGCTCCACATAAACACACATACATGCAAACCCTTCAGCAAACTTAAAATCTCCCGGAGTTGGCCCTGGACATCTGCACATCAGAAAAAAAAAATCACAATGATACACTCGGTTGTTGATATTTACTATACTAGACCCTTTTGTACAGTATTTCATTTCATCTCAATCCCATGAGGTGAAGTACTATTACCCCATTTTACAGATGAGAAAGTTGAGGCTTAGAGGAGCCATCCATATTGCTCAAGGCCACTAGACTATTTGCCAGAGAGCTAGAACTTGATTCCAGATCACTAGGACTTCAAACCCATTTCCTTTTCAATATCGTTGCCCCTAAAATCTGATGCTATTCAAACATTGATCCTACAAGTAACACTGGAGAGGATGAGTAGCACCAGGGTGGGTCCATTAGTCAGGATCTCAGAAGACAGAGAAGGCACATCCAACTGAGTAGGTCGAGAAAATATAAACATCGACGGTTTACAACTGAGTGGCAGTACCCTCGTGCCAGTTACAGTAGACATGGTTAAGGCCCGGAGGCCTGAGGGTGTGGGCCTCTGGAGTATGGAAAGAGAGGTAGCAGAGGGAGGGGGTGGGAGGGGGGACGGAGGTGCCAGGCAAGGCTATATACCTCTTGGTCCAGGAGTGCGGCCAGATACAGAGATCCTGGGGGTGGGCTGGGCTGAGGGCATGGTCTTACCGGTCTTCATCATTGGCTGAATCCAACTGGAAGCCAGAAGACAAGGGAGCTTGAGGACTTACTTTGTGCCCATCAGCTGAGGACAGAGGAATGTTCAGAATGGATTTGGGTTAGGCAGCAAGGAGTGTTAGCAGTACATCTTCTCTGCTCCCCACCCCATTCTCTTTTACCATAAATAAAAATGGGAACGACTTAAAAAAAAATAGCTGTTTGGTTTTGCGTTCTTTAATCCACAGTTGTGATGGTTTGGAAATGGATTGGTGTGCATATCAGCATATCTTGTAGTTGTATTGTATTGTGGACGAAGGAAGTAGGAAATACTAGTTAAGACCTTCCCTCAAACAGAAACATATTCTTTGAGGTTCTGTTTTTTTTTTTTTAAATTTGTTTGTTTTTGGTTATGTTAATTCAGATAGAGTTTACATAACAAAAGACACTCATTTTAATTATACGATTCTATCAGTTTTCACAAACGTGCACCATACTATCACTAACACTACAGTCAAGATATAGAATATTTCCATCATTCCAAAAAGTTTCAGAGCATTTTCCAATCTTCAGTTCCACCCAACTCAAAGTCATCCACTCAAATGTTTGGGATCCTGTTTTGTTTCTTCTGACTTTAAATAGGAAAATCGGTAATGTTGCCCAAATGTGTGTTGCACACAGTAGATGCTTTTATGAAAAGTTTTTTCACATGTTGGATTTTTTTTCATAAGCAAGATCAGGCCAAGATGTGGAAAATATACAGTGAGACTCATAGCTATAAAATAGATATACATTTTTAAAAGAGTTTAGTGTTATAAAAGGAATGAAGCAAAATACTATTTTAAGACATGAAAACTATAGTCCAAAATATTAAAGTTCTTTCCAAGCTGTATAAGACATAGTGAAAAATTTTTAGTGATGCTACATGTATTCAGAAAACTGTGATTTCAGGAGAAGCTAACCTGCTGGTAAATATTTTCTACTTTCTTCCCCACTGATACTTCTTAAAATACGACAAATTTTAAAAAAGTCTTAAATAACCCGTAATTGAAGTGTGTAATATAAAAGAAGTCTAAGCACCTTGTTTTCCCTCTTAAAGTGTTCGTAGTTTTACTTTCCTAAGGAATGATCTAGAATATCCTTTAAAATGTAAGAGGAAGGCACATTGCCCCCTGAAGGCCTTTATGTTGAGATGTGGATGTATCACAGATGCCCTAAGAGTTCAACAATATTAGGAATGCAGAGATTGGATGCATGAGGATAACCTAGCAGTTTTGTGTAACACCCAATAATGCTGTACACATTTGAAGGACCTTTCTCAAGGAACTACTAAGCATGTTTTGTTGCTTAAAGTGTTTTTATGAATTGCTTGGTCATAATTAAATTCTGAGCCTGATAGTTGATATGGTTTTAAGAAGCAGTTGTACCAACTGAAGTTATTTTGGAGATTATAATAAATAAATACACTCAATCTGAGGTCCATATCACCAAAACAAAGTTTTGTTTTGTTTTTTTTTCATAAAGGTTGGTCTGTTTCCCCACATTTCTGAGTAGCATAAAGTACGGTTATTTTTTCATTGGTTATTATTTCATTTCACATATATTGGTTATTATTGTGGTTATTATATTGGTTATTATTTCATTTGGTTATATTGGTTATTATTTCATTTCACATATATTAGACTGAGGAGAAGTTCATAATCTTGGCTGCAGATTAAGATCCATTAAATGGCCCTGTGGCCTGATGGCATCTCATTAAAGCAGGATGTCTGGGGTTAAGTCCAGGGCATCAATAATCCAAGCTTTCCAGATAATTCGATATGTGACCAAAGTTGAGACCCTATGGATTAGGCCAATTGTCCTCAATTCTGGCCACACAGTAGAATCTTCTGGGCAATTGCTTAAAAATGCAGATGCCTTTCCCCACTCCCCATTCTAATTTATACAACATGTTTATAAAAGTGGAAGAGAAGAAAAAAAAATAAGATTCGAGTAACATATTCTCAGTGGTTGGGCTTTAGTTAATCAAGGCTTTATCATAGTTCGGGGCATCTGTTAGTGTTCAATGAAGGTTAAATGGAGGTCCTAATCCCATAGCAGAGTCAAGAAGAATAAAATATGTTCCCTCTTGGAAGTAAACTGTGTATTTGAAATAATTATCTTGGCAAACTGTCACGAGGTAAGCCTTGTATTTTAAGAAAATACTGTCTTTCAATATTCATAATATTAGGCCCATATGTATCTTACATCACATTCATAATTCTCTTCAAGGAAATAGACAGGAAACAAGATTCAGACACTGAGGATAAGATTTGAACCAGGCTCCCACTTGGAAACATAGATGCTGCTGCACCTCTGGGCCTGAAGAACACTACTACCTTGTAGAATAGAACAATAGTACTTTCTGCTTTTATAATGCAAACTATCTACACAAAGGACTTGTAGCCCAATAAGTAGAACAAAAATGAACAAAGTGCCTAAAGAAACAGTATGGGACTAACAAAATATTTACCTATTATGTCTTTTTAGATTTCAGGAACTAGTACCTAAAATAACCAAAACTCTTCTTTTCAGCATGAAGTTATCGATGATCTATTAGGGAACAAATGCTCATTAAGAAAACCTCCTAAACTTGATCGTACCCATAATTAATCGGCATGCTGCGTGTTTCAACGTGCGTTAATCGAGTTGGGTGTTGTATTTCATCCCCAAATATAAATAAACTATTGCAACATTCAGCACTTTTTTTTTTTTTTTTGAAGATGAATGTTTTGGTTTAAAATTTAAGAACGATAAAGCTTATTTAGTTTGACCTTCCTACTTCTTATTATTGTTCTACTCAGTTTTCTTTTTCTCTTTTCTTTTCTTTTTAGGACCACCTCAGAAGATAGTGTCCCCCAAACAAGAACATGAAGATAGGAAACACGACAAAGTGACAGATAAAGGAAGTGAAAGTGGGACTTCCTGTAATGAGCTCTCCACTTCCAGCTGTGACAGCCACTCAGAGGCGAGCACTCCGCAGGACAACCCACCCAGTGCCCAGCAAGCCACAGCTCACCAACCCAACACCTTGACATTGGATCGCCCTTCCAAAAAAGCACCTGTGCAGTGGATGCCTCCGCCAGACAAACGCAGAAACAGTGAACTCTTTCAGACGCTCATCAGCAAGTCCCGGGAAACAAATCTATCCAAAAAGAAAGTCTGTGAGAAGCTTAGTGTGGAAGAAGAAATGAAAAAGTGTATTCAGGATTTTAAAAAAATCCACATTCCAGATTATTTCCCAGAGCGCAAACGCCAGTGGCAATCGGAACTGCTGCAGAAGTATGGGTTATAGTAATTGTCGCGTTCCTGCGGTATGTCGATGACATTCGATGTTTACTGCGGTGTCACCACCTGACTATATCTTAACGGTGGTCAGTGTGATCCTTGCTGCTCTTTCTTTTTGTGAACAGTGAATGTGGGACAGTATTTTCTTTCTTTCTCTCCTTTTTTTTTCCTTTGGTTGTTGTTGTTGTTGTTTTAGAAATATGATTTTGAAGGAGAAAAATAAGTGTTTAATCAAAATGGCATATCTGACTCAAACCATTTTTGCAAGAATGAAAGTAAAATGTGCATGATCAAGAAGCTTCGAATCTTGATTTTTGAACTGTGTTCAACTGGGTATGTTTGTCATTTCGTGACTCACCAAAAACAAACCATCCTATCACTCCGACTAAAATGACAATATGGGTGAAGCAACATCAAGTAAAATGTTAGATGATGGTTTTGGGACCCCAGTCCAAAACTGTTTAAATGTTAATGCAATAAAACAAGTATTATTTTTGCATGAACACAATGTAACAAATAAATCACAAGACGTAGGGAAGATCTGTTTGTTGCTTGGGAAGAAAATATTACAAAAAATAAAAAAAAATGTTTCAGGCAAAGCCTATAAATGTAAACTGTCTAGGAGGTTGATCTTATTTGTTCTGGATCTGTGATATTTTTGTGTACATGTACGGTGTTCTGTGTGTTAAGATGGTGTAAATATGCCTTATGCTGTTGTGTTATGGCGCTGACATTCATATTAATGCTAGTCATGATTATTTCATGTGAAATGAGTCCTCACATCAGGCTGTGAAAATTGGTATAATGATCCTCTGAAAGATCCTATTATCATGTTAATCAAAATAATCGAGGGAAGTGGTAAAGAGCTTTATGTATTTATTAAAAAAAGGAAAATATATTAGAATTCCTTGATTTCTGTTGACTCTTCTTTGAAAATGCTCAAGTGTCACGTTGTCTTCAAAGTCCCTTTAAAATCCCAAAAGCTGGAGGATGACATGTTCAGCCGTGATGTTGAGTTGTTAGACTTTTCACATAATTCGAAATGGACATGGAGTCCTATCCAGATAGCCCTGGGATTGATCAATAAACCCATAACCCGCAAGAGAAAAAGACTTCATCTGAGGATGCGCTGAAGTTTAATTTCAGCTGACAACCAGATTGAAAGCTTCTCCAAGAACAATTGGGGAGTTACCTCTTATAAATTAAGAGCCAAAAAAAAAAAAAATGTCAAAAACAAGCTGAAAGGTTAGCCTGAGTGGCAAGAGATTTCTTCCTGGTTCCATATAGGAAAATGAGCTTTCTTACTGTAGGTCACGTAGTTTTTGCCTCACCATCTCTACGGAAAGAAATACATTAATATCACAAAATTTCACTCAAGAAGAGCCTGAGAGAGAAGGTAAAAATATCTTAAGAATGATAGAGCTTCTGAATCGGGCTCCCTGCATGAGCCTGCTTCTCCCTCTGCCTGTGTCTCTGCCTCTCTCTCTCTCTCTCTGTGTCTCTCATGAATAAATAAATAAAATCTTAGAAAAAAAATGATAGAGCTCAATCTCTGTGGTGAGTTGAAACAGAAGCTGAGTAGCACTTGTATCATTTCTCTAGGATGGTATAGGGAGATAAGCACTATTAACTCCAAAATGTTTCCATCTACATACATCTTTAATGTATTCTTAGATTTCTCACTCTCCTATTATACAAAATGCCACCTACCGTGGGCTATTAAAGAAAACCCAGATATGTGATTGACCTTGAATTACCTACCAGACTTCAGGGAAGGAGCTACTCTCAAATTCTGCACTTCCTTTTGGGAAGGCTCAGAGTCTTGCCAGGGCCTGATAGTAGCTGCAGACTGCTGGTTAAATAAATAAAGCTTGGGGGTTAGGTTGCCACAGTTCAAATCCCAGCTCTCCTATTTATGACCTGTGTGATCTTAGGGATAATGGGCATAATATTTATAAGAGAAGACTTAAATGAGGTAATGAAGAAGAGCATCCCTACCACACCTGGGGACAGAGGGAAAGGGGGAAGCAGTGGTCTTACTAGAATCCAGGAATCAAAGCCAACAGATGGGGAATTTGGAATAGGGAGGAACAAGCTGTCCAGTACAAACTGTAGCCACTAAAGAGTCACAACCACTTCCACATATGCCTCCGAAACAATAAGAAAGGGGAGAGTATTATCTTAGTTTCCCCAAATCCCACCAGTGCTCTCCATTGTTCCAGTGTAAGTGGAAACCAGTTGGCAGTGGAGCCTGGGAAATTAGTTCATCAAGAAGATTTTGTGTGCCCTTGCAACACAAAGCCCAACAGCACTATACAAAGGCAGGGAGTAGATCTGAAAAACACTGCACACCCTGGTCTGTTTTTTCCCAACACAGAACGTCAAATAGAATTGCAATGACATGATTTAGTGACTGTCGACCATTCCCAGTCTTCCTATCTCTGCAGCATAAAGGGAGTGATGTCGGTAAGAATGGCGATCCTTTCAGGCCTTAGGAAATCAGAACCCATTTCCATAACAGTCTATCACGTGCTCACCATACACCAAGTATTTGGCCCAAAGATGAAGAACACATTCAAGAAATATGAAATACCAACTATTGCCCTTGGGAAGAAATGTGTGGTCTGAGTCTCCCAAACCATTACATTTTCACCAGAGGCTAGAATCTGACTAGCCCCATTTGGGGTTACAGGGGTGTCCAAGAAGGCAGGGAGAATGGGGACTCTTCCCTAAAGAAAAGGAGATTCCAGATTTAAAGATGCGTTGTGCTAAAACAGGTGTGTAAATCTCCTTTGCCAAAGGATCAGGAGAGAAAATCTGGAGAATCACCAAAAGCCCAAAGCACTAGAAGCTGACGCTGAAGTTGAGTACCCACAGAGAACGAATGGCTTTTGTTGCTCACATACATACTCTTTGACTATTTATGGAGTTCACACCATATGCCTTTTGTCTGATACACTAGACAACTTGTGACCCGATGTCTTACAAAATGCCATTGTTGTCATTTTGAAAGGAGATACACTGAGTCCCTAAGATGAGAAAAGGAAGTAAAAGTCGCAAGATTTTCAATTTTGGAAAAATGGACTAGACATACTTTTTCCTTATTCCTCCCACTAAATATAACTAAAAACTCTAGACATTATATGTATAAAAAAAAAAAGCCTTAAGGGGCTCTGAAAGGCCGAGAGAAGGAGAGCGAAGTTAGGGATATTGGGACCCAAAAAACAACAGGGCGAGGAGTTCTCTGGGCTTCCTTTTTGTCTCAACTATCTCAGTCTTGGAGCTGAAGAAGCACCTGGTAACCCAGAAAGAGTAACAAGTGCAGACAACACACACACACACACATGTACACACACACACGTACACACTCATACACATACATCCTGCTCTCTGTAGCCGCAGAGCCAGGAACGGGACAGCCTAGCAACTTGGCAAAACCCAACTGTTAGATAGTGACTGCTGTGCTCTTTCAGTTTGCAGGTAAATGAGACAAGTGCATTGTGTTGTGTAATTTTAGTAATTTTAAGGCTCTCTACTTTTTCAATACAGGTCTATTTGTTTATTTGAGAGAGAGAGAGAGAGAGAGAGAGCGCAGGGGCGGGGCAGAGGGAGAGGGAGAGAGAAAAAAATCTCCAGCAGACTCCCCACTGAGTGTGGAGCGCACTTCAGGGCCCGACCCCAGGACCCCAAGATCACGACTTGAGCTGAAACCAGGAGTCAGATGCTTCACTGACCGAGCCACCGAGGCACCCCAGCCAGGCTCCCCACTTTTTTAAAGACTTTTAAACAATTTTTCCTGGAGCAGATTAAATTCACAGCAGAACTGAGAGGAAGGTACAGAGTTTGCCCATATGCCACGTGCTCCACGTGGGGTGGCCTCCTCCACTCTCCACATCCCCACCACACAGGTACCTTGGTTACAACTCATGAACCCACAATGATGCATCTGATCATTTTACGATCTACATTGTCTTACCTTTTCCAGAACGTTCTATAGTCAGAATCATATCACACGTAGACTTTTCAGATTAGCTTCTTGATGTTAATGATATACATCCAAGCCTCCTCCATGTCTTTTCCTGGCTTACTAGCTCATTTCTTTTTAGTGCTGCAGTACATTCCATCATGTGGCTGTCCCACAGTTTGTCCATCCGGCTTACGGAAGGACAGCATGGTCACTTCCAAGTTATGGCAACTATGAAACAGACTCTGGTAAACATTCATGTACAGTTTTTTGTGGTGACATAAACTTTTAGCTTCTTTGGGTAAGTGCCAAGGAGCACGACTGCTGGATTTTATGGGAAGAGTATATTTAGTTTTATAAAGATCCATCAGATGGTTTCTGGAAGAAGCCTTACCATTTTGCATTTCTATCAGCAGTGAATAAGAGCTCCTATTGTTTCACATCCTCAGAAGTATTTGGTATCACCAGTGTTCGAGATTCGGGCCATCCTAACAGGTTTGTAGTAGTATCTCCTTATTGGTTTAATTTGCATTTCCCTGGTGACATGTAATGTGAAACATCTTTTCATATGCTTTTTTGCTTTCTGTATAACTTCTTTGGTTAGATGTCTTGTTAGGCATCGGCTCAGTTTTCAATCAAGTTGTTTAGTTTTTATTGTTGGATTTTAAGAGCTCTTTGTATATTTTGGATAATACCCCTTTATCAGATATTTCTTTTGCAAGCATTTCTCCTAGTCTGTGGCTGGTTTTATCATTCTCTTGACATTGTCTTTTGCAGAGTAGAAGTTTTTAATTTGTAAGAATTTTAAAAAGAATATTATTTATTTATTATTATTATTTTTAATTTGACAGAGAGAGAAAGAGAACACAAGCAGGGGGAGCGAGAGAGGGAGAAGCAGGCTCCTCACTGAGCAGGGAGCCCAACATTAGGCTCCATCCCAGGACCCTGGGATCATGACCTGAGCTGAAGGAAGACACTTTACCGACTGAGCCACCCAGATGCCCCAATTTTTAAGAAATTTGATGAAGTCCAGCTTATAAATTATTTCTTTCATGGATGGTACACCTGGTGATGTATCTAAAAAGTCATTATCATACCCAAGGTCATCAGATGCTATGCTATCTCCTATCTAGGAGATTTGTAGTTTTTCATTCTATATTTGGGTCTGTGGCCCATTATTTTCTGGTCTGTGATTCATTTTATGGTACTATGCTATCTCCTATCTAGGAGATTTATAGTTTTTCATTCTATATTTGAGTCTGTGGCCCATTATTTTCTGGTCTGTGATTCATTTTATGGTACTTTTTGTGAAGGATGTAAGGTCTGTCCAGATTCATTTTTTTGCACGTGGATGCCCAGCTGTTTCAGGACCATTGTATTGCCTTTACTCTTTTATCAAAGATTAGTTGACTATATTTATATAGGTCTATTTGGGAGGTCTCTATTTTATTCCACCGATCTATGTGTCTGTGTTTTCACCAATACCACACTGTCTTGATTAATGTAGCTTTATAGTAAGTCTTAAAATTGGATAGTATCAGTCTTCTTTGTTCTTTTTCCAAATTGTGTTGCTCCTGAGTCTTTCACCTCTCAAATATAAACTTTAGAAACAGTCTGTTGATATCCACCAAAACAAACAAACAAACAAAAAAACAAAAAAACAAACAAACAAAACCTCCCTGGAACTTTTATTGAGATTGCATTGATTCTGCAGATCACATTGGGAAGAACTGAAATCTTGGCACTACTATCAAGTCGTCTATCCATGAATATGGAATATTTCTCTATTTAGTTCTTATTTGATTCAATTCAGCAGAGTATTATAGTTTTTCTCATACAGATTTTATATGAATGTTGTCGTATTTTATATCTAAGCATTTAATTTTGGGGGTGGTAATGTAAATTGTAGTGTGTTTTTAATTTCAAATTCCACTTGTTCATTGCTGGCATGTTAGAGCCCCCCACTTCTTGAAGAATAAAATCCAAACACTAATATTATAGGCCCTCAATAAAGGGCTTTCATATCAGCTTACCTTTCCTGGGCAACAAAGTACTTCTAAAACTTAGTGACTTTAAAACAATAATCATTTATCAACTCACAATTCCGAGGATTGGCAATTTGGGCAAAGATCAAGTCGGCTGTTCTTCCTCTGATCTCATATGGGCTTACTCACCTATACAATTTACTGGTAGTTGTCAATTGCTAAATAATCTGTACTGACTTCACTCCATATTTGGCCATTGACAAGCTTCAATAGGGGTGCCTCAGTTCTCCACATATTCTAGCTCAGATTTATTCACATGGTGGCAGGGGTTCAAGAGTGTGAGGCCAGAGGCCAAGAGCGTGAGCCCTAGAGGCCGGAGTCAAAACTCATAAAATATCACTTCCCCTTCATTCTCTTCATCAAAGCAAGTCTTCTCAAATTCAAAGAATATGAAAATATACACTAGCACTTCATGAAAGGAAGCAACGAGGAGTTTATGACCATTTGTAATCCTCTGTGGATCCAATCTATCCTTTCCAGATTTACATCTGGAAGCAAACTCTGCACACCAGTTACTAGTGATTTGCTAAGACTAAAAATTGTCCCCTCCCCACACTCACACACACATACAAACTTCATTCACATTTGACATCTTACCCATATTACATGTTTCAATTCAAATGGCACCTACACTCCAAAACTTTCTTTAATTCCTCAGGGCAGAATTATTAATCATTACATTTTCAGGCATCTCAGACTTTTTAAAAAATATCTGGACTTGATGTACAAATTATGTTTTATAATATAAAAGGGTAGCTATATACATGTGTATTTCCTGTTGGTTTGAAAGATTTTTCATGTTAAGATTTTACTTTTCTTTGAATGAGGGGAAACAATGAGTGCAAAGTGTCTAGCACACAGCAGGTTTTACTAATTTTGGCAAATGCATAAACACTCTTTTCAATATAAGACTCTCTCCGGCAATCCTTGATACATTCTCTTCCTGCCTCACAATCTGCTGAAAGCTATTTTACAATGTTTTCAGGCCAAATCCCGCTCACTGGTCCTCACTGCTGCTCCTTTACAAGGAGATTATTCAAATGAGTATCTTAAAAAAATGTTTCAGTTCATTCCAGTTTGGATGAATGCGGTTTTAGCATCTTCTGATGCTAAAGAGATTCAGTGGCTAGGCCTTAAAATCACTTCTTCCCCACAGGGTTTACCTTGTGTGTAGCATAGAGTACACATAACCTGTGACCGTGTGTATTGGTGTTCTCAGTTTAGTTTAGTTAAGCAAATATTATGAAAGGATAGTTATGTTCATCTAAAAAGGATACAATTTGGAAAAGCTTCCCATAAAGCCGTTAAACATCAAATCTATTTTCTTCAAGAGTATCCTCCCTCTCCATTATGTAGTCCTAAAACATTCACTTTAGAGCATAACATACGTAGGTTAAAAGAATCCCACACCTGCAGGGTTGAAAGAATCTTAAAAGTCGTGTACATTTTCTATATAAATGAATCCAAAGCAATCTGTGCCTATTGCTAGAGCGCCTACTATGGGCAAGGCACTTTACCAGATGTATTGAAGATACAGCAGTAAATAAGCAATAGTAAAAATGCCTAAGAGCATATAGATTTAATTTCAACCATATGATGTGTACACAATCACTATGATAAAGCGTAGGCAGTGGTGTGAGCTATAATAAAAGCACAAATATTGCAACATAGATTTAGAGGAAAGAGACAGCTTTATGGTAGAGGTAGAATTTGAGCTGGGACGTGAAAGAAGGGAGATTTGGGTTTGTACATATAAGGGTGTTGCAAAGGAGACTCTACAAGGAAAGAAATGAGTCTTTAATAGGTAGGAAGACAGTAGTAGGCGAAGATACTATAGAAAAATTTTCACAGAAAAATATCATTGAATATATTCTTTTTTTAAAAGATTACTTATTTATTTATTCATGAGAAACACAAAGAGGGAGAGAGAGAGAGAGAGAGAGAGAGAGAGAGAGGCAGAGACACAGGCAGAGGGAGAAGCAGGCTCCATGCAGGGAGCCCGACGTGGGACTCGATCCCTGATCTCCAGGATCACACCCTGGGCCGAAGGTGGCGCTAAACCACTAAGCCACCTGGGCTGCCTGACTATATTCTTGAATAGAACTTTTTAAAGGAATAAGCCCTTCTTATTTTGAAGGATAATTTAATGAAGACTATTCTAATAATGATTTTCATATTCAAGACTATATGCTCATAACTAAATTCTCCTCATACCCACCCAGTCTGCTTTTCCCCATGGCCCGCAGTCTCTAATTGCAGCATCAAGGAGTTAAGGTAGAAGCAAATTAAATTTTCCTTAAAATGCTTTAAAGAGACTAAATGCAAACGGATTAGTTAAAAGGAATGAAAGGAAACGAGTGAATTAGAACTCAGACCCACGGAATTTTTTTTCCCCCTGGGGAGGAATATTTTAATTTAACGTTGTTTAGGATTGCAGATACCCGGGGAGAATAAAAAGCAGATGAATTAATAGTTGGTTTTATTGGCATTTTAAAATGATCTACGTTTCCTGCCTGCCCCTGGGGCAAACGGGGTCCCCTCCCCTAGGCTTGGTGTCTACTGCAACTCAACGCAGATGAACTAGGAATCATGGTGTAGTTTCACAAGTACCAAACCAGAGGCGTATGCAAGTAGTTCCCATTGCAGCTACACGTCCCCACCTTCATTGTGTTGCACTTTGGCTTCCGTCATGAGGACCACACTGGTCTGCTTTCAGACCTTCTCCTCTGCTCCATCCTTCATGCTGCTAGCAGTGTGATCTTCCTGCAACACGAAGCTTTCATATTCTCTTGCTAATACCTTCATCTCACTGCCCATGAGGAAAAAAGAAAACTTACGCACAAGCTTATACAATTAATGAGGACTCCATTCTTTGCCTACTCTCATTCTTCAGTTTTATCACCGTGCATGCACACACGCACACGCACACCCCTGTCCCTTTTTTCCAGCTGCTTCTAACTACAAACCAGCAAGTGAAATTTGCCACTTCTTCCTTTGTATTCGCCAGTATGATATTTATTATGGCAGGGACGACATTCATTAACTGGTGTGAATGTTCCCTCGGCCTCTCCCAAGCTAAAGATGACTTGCCAGCCCAACCCTACCTACGGGGTGAAGCAGGACAGAGACTGAGAATGCAAGAACACAGTACGCAGCCCTCTCCTACCATATTTTCCCACTTTCCTTTAGGTTTTGTTTTCATGGCAGAGTGAGTAATAAAAATAAAATGCCACCATTTTTCAAACCCTAATGAAATAATGGACCTAAGCAGCAGCTATCCATGGCTGCTAAGATTATTATATGAAAAGATAATGGGAAACTGTACAATGAATGGGTGGATCAGGATGCTCGAAAGTGATCCCACCACCTAATATTCACCTCATGTGTAAGAGAGACCTCAAGCATTAGTGCCTCTTGATAAGAAGCAACAGGAAGTTTATAGCACCAGCTATCACGTACTCTCACCAGAAACATCAGGGCTAATCCGACAGGCCTCTGGAGCTATGCAAGCAAAAAGATGGGCCTTCCATATTCAAGATTTTTAAAAATTAAGTGAATAAAATAGAAAGCAATAGACTGAGGGCGGAGGTGGGTAATGGAGTGAATACCAGGCTGGAAATCTCATGAAATCGAAGCATAATCTCAGAAAGACCAGTTGTACATGCAGACCAAAAGGAATGGAGAGCGCGGCCACAGAAAAAGATGGTTTTCATTGGTGATTTCAATACTTTAGGGTTTAAAGAGAATCCAGAAGTGCCAGGATCACTTGGATCGGCTTATTTGAACTTTCTTCGCTACCCGGGTTTGACTTCCATAGCTCTGACATCATTGCATGATTGATTAATCAATCCCTGAGAGCTCCTCCTATGTCCTGTCAAGTAAATAACCCATACCAGGCAAGATTATCCTTCATCAAACACTGCTTTCATAGTTCTACTCCCTCACGCACAGCTCTCAGTGGCTCCATCTGCCTCCAGATTATATCCAAATGCCCACACTTGGTTCATTTCACCATCCCAGTCCCTAAATTCTATCGGCCTCAGTCCAGTCAGGCATATCCCCTTCCCGTTTGTTTCTGCTCTTTCTATTCTCCAATTGGAATTCCCTTTTCCCTCTAAGGTTTTTCATACCAACTCAATAATCTGATCAAAGCCCAGATAAACTCATCATAGCAAACTTTGCCTGGGTTCAAACCCTATCTCTACCACATAGTAGCTGTAGGTATGGGACATGGTGATGATCACTGAGCCTGTCCTAAGGGTTGTTGTGAGGACTCAATACACATAAGGCACCTTAAACAATGTTCGGCATTGGTCAAAACCCTTTTCAACTACCTATAAAAAGACCTTCTTGCCATGAAGATATTTTCTGATTTGAACTTTTTTAGTAGAGATATGTGATTGTTATACTTCCAAATAATTTTCAGATGTTGCCTTAATTACATTACATGAAAGAAGAGTTATCATCTCTGCTATTTTTATCTTTATTCTGTAATTACACGAAAGAAGAGTTATCATCTCTGCTATTTTTATCTTTATTATATTTAAATGGTATTTTGCACTATTGAGTACTTAATAAATGATTATGATTAATTAAATATCAAGCATCCAAATTAAATAGTGTAAATACATTAATGAATCACTGAATGAATGAATAAGAGAGTAAACAAAGGAGCACGAATTCGTACGGTGAAACTTCAGGACAGATGAATGATTTCAAATGCCCAACTTGTTCTATTATCAGATGCTAATTTTTTACTCAGGCTGCAACCTTAAGACTCCTGAGTTATGGCCTCCCATTAACTATTCATCAACTTTCTCATTCAGAAAACCGAAGTATACCTATTTTTCATCATTATAGCTGTTCCTTGTTTGTTACTAAAATTAATTTGTGATGCAAACTTTGGAGAAAATGAGCTATTTTACAGAGGTTTCAAAAGCATAGCTAAACTTCATAGAGATCTTCTGTGTGCCGAGGTCATTTAAAAAAATAAACTCTGACACAAATCAGCGTTGATATTTTAGATGCCTATCCATGTAAATATTTGCTCTAGCTAAGATTCAAATCTGTATCCATGTAGTAGAACTGAATTATCTAAAGGCAAATATACTTTGAGATTCTGCTGAAGAGTTTTTTTGGGAGGGTGCTCTTATTCCAAAGATAACATTTCTCCTAAATTTTGCTTACTACTCATATCTCATTATCTGATTATTTTCAATGTACATAAAAATTGACCTCAAAATGAATTTCTTCTCTCTCTTTTAGTGGATGAATGTTATTAGTGTTTTGTTAAGATATCATTCACATACCATAAAACCCTCACTTCTAGAGTATACAATTCAGTGGTCCTTAGTATATTCATAATGTTGCAAAACCATCACCATTGTCTAATTTAAGAGCATTTTTTATCATCCCACAAAGAAAGTCCACGCCCATTAGCAGTCATTTCCCAATGCCCTGCCCCCCCCCCCCACCAGTCTCTTGGCAATCACTAATCTATTTTTAGTTTCTCGGGATTTGCCTATTCTGGACATTTCACACATATGGAATCATACAATATGTGGCCTTGGGTATGGAGCTCCTTTCATTTAGCATAATGCTTTCAAGGTTTGTGGATGTTGTACCATGAATCAGTACTTCATTTATTTTCAAGGCTGAATAATATTTTATTGTGCAGATATGGGACATTTTGTTTTTCCATTTATCAGTTGATGGACATTTGGGTTGTTTCCACTCTTTGGCTGTTATAAATGATGCTGCTATGAAGATTTGTGTTTTTGAGAAAACCTATGTATTCAGTTCTTTGGGGGATATACTTAGGAGCAGAATTAGTGGATCTTATGGTAACTTTATATCTAACTTTTTGAGGAACTACTAAACTCTTTTTTTTTCACAGTGGCTACAACACTTTACAGCCCTACAAGCAGTCTGTGAAGGCTCCAATCTTGACATCCTCAACAGCATTTGTTATTGTCTGTCTTTTTGATTATCGCCATCCTAGTTGGTATGCAGTGGTACTTTGTGTGGTTTTGATTTGCATTTCCTTAATGATCGAGCACCTTTTTTGTGAACTTATTTGCCATTGGTGTGTCTTTTTAGGAAAATGGTTATTCAAGTTCTTTGCTCATTTTTAAATTGTATTGTTTATCTTTTTATTATTATGAGTGCTTAATATATTTTAGATACTAGATCCTTATCAGATAAAGGCTTTGCGAGCTTTATTATTATTATTATTATTATTTTAAGGTTTAAACCAGTAAGTCCCCGAGCCATTACCAAGAGGCTTTGTGTGCATGCTAGAGCATCCTTCCAGCACTCGAACAGATTATTTACTCCATTTTGGCTTTCACATAGCCTGAGAGTCAGCCAATGGTGAGAGTCTAGGGCATTCTCAGGTCTCTCCTAGGCATGTACACAGCTCTCTTGCACACAGGCCTACAAATTCATGTGGACTTGTAGATTCCCAGGAATAAGTTGGGAGCTTTATCTTTCTTTTTAAAAATTATTTTATTTTACTTTATTTTATTTTGGAGCTTTTCAAAGATCCCTATGGGCTTGTCATTCCCTAGCTTTCCTTTTTAATCGTTTTGTTCAGTTTGTTGTTTGACCCAGCTGTTATTGCCATGGGTAGCTGTGATAATAAACAACTGCCACTGATTATTTTCAACAACACCCTCGAGAAAAGACTATTCCCACTATAAGAAGTCTGAGTCAGGTCAAATAAAAACACGTCTTGCTAGTGGGATTTTCCAGGAAACCAAAGGAATTGTACTTTGGAAGAACTCCAGCCCCATTTCATTCCTTCCAAAAGATACTAAACTTTTGGGTTTTATTTTGATTGTTGGCTGTTGTTGGTTTTCAAGGCCAGCACAGATCTAGGAGAGAGGCGTCTAGTCATGCTGAAATGCCACAAAATTTACTTTTATTGCTGAGATTCAGTGAAATCTTGAATAAAGACTCCCTAAGTTGTTGCAAGTTTTGGTTAATTTCCAGTTTTTAAAAAGTTAGTTTTAGGGACGCCTGGGTGGCTCAGCAGTTGAGCGTCTGTCTTCAGCCCAGGTTGTGATCCTGGAGACCTGCCATTGAGTCCCATGTCGTGCTCCCTGCATGGAGCCTGCTTCTCCCTCTGCCTGTGTCTTTGCCTCTCTCTCTCTCTCTCTCTCTGTGTGTGTCTCTTATGAATAAATAAAATCTTTTAAAAAAATGAAAAAAGTTAATTTTTACCACTTTTGCCAATTTCCTCATTACTGTTTTGGAAAAAAGGATTTTTAGAGGTTCTTATCCATTCTTGCTCTAACAGTGTTTTGAAATTTAACATCATCTCAGTGTTTGTCCTTTCTGAGAAAATTTTTTCACAAATAGGAAATTGCGTATTTTTGATGCACAGAAAACCTGTGCTTATCCGATGATATTATGTAGAATCTTACAGGGTCAAGCCATTCCCTCCACTGTCTTCTCGGAAGCCCGAATTCAAATTCAACATAATTTGACTCCTACGTAACAGAAACCACAGGAACAATCATTTTCCTCCTTAGCTGTATTTTTGCTTCTTGATTTTATAATCTGTGATGAATAAGAGTGCAGCGGAATAACATAAATTAAAAAATATGTGATATGTAGAAAGCTGTATATCTCATAACTGAAAATACTGGGAGTTCTGACCTAATGATAATAAAAACACTGACTGTCATATCTTGATTTCTTTTCCTGGACCAAAATGGTTAGTGATCATTAAAAAGAAAAAAATCCATTTTTCATAACAACTTTCATTGTTCTAGAGTTTCCTGCATTCTAAATGGCATAATAATCACTTCCTTCAGTAACCTAGAAATCATGTGCCTGCGTGATAGAGGCCAAGCTGGAAGCGGCCACAGCAAGTCATCATTCCAATCACTTCCAAAGAGCTCAGGTCTTAGTCATGATTAGATCAGACTTCAGTAAGAAGTTTGCTATTTACAGTAGTCACCTTTCTCAAAACACTTGTCAGTGGAGGAATGACTTAACGTGGAAAGTTCCACAAAGGAGACAAGATCACCGCTCAGCAGTGAAAGTGCAAGTTCAAGTGTGGGTGAGGACCTGCCTCACCTTGAACCCGATGCGGGGGGGTTATGCAGGGACTGGCTGGTAACAAGAGAGCCTACTGGCCTCTCAAACGACTCTCTTAATAGTCCTTTTCAATTCGAAGTCCAAACATGAGTTTGACATCGCAGTAGTAAACCCTCAACCGAATTAAATCATTGGCATCTTTGAGAGGCTGCGTTATCAGTTCTCCCTCACGACTTCAATACTCTCAGGCTCTCTCCTGTTTGACCTGGGACGGTACACAGGCGGGCCAGCAGCCCTGTCACAACCACACAGACCTGTCCTGGTCGGGGTAACAGTATTTCGGAGTGAAAGTCTACATATGCCTCTACACAAAGCACACTCAACTAGAGCTCTCCAATATCAGACTAGGATCTTTCTTGTCTTTTTAAAAATATTTTATTTATTTGTTTATTTATTTATTTATTTTAGAGAAAGGGGAGGTGGGGAGTGCAGTGGGGAAGGGAAAGAATTTCAAGCCCTCTGAGCACAGGAGCCCAATGTGGGGTTCTGTCAGCATCCTGAGCTCATTACCTGAGTCAAAACCAGAAGTTGGACGCTTACCCAAATAAGCCACCCAGTTGCCCCAGACTAGGATCTTTCTAATAGTAAATAACTCCTCACTGAGAATTCTATTTCTTGCCACCTGGGGACATGAAAAATAAATGAAGTGTGCCATAAATACGTTATTTTATGTTCAGTAATCCTGCTTTTGACAATGATCACTGCAGTCTTATATAAACAATATTTATTATCTCAATGAAAGGTGTAGGTCATTATTTCTAGAATTGAAAAGAAAAAATAAAGTATCATTAAGTTATTTAATGCACTAAATATTTAACAGAAAAAAACAGAAATTATTTTATTAATTCGATTTTAAAGCAGAGCTCTCTAGATTGCTGCATTTGGTACTGGAAATCTCCTATAGGTGGAGAACAGACCACAGGACTTGTGTTCAAATTAATATGAAATGTTCAGTTCACATGTGCTGTTGTCTATGTCTACACTGAAACAGATGCATGTGTAACAAAGTTAAGGACAGAGTTGAAATTTTTATTTTGAATAATCCTTTTCCTAAACTGATAAGTGTGCCTTTTCACTATATCCATCACTATGTCTATTTGTCCTCTATTTGCAAAATATTTATTCTTATTTTTAAATAGTCATTTTATAAAGAATTATTAGTGTAGGGAATACCCCCTACATTGGGATTATGCACTTGTCATATTGGTTTTTGAAATATTTGTTTTTTTAATGAATAATTAAAAAAAAAAACTCTAACTAGAACTCTGGCTAGAGAACCATTCACTTTTTATTCATTTTTGTACTCAGCATTTTATTTGCACATTCATTCATTCATTTATTATAAATTTTTGCTTGTTTTGTTTTTGTTTTTGCTTTTTATTTGATCACCAAAGTAAACATCAATGGGCAAGAGATATGTGGTGGCCTCACAGAGTCTTATATCAATAAGTAAAACTGTTGTAAGGAAAGCTAGCACAGTAGAAGCACAGAAGCCGCAGCAGCTCGTGTGGATCTCAAATGATCTGACAGGAAAAAGGAGGCCTCCCAGAAGACGTTGGCCTTCATCTGAAGAATTAGTTGGATTTTTCTAGAGAAGGTTTGAAGGGGATGACACAATGCTTTTGTAGAGAGAATAATATTTTCAAATTCAACAGAAAAGCTTAAAGGAATAAGATAAGAAATCCAGAAGATGGAATGTAGAAAGATGAAGCTGTAGTAGTCAGTGGAGACCTGAGCCTTTTGAGCCACATCAAAGATGCATGTTTTGGGACACCTGGGCGCTCAGCGGTTGAGTGTCTGCCTTCGGCCCAGGTCGTGACCCCGGGGTCCTAGGATCAAGTCCCACATCGGGCTCCCTGCAGGGAGCCTGCTTCTCCCTCTGCCTGTGTCTCTGCCTGTCTCTCTGTATCTCTCAGGAATAGATAAATAAAATCTTAAAAAAAAATAAAAGACTGGCTATTTCCAGTCTATGGGAATGGGAAGCTAATGGAAGTTTGGAAACTGGAGAGGATGTGAAGTTTTTAGATGATCACTGTATTTACAGAGGAAGGAAGGTAAGAGTTTGCGTATGACCATATGGAATTCTTTCATAGTTATCCACAGGGGAAATTGTCTATTTAAACAAAGTGACATGATCCTCTCAATAGCTGCATAAAAAGGTATTTGACAAAAATGCAACATCCATTCTTGATAAAAACCCTCAACACAGTAGGTATAGGTGGAACATATCTCAACATCATAAAAACCACAAATGAAAGACCCACAGCTTACATCATCGTTAGGGAAAAACTGAGAGCTATTCCTCTACAGTCAGGAACAAGACAGGGATGCCCACCATCACTATTTACTACAGTACTGGAAGTTCTAGCCACAGCATTCAGACAACAATAACAAAATAAATAAAACCTATCCAAATCATCCAGGAAGAAGTCACTCTTTGCAGATGACACAAAGACTCCGCTAAAAAAATTTCTAGAATATAGGAATCCAGCAAAGTTACAGGATATAAAATCAATATACAGAAATCTGTGGTATTTCTATACACCAATAATTAGGCAGCAGAAAAAGAAATTAAGAAATCGATCCCATTTACAACTGCACCAAAAACAATAAGACACTTAGACATAAATCTAATCAAAGAGGTAAAATATCTGTACTCTGAAAACTATAGAACACTTATGAAAGAAACTGGAGGACACAAAGAAATGGAAAAACTTTCCATACCCATAGATTAGAAGAACAAATATTGTTAAAATGCCTATGCTACTCAAAATAATCTACACATTCACTGTAATCCTCATCAAACTACCACCAGCATTTTTCACAGGACTAGAAAAAATAATCCTAAAATTTGTAGGGACTCACAAAAGATCCCAACTAGCCAAAGCAATCCCGAAAAAGAAAACCAAAGCTGAGGCAGCAGGATTCCAGACTTCAAGCTAAATTACAAAGCTGTGATCATCAAGACAGTAGGGTACTGGTACAAAAACAGACACATAGATCAGTGGAATGAAGAGAACACCCAGAAGTGGACCCACAGCCGTATGGTCAACCAATCTTCAACAAACCAGGAAAGACTATCCAAGGGAAAAAATAGTCTCTTCAACTAATGGTGTGGGGATAAGTGGACAATGGCATGCAAAGGAATGAAACTGGACTACTTTCCTACACCACACATAAAACTAAATTCAAAATGGATAAAAGACCTAAGTGTGAGACAGGAAACCATCAAAATCCTGGAGGAGAATGCAGGCAGCAAACTCTTTGATGTCAGACATAGCTACTTTTTACTAAACACATCTCTCGAGGCAAGGGAAACAAGAAAAAAATGAAGTATTGTGACTTCATCAAGATAAAAGCTTCTTCACACCGAAGGAAGCAGTCAACAAAACTAAAAGGCAGCCTACGGGATGGGAGAAGATATTTGCAAACGACAGAGCTGCAAAGGGTTAGTATCCAAGATCTACAAAAAACTTATCAAACTCAACACCCAAAAAACACATAATCCAGTTAAGAAATAGGCAGAAGACAAGAGTAGACATTTTTCCAAAGATGACATGCAGACGGCCAACGGACACATGATAGATGCTCCATGTCCCTCATCAGCAGAGAAAAACAGGTCACAACCAGGATGAGATACCACCTCACACCTGTCAGAATGACAAAAGTGAGCAACACAGCAACCAACTCCTGAAATCAATATCACACTAAATATTAAGTAACTAGAATTTAAATAAAAATTTGAAGGAGAGAAAAATATAAGCAGAGCGGTAAGCACTGGTTATGGAGAGGAGTAAAATAATTGGAAAGCCTCAGGGCTATTAGGAATATATCCTTTTCTTAGGATATCTCAGCACCTTTGATACAGATGCCTCTGTTGGCTTAACCGTTTTATAAGCTTCTTATAACTGTCATACCTTCACTGTCAATGGGAATTAAAGTTAAGAAAAAAAAAAAAGCAGATGCAAATGGAATTCCAGTTCAGTCATTCACTACCTACTGGTGTTTTATTCTGGAATTCATTCTCCCTTGGCTACAGAGGGGGGATCTGCATTACCTAGCAAATAATACATGGCACTTTATAAAGCACAACTAGATATTTCCCTATTAGTAGCAGAAAATGAGTTCAAGTAGGTTGGCAGCAATAACTGTGCACCTGAAGGAAGACAGGAGTGTAGGGATGGAGAATCAAGTATTCTTAAAAAGACATGAGGAATGGGAAGCTTCATACCCCATTACACGTTCTCAGGCACAGCCTGTTGAGGTGTCATCTGTTTGTCACATCAAACACCTGCAGAAACCCCATTAGCCTGTGTGAACCAGTTAGAGGCTGGCTCTGCAACCGGCATGCCAATATCTCTTCTCATCACATGCTATGTGAGTATCCCAACCTTGCTTTCCCTTCCTGTGAAGACCACCAGCAAGTGGACCCAGCCCCATCCAGCTGTTGTGTCTCTAACACACGTATCGTTTATATTGTGTATCTCCAGGGCCAGAAAAATACATGCCCAGTGCCTCAAGGGTTCCAAGGTCCGTGACCATACTGCTCAGATTTGTATTTACTGGCGACATTCCTGCGTCCTTGATAATAACAGAAATACAATTGCCTCTACATGAGTTAAGTGACCGTACAAGTCCCACGCTTTCTGAGCTCCCAATTAGGAAATAACCTAAATAATTACGGATTGGCTTTGAATCTTTTCATTTAAATCACTTTTTGTTGCAGAAGTGATCCTCAGTGGCCATATCAATCGCAAATATCAAATATCACAAATATCCTCCTCTTATTTGGGAAGAGGAGGCCCTCTGGAGTGTTTCCCTGGATTCAGATCAATTGAATCTCACCAGTGCATCTATTTCAAAAGTGGCAGTGTTCAGATATAGGCTGGCAGGTTGTGCATAGAGGCCTCTGCTTCATTCTGTTAGAAGCTCTGTGTCTTCCTTGCTGGGCGCTTGTGCATTTGCTTTGGCCAGCGATTCTTTTTATTATTATTATTTATTTTATTTTATTATTTTATTTTATTTTATTTTATTATTTTATTTTTTATTTTATTTTATTTATTTTATTTATTATTTTATTTTATTTTATTTTATTTTATTTTATCTTATCTTATTTTTTATTTTTTCGGCCAGTGATTCTTGACATCACAGGATAAAGGCAGGCATGCCTTTGATCATAAAACAATGCACCTGCTAACGCCACTGGATTTGGCTGTGTAAAGGAGTTGTTCCACGTGTCTGCTTTTCGTTCTCTGGTTGACTTTGCTACATTATCCACACTCACCTTTAGATCATTGGACCACACTTTTTTCTCTATTCCTAGCTCCGCATAACATGAGAGCTCACCAGGCCTGGTGAGGTCTCACCAACACCATCTAGTGCCAAAAGCAACCAGTGGAAGCTGTTGGGTAGAACCTCACTCTCCTGCCCCCTGACCCCCTGGGCTCCGTGACAAGCTGCTTGAACAGCAGTGCAGTTCCTGTGCTCTCCTGTGAGCTAACGTGGCTAGTTCCCAAATGTGACTTTGAGTGTTATTCCCAGACAACCATAGAGATTTAATTTTCATTAAATTTTTCTTCAGATTGCCAAAACTAAATATAAAGCTAAATCTTACTGTTTAAAGGGTGATGTGTAGATACATAAGAATGCCGGCGTGTGTATCGTCATTTTGCATCTCTGATGAATTCGAGGTGCTAATTAACTGAGCTAATTTAAGTGCCCCTTTCATTTTAGACTTCGTCCCTGTGTTTTTGTCTGTTTTTGAAAGAAGTCCTAGGAATCTGTTTCCCGTCTAGGCAAGTATAATAGACTATAACTGACCACACCTTCTCATGAGTGAGGATCTTGCTTCAGCTCCAACATTTACAATTTCAGCTACTTACATAGATATATGTAGATGGGCAAGGACGATCAGTTGTATCTATGGGCCTCCTGCGTATATTGAAAGGTATGCTTAATTTGCCATATTTTTCTTTTTTTAAAATCAAATACCGTAAAAGTCTTTATATAGTTGTCACTTTGTTCCTTTACCATAAGCACACAATGAACCCTGAATCCTTCAGCTGTGAACTCAAGTACTTTGGTTTTCTTAATTTCTATGGCATGGTTTGGAAGCCATATGAAGGACCACATTGCTCTAATAAACCCATAACCACCTATTTTGGTCCTGGAATTTTGACGCTGGAAATTTGTTCTTATTTCATTTAACTTTATTGGTTATTCTTTTCTCTTTAAATGTATTAATAGTTCTTGAGTAAATAAAGGGAACTAAGTTGTTTACAATAAAGCATGAAGGAGCTGGGTCCATTTTCTTTCTCCATGGAAGGGGGTATTTAGATTGTTGGACATGGGTTATAGTGGTTGATGGATGACATGGAGAAATAGATCAAAAGGCCCTAAAGGACTCTCGATCTATTCTACAGTGTTTCCTAGGGCCAGTCTGATTTCAACTCCCCATCATTTTTCCATAAACGAGTACCTATCACTTGCATCCTATGATAACACCTAGGTCTACATTCAGGGTAAAAAAATATATGTATATCCCAATTACAGAGTTTGCTCTCTGCTATTTTTAGCCTTCCCCATGTAATCTCCAGTTCACCCCGTGAAGATTTAATAGATTTTTCAGTAAATTTATCATCTTAAATTTGGGCACAACCATGTCCTGCATTGCCCTCGTTTCATTTCAGAATATATTTATAGCATGGATCATGGTGCCGGAGGATCCTGAACAACACGGCCTGGGTCAGCCAAGAGCGCTTCTTGGACATTTGTCGCCAATGTTCAACTGTGAACACAAGGAGTCAGCAAACTATTTTTATGACTCCAAGTGACTACACAGCCTAGGCCATTCCACTTCCAAGAAACAATTTATATAATCTGTAGCAGGGTGAAAAGAACAAAATAAAGCATAATATTTTTCCAGCGTTTCCATCTTTCATTGTCAAGAGACAATTTTGCTTGCTTGCGATTCTATAATATCTCTGTTAGCAAAAAGAAGCATCCCCCCCCCCCCCTTTCATGTACCAAATAATAAAGAAAAAGATGTAACTGGACTTTCACGTGGTTATTTTGGAAATCAAGGAAGGGGGCAAATCACTAAAAAGGAAAGAACAGTGACTGGGCCATGTCTTTTGTCCTTGCCCAGGCTTGTATAATTGTTTAAAAGGTAACTCCTTGCCAGAAGTCTGAAAAAAAGATTAATATTTGGTCATAATGTTACTGCAAACAGAAAATAAAGGGACTTGGCTGAAAGGTTCTTCATACTAATATCTGTTACTTGAATAAGTGACCCTTCCAATCATCCTTTATTGAAAATTAATGTGAACCCTCATCAGGATAAGCAAGTCTGCTCTGATTTGGAGGAAAAAGATCCTGAAACAAGCAAATAAGTCACTATGTTAAGTAAGTATATTTATTGAGCATTTCTTTCAACACCTCTATTTTCTTTCAGTATTTTCACCCAAACAAATTGTACGCTACTCCTTTTCAGAAATGTACATGGCTTCCTTATATTTCCACAGCACGATCAGTTTCATTTCTTGGGATTTGGTAATTAGAATTTTTCCACAGAGTATTTTTGAGGACATTTATGATCACCCATAAGACAAAATCACTTGCTTTTTTTTTTTTCCTCAGGAAATCTGTGAAATTTTCTCCTTTCAAATTTGCACACGTTGGAGAAATTAAAGTCCAAATAGCCGCAGACATAGTATTAATCTCTACATTATTGGCTCTATATGTTAATTTTTCTCTAGGTGCGGATGGTAGCGCTGTCAGCCAAGGAGAATCACAGAGCTGACATTTTCCAGGTTCTGAGATTGACAGTCTGGGTTGAATGATCACTTGGGCACCTCTGCATAGAGACCTCACGTATGCTTCTCTTTTAGTGTCTTCTCTGTTGCTTCGTGATTGAAGTCGTCCTCTGGCAAGACACAGCAGCTTATGTTTCAGTGTGTCCTCTTCTCCTTTCTCAGCTCCCACACTTGCCATTTTTATAGATCTTATGCTGTAGCCAAACGGGATTGATCATCATTTCACAATATAACCTCAGGTTTTCAAACTGTAGCACTGCTTACACTCTTTTACCATCTGGAATTTCCTTCTGCCCTCACAAATGGGTAACTGTTCCCTGAAAATTGCCTCAAATTTTTCTCCCACTTTCCTGATTGGCAAAGGCCTAACCTGCCCCTAATGCAAATGCCCCCAGAATCCGGTTTGTCGTCTATGATGATTACAGATTCATAATGCTTTCTATTAATAGGCTTGTATGCGCTCATTCCCCTCCTGATTTGTGATATTTCTAAAATTCTAGAGTTTTGAATTCTAGAGTTGGGCTTCTTTATCAACGCTGCATCCATGTAGCACCTACAATGTGTGTGTGTCTTTATGTGTGTGTGTGTATACATATTTATATGTATATTTATATATAATATTTATTTATATATAATATATTAAAATATATTAATATATTCATTAATATAATATATTTATATTATATTTATAATATATTATATTTTATTATATTTATAATAAATATATTAATATATAAATATATAAATTAATATAAAATATATTATATATTTATTTATATATATAATATATTTAAAAAGTTACATTGAAATGAAGAATGGGAAAGATGGACCTCAGAAAATGAATATCACTAAGAGGAAATGAAAATAAAAGCAGAGACCACAACCTATACATCACTACCACTAGTGGATCTGGTTCACAGCATCAGAAATTAAAGTCTGGAGGAAATCTAAGGTTAAATAAATTTAGACAAGTTCAGTACACATCTTTTGAGTATCTACTATAACTTTCCACACTTTTTATATTCATAGAAATATCCGTAAATGTATACATATGATGCTTATGTCTTGTACTTTTGCTAAACTGGAATCACATATATGCATTGTTTGCCATTTGCTTTTCTATTTTGGCAATTTAAGGAATATCTCCTCACATCAGTAAATAAAGAGGTAATTGTTCTTCCTAATGACCCTATGATATTTCATAATTTGAGGTATATCATAAGTCATTGATGAACAGTTAGATCTCTTGTTAAATATAAAGCTAATATGAATATCTTTGTGTGTATATAACAATATTCTCAAACTCTATCTCTTTAGAACAGCTTCTTAGATGTGGGATTTCTGGTCAATAGGTTTACCCAATCACAATTTTAATATATCATGCTAAATTAATCTCCATGGAGACTAGTTGTGTGCTTCATTTTATCTGTTTCCTCGATACTTACCCATATTTGATATTACTAATAGTTTGCATTTTATTTCTAATCTCCTGGCAAATATAGTAACAGATAATTCCATTTTGTCCATCTTGTCTTCAAAGATACAGCAAAGGTAGGATAAGGTGCTTACTTTGTTGTTGTTGTTTTTTTTCATATATCACAGAATAAAAGCCTAAGTCTGTGTACATGATTTTTATGAAATTGGAGGCTTATTTACCTAACTTAGACAACAATCTCTTGAAATATCTTTGTTTCTGTCCCAACTATTCTGCTCTAACCAGCCAAGGGGTATAAGAAAATAAAATAAGCGATAAAATGTAATGTCCGAGATGTAATCTACGTCTAAAATACACACATATATATATTTGCAATGCATGTATTTTGCATGACTGCATTTTGTAAAACTGCATGTTCATTTTCAGATGTTATAATTTTTAAATTATATATATAGACAGTGTCAGCAATATAAATATTCAGTGTTGTTTTAACAGCGGTATACATTTAGACAGCACTTTCATTTTATCTCCAGTATTTATGCACAAACACATTAAATGTAGACAACTATGTTATATATCACTCATATTCTCCATTTAATTTTATTTTAATCTGTCTTCTTCTGTGCTTTCCATCTCAGAGTCAATAACTCTTTCCTCCCGCCTCACATGCCCTGTCAACTTTCTTGTATCTGAGTAATTTTAAATGAAATCCTATTTATCACTGCGTGCTTGGTTTCTTGTACCCCTGTTGACACCAAGATTATTAGACTTTATTTCGTATGTATAAAATAAGAAAAAAAATCCTTGTACCGCTACCCATTAAAATCAGCATCATACCTCTATTATCTTTTGTTATTTAAGAAGTATCTAAGAAAATCTCCTAAAACTGTTGGTCCTGTTCTTTCCTGCTACAGCTCATAGATCTTAGTTTTTAGAGTTATTTTTATATTATGTGAATATGGGCAGGATAAAGTCTATGAAAAGAATCAAGGTTGTATCTGGGGATGATAGCAAGCCATCATCATGGGCCCCCAGAGGTTGCTGGTACTGGTGATGATCCAGGGCATAGAATCCCTGGTTGCATCGATGCATTTTTAAAATTACAGTTAGGGCTAAAATATGGCAAATCCAGTCAAACAATGAGTTTTTTTTATAAACACGGTGTTGAGTAGCCTCTTCAATAACATATTTTCCTTAAATTGTTTCTGTTTTTTCTCTCTTTTGGATCACATACATATTTTAAGCTACCAAACTTCATCGGCAATGAATCAGGTAGGATTTCGTGTTCCTCTAATAACCAGGAATGTTTAGGACCACTGTCTTCCATGCGTGTTCGGAATCCTCAGCGTCACGAGTACCTGAGTCCCTAAGGTTTGGTCAATGAAGACACAACGCCAGAGGTGAGTTTTAACAGTATTTAATACAAGTGCTTCAGGAGCTCACTACTTTCAACCCAGCACCTGAACTATCTAAGAAGACTCAAGTGCCTGTTCACAGAGATGCCAGAAACAAAGGCTCAGCCTTCCTCTAGATTCCATTACTTTGACCTCATCTAGTTCCCATTGGCCACAATCTATCTAATGAGAACATTTAACAACCAGGCATATTAATAAAAAGAGAACTTATTTCCCTAAATCAGAAGCTTCCAGATATAAACATTTCCAGGCTTAATTCTTCATAACCTCACAGACACCCCATTTTCTTCCTTCCTTCCCTTTTCCTTCCTCTCCTTCCTTCTTTTGTTCTTTCCTTCTTCCTTCCTCTCTTCCTCCCCCCCTTACTTCATTCTCTCTCATTTTCTTTCTTTTTTCTTCCATCTTTTATAAAATTGGCTTCCTTGTTTTGCAGGAAAGCTAGTGCCTGAGTTGTTAGATGCCCTTCTGTGGTTTTTTGTTTTGTTATTACATGGTTCGTGGAGCAGAGAAAAGAGAAGTCTGAAAATAAAAGAATCTTAGAAGACCTTGTTTCAAGGTATGTAACTGAATATGGATTGTAAAATGAAGCCTAAAAAATATTTCTGGTAAATTTGTCTTTTGCTCAGATTGGTGGTGGGGGTGGGGAGTTCCCTTGCTAAACTTCAAGATTTATTCTCCACTCATGACATTCTAAACATTACACAGACTTTACTAATGATGCTGTCCCTACCTATCAGAATTTTATATTCCTAGGCTATGAATCGTAAAAGCCGGTACAAAAAATAATCATTTCAGGGCCAAGAGAGAGAGAAAGGGCAGTAATAATGCATTACAGTGAGGCCAGGGTAAATAAAACCTTGGTATTATTTTATATTATAGGATGATAGAGATGGGAGAGTGAGAGAGGAAGTCAGGGAAATGTAGAAAGCACTAGAAAAAAAAAAGAAATTGTTGAGAAAAGAGAGGAACTTCCACAACAGAGGAAGTGAGAATGGGAAAAATGAAAAAAAAAAAAAAAAAAAAAGCAAAACACAATAGTTTAAGGAGAATAAGAAGAGTAGAAAAAAAAAGCAAAGGTCAAAAGTGAAGGAAAACTACCAGAAAAATAAATGGTAGGAAGAGTTAGAAAGGGAAAACGGGAAGGAGGAAAGAAGGAAGGAACAGATAAAATATTAAATTTAGCAAACCATAGATGCTTTAATCAGATAGGAATGAAAAGAATGATACAACATCCAATCCTTTTTATTTGAATTTGTATCAGAAACGAATGACTAGTATACTTAAAGTCATTTCACGTGGGAAAAATAAACAAAGTGCAATTCATTCAAATACTTTTTATGAGGAATAAAATTTACTTTCATTTTTTATGATTCTCCCAGTGTTTCAGTTGTGTGTGTGTGTGTGTGTGTGTGTGTGTATTTACAGATTCAAGGCTGCTTCCACCAGTAATTTTCAATTATATCTTCATATTTAACAAAATGATTATTTAATTGGACTTTTCTCAGAGATTTAACATAGAAGAAGGCATAGATTAATATTCATTTCAATTCTACAATTTGAGGTTTTGAAGAGAGGGACCTGCCTGATTTGAAACAATTAAATGATTAATTAAGTTTTCCCAATAGAGTGAAACCTCTGCTATTAAAATTAAAATTTGTTTTATCGGGGAATAGCTGTCTGTAACCTCTGTAATATTAATAGCCAAATGCAAAAGGAAATAATGAATGAAAATAGCCCACAGGAGAAATAGAAACTGTTTGTATCAGGGGAGGCTCAGATTTAGAACTTAAATTATTTCACAAATACAATATAAGACAGCTGTATGACGACAGAAACGAAGCAAGTGTCAGTGGTCAGAGAAAGTGCTGCAGAGGTTTTTATGATTAGTGATAGGACGCATTGAAGTTTTTTGTTCTTATGTAATTAACACTTGCTAACGACTTAGGATCAATGTGATTAATGGACCGTTCTCTCTGCAAATTTGTTTTCTGTGCTGCAGGAAGAAATGCCAAGCCACAGTGGTGGGGAAAAAAATAATAATAATTAAGGAAAGAACAATGACTCTACGAAGAAGAAAAGCAAAATCTGTCAAAATAGCTCTACAGCAAGTCCAAGAGGACCCCAGCTCTCTTTCTGGATGTTGCCTCTGACGAGAAACAAGGGAGAAAAGCTTTACGAGTACTCACTGGAAATATTCATTTATTTTAACAGAAGCACTTCCAAGATCAGTGATTTGTAAAATGTGCCCAGAGCTGAGCCCTTAGGAGCACTTCCAAAGAACAACCTATTTGTTCCCCTTTGCCAACTCTGTGTATTTATTATTGAATATACACAATACATTCATGCGTCTGGCCTCTGGACAGATTTTTGGGCTTTTTAAGGTTTGTTCCTTTTTTCCATTACAAAGGATCCCCGTTTTTCTGTCTTAGCATTGGAAAGCGTGAGGCAGGTAAACATACACACACAAACACAGAAGCCTACATAAACTCCAGGAATAAAGTAAAACCAGATGGACTCCCCCTGGTGCTAACCCAGGAGGTGATGCCCATGGAACAGTGCTGGTCTGCCATCGGGGTTGATGAGCAAATGGATGGAAATCTGAATTTCCCAGACACCTGGGTCCTCTATGAATTAGTGAGTGTGGGTTGAGATAAGGAGACGTGGTTGCCCAAATCCTCTGCCAGCTACAAGGACCAGCCGTGGCAACCACAGCAGAGTTGCCTGTTCCCAGAGGTGAAAGGCTGTTGAGGTTCAAAATGAAGATTTCTGAAATCAGAGATGCAGTTTCTGTTTTCCTCTTCTCTTTTAGTCCCTCAGATACTTGTAGGGAATGGGTCCTACACAGATCATGTCACCGATGCCCGGGGGTAACTTGGCCCATTTTCTCTTTTCTCTAAATCTTTTTTTTTTTTTTTAATTTTTATTTATTTATGATAGTCACAGAGAGAGAGAGAGAGAGAGGCAGAGACACAGGCAGAGGGAGAAGCAGGCTCCATGCACCGAGAGCCCGACATGGGATTCGATCCCGGGTCTCCAGGATCGCGCCCTGGGCCAAAGGCAGGCGTCAAACCGCTGCGCCACCCAGGGATCCCATTTTCTCTTTTCTCTACATGTACTGTGATCACCAGACTTCTAGAATCCCATCACCTCTAAGGAAATTTGTAAAATGAAGCAAACTATTGGTTTGAGTAAATCATATTTTCATAGATGTTCGAAAATAAATAAATAAATAAAATAAATAAATAAATAAATAAATAGCTCTGAGCCAAAGAGAAAGCCAGGCTGGTTTGCTGCCTTATGTCTGGGTTCCTTACACCTCAGCATCTGGGGGATTTTTGTGAGCCTGCTTCCGTGGCCCCCTTCCTGGCCCAGCCTGCCCACCTGTCCCCAGCTCAGGGCTCAGCCCAGTGTCTCAGGATGTGGACAAGTCTTCAAGGAGGAAACTAAGTTAAAATGATGTCATCGGGGTTGGGCGTGGGGGGATCGTGGATGGAAAATCATGGACAGAAAATCTCTGAGCTAAGGAGATGCGTGGCCCAACCACCCTGAAGGATTCCTGTGAGCTCAGGCCCCGGCCACTGAGGCCGCCTGTGGGTGATGGGGTTGAGGGACCCGTCGGGTCTTCAGGGCTGCCTGGTGGCCCCACTTGGCATTGAGGCTGCACCAGCTCCGCGGGACGCCTTCCTGCTAAACCTGGACCAGGTGTCCCTTCTCCCCGTGGCCTCCACACCCCGGGTCTCCCGCAGGTGTCCAGGCCTGAGCCCTGGGGACAGGTGCCTCTTCCACCCCTGAACCCCAGGGACAGATGCCTCCTCCAGGCCTGAGCCCAGGGGACAGGTGCCTCCTCCCTCCCTTCCTCCCTGCTCCCTCCTTCCCGTCCTTCCTTCCTCCCTCCCCCTTTCTTCCTATCTTCCTCCTTCCTTCTTCCCTCCCTTCCTCCCTCCTTTCTTCCTATCCTTCCTTCCTCCTCCTTCCTCCCTCCCTCCCTTCCTTCCTCCCTCCCTTCCTTCCTTCTCCTTCCTTCCTCCTTCCTTCCTTCACTATAAAACTCTGAGTGTAGGGGCTTACCTTGGGCACAGCTAGTGTGGCACTTACTCTGTGACATTGCCTGTGCCAGAAAGCTTAACGTGCATTTTAAAATCTAATCTCATAGCTTGGATCAATGGGCAGGCTTTGAATTCAGACTCACCTCAGATCCAGTGTAGGTTTTGCTTCTCCCTGTCTGTGTGAGTCTGAGGCCATGATGTAACATTTCTGGGTCTGTTTCCTCATCAATAAAACATGCTCTACGGTATAGCTCTGAGAGTTATATGAGATGATGTATAGAAAATGCTTGGTAGAGTGTTTGGCATAGTAAGACAAAATATATTAATTGTAATGATGAGCATGATGAAGATAAAAAAAAAAGGATGTGTTGATGCCTCTATTCAATAATATAAATATTGAAGGTCAGAAGAGTCTGTAATTGGTCCACAGTCACACGGCTGGTAGGTTACGTTATTGGAATTTTAACCTAACTGTGCAAGCTTAACCACTTTGTTATACTGCCTCTTAACTCATGGCTATTGGACCTCCACTATGTACAGTGATGATGTTAGCTCTGGAATTACAAAATAAATAATGATATGAGTCTCCAAACTAAAGGAACTTCTATCTCATGACTTATCCCCCTAAATACTTTTGCCACTGATGTCAAGATGCAGGTTACACTTTCCTTCTTACACTAAGTGGGCACAATGATTTTTTAAGAAAGCTGTACAATCATATTTTCATTTTATATTACTTATTTATTTCTGCTTTTATGGGAGGGTATGCCCTAAGGTATCATGTGAATTGATTCTAGACTAAGCACCACGTTTAATAGTATTGGGTTTCCTTTTAAGCTTTCAGAGTTCCATAGCATATTTCTTTTGTTTTCACAGGATGGCTTATTTACTTGATATCCTCAGGATCCATTTGGTGGTATGAGCCAATAAATGCTTGATGATTATATACTCTACTTAGAAGAGCCAGACAGCTGTCTGAAGAGAATATGAAAGAAGAAGCTTTCCTAATATTAAATATTAAAACCATAAAAATTCCAGCAACATGGCAACAAATGAATTAAAGGAAGGCAACTGAGAATTAAAACTGCAAGCCTGCCATTAACCCACCCCAGGAGAGATTGCAGTATTCTCAGCACGCTAAACAAGGAGACTCAATGCAATTGCTTCATTCTCAAGGCCCAGTGAGTTAAGAGGAGCTTTGACCCAAAGTTATAAAAATGACTGTTTTGTTTTATTTTTTCCTTCTTTAGCAAAGTATAAGAAAAAGCATTACTTTGTATGCTTCCATTCCATTACTTTTGTAAGCTGAAATATAAGAATTATTTTGAGTGGAATAATACTTCTGGTACCAATTAGTGTTCTAAAAGGATCTTTAGTTTACTAGCAAATTTAGTCTCACATGCATAGTAAACTATCAAGTTCAGGACTGAATAGGTTTTTAGATAATTTAGTGAATAGAAAAAGAACAGACTGTTCTTCAGTTATTTTAATGACATTCGAAGAAACTGGGAAATCATGTCGGGCCTAGATATTCTAGGCACTGTGTCTTTGGGAAGATTACTACAACATTTTCTTTCTCATTTAAATGAGTGCAATGAAAGTGTATGAAAGTGTCATTTATAAATAAAAGTTGTCTTAAAGGTGTTAGAATTTAAATAAAGCAAAGGCAAATTCCAGTAACTTTATTATTAGTAAGAATCAGTTTGCAGATCTCCACCATATATCATTCCTCACCAGTATATCAAGACCCAGAGGAAGAGAACCACTTGACATTAATACTTATACACAGTTAACAATTAGGTGTCCTGACAGATGCCTCAATAGGGTGCAGTGCAGGCACCAAAGTGGTGCAGTCATTACAAAGATGCAAAGATACTCAGTGAAGGCTTCTTTTTTTTTAAGATTTTATTTATTTATTCATGAGAGACACACACACAGAGAGAGAGAGAGAGAGAGAGGCAGAGACACAGACAGAGGGAGAAGCAGGCTCCATGCAGGGAGCCCGATGTGGGACTTGATCCCAGGTCTCAAGGATCACATTCTAGGTTGAAGGCAGGCGCTAAACCGCTGAGCCACCCAGGCTGCCCTTTTAAAGCACAAAACTTTGAAAGTGAATTCATTTGCTTTGATTTATAACACCTGAGTCTTGATCAAAGCTATGAAGTGTTATTATTATTATCATTTTAAGGAATAGATATTCCTTAAAAAGAGTCACTATACAGATGGACCCTGTAATGAGCCAGAAATTGAACATATGTCAGTGATGAGAGAAAGAGAAAAATGTAATCAATTAATTTTAGGTCCTGGAGAAGTTAAGATGTTTTTGGAGTTGACTTGTTGTAAAAAAAGAAGAAATTGTAAAGAATTGAGAAGAATTGTAAAAGAAGAAATTGTAAAGGAAATTGTAAAGGAAAATTGTAAAGTGGAGATCTGAAGTGATATACTTTAAACCAAGATTTTTAGGAGTTTTCCAGCGTCTGGTATTGAAAAAAGCCTGAGATAAGCTGTGGATATGACTAGCAGAGATGAGGTGGAAGACAAGTCATTGAAGAAGTCAAAGAATGGACTGCTTGGGTTTCTGGCCTGGCACGGAAGGAGCTTGGAAGTTGTCATCCCATTCTGTTCCATTGCATTCCACTCATTTCAGTTTGGTGACTAAAAACCAACAACCTTTCTTTGATTGGTCAAAGTTGAGGTCACAGGGCAAACTGCTGCCTGCAAAATTGGAGACACAGAGAGGCAGACAGAGAGAATCGTAACTTAGGGGGCCACAGAGCCACTAGTGGAAGTCTTCGAGGGAACGAGTACTGGGGTACGAAAACTGGGACTGTACTTGATGAATTGGTGGAAGCTCAGTGTGGAAAAACCTGAGTTAAAATACAAAAATAAAAACAAACAAACAAAAAACTTCAGTTGGATCCAGTCTTAGGGCAAAATACCTATACTTTTGTGAGTTTTACCTCTGAGACTCTATCAGATTCTCACAGTGAAGACTGGAGAAAAATCCCCTCATACGTCCAACAGGGAAAAAGAAAAGTAGCCACAGTATTCTATTCTTCAGCAGGACTTCCTTCAGGAGAATCTACTTCACTTGAGCCTGACCTGCTGGGGTTTTATCTGAGCCACACTGACCTGGGAGAAGGTCAATTCCCAACTCCATCCCCCTATAACCATCTTGTCCCCCTGTAGGGGGGCAGGGCACAGAAATCTAAGAAACAGGTGAAGTTTACAATCCAAAGACACAGATTCAATAAAAGACTGAGATTTATTCATAGGAATACTTCCCCTCCCCGCAACACCTCAGCATCAAGTTACTAAAGGCTTATGGATTGCAATTCTTTTTACTCAGTATGTCATTTTTGGCTTTCAAAAAAAAAATTACAAGGAACACTAAAATGGCAAAAACACAAACAAACAAACAAGCAAAACAAAACAAAACAAAAAACCCAACACCGTTTGAAGAGATAGAGCAAACATCAAAACCAGAGTCAGATAAGGCAGGGATGTTGGAATCGTCAGACTAACAAGATAACTATGATTAATACGCCAAGGGCTGTAGTAGAAAAAGGAGACAACAACAAGCACAGATGGGATGGAAGCAGAGATGGAAATTCTGAGAAAGACTCAAAAGGAAATGTTAGAGAGAAAATAAACTGTAACAGAAGTCAATAATCTCTGGCCAAATACCTTAGAGGAAAGAATCTCAAAACTTGAGGATGTATCAATAGAAACTTCCAAAACTGAAAGGAAAAGGGAAAAAAGACTGAAAAAATATATCAATATCCAAGAACTGTAGGACCATTCCCAAAGATGCCGTTGCATATATGTCACAACAGAAATACCAGAAGGAGAAAAAAGAGAAGGAACAGAAGAAATATTTGAAGCAGTCATGTCTGAGAGTTTCTTCAGTGTCAGATGCCAAACCACAGACCCAGGAATGCTAGAGAACATCCAACAAACAGCTCTCTCCAGGTATATCATATTCAAACTGCAAAAACTCAAAAACAAAGAAAAAATCTTGAAAGAAGTCAGAGGATGAAAACCATCCAGGAGCAAAGATAAGAATTATATCAACTTCTCAGAAACCATGCAAATAAGAGGAGGGTGGGTGGAGCGAAAATTTTAATTTTAAGGGAAATTTTTAAGTGTTGAGAGAAAAAAAAAGAACAAAAACACCGATCTAGAATTCTATAGCCTGTGAGATTATCCTTTATAAGTGAAGTATAAGTAAAGACTTTATCAAACCAAAAAAAAAAAAAAAAAATTCAGATAATGTATTGCCAGTTGATCTTTCTGGCAAGGAATCTTAAAAGAAGTTCTTTAGAAAACAGGAAAATGATAGAGGGCAGCGGCTCAGATCTACCTACGGAGTGGAAAAGCATTAGGGAAAGAATTAGTGAAGGTAAATTAAAAACTTATTTTTTCTTATTCTTAACTGAGCTAAGTAAAAATAGGTCGTTCAAAATAATCATAGCATCAATGCATTTGATGATTACATTGATTTGAGAGGCAGCAATAATGTAAGACCCAGGAGGAAGGAAATTAGGAAAACTTTGTTGTTATAAGGAATGTGCACTACCTGTGACCAGGTATAGTATTTTTTGAAAGTGGATTTGGATTAGTTGTAAATGTGTATAAGAAACTCTAGGGAAACCACTAAAAAAAAAGCTGGTAAAAGAAGTATAATTGATACACTAGGAGCTGATGGGCCTGGATATTAGTAGTGTCATCCGCATGAATATTGAAATGGCCAAGAGCAGAGACAGAAGTTATGGCGGGAAAATAGCCTTGAGCCAGAAACTTAAATATTCAACAGATGAAAGAAAAGAATTCTGAAATCTGTAGAAGTCACAAAAAGGATGGTAAGTGGTATGATTTGATGAAAGAGACTCACATCTGGGATATTTTAGGAAGGAGGGGATGAACACAACCTGATGCAGCAAATAAAGAAGTGAGACCTTTGTGTTGTAGACTGTAGGGAACAACTGAGTATATGACTAAGTTCGTATTTTAGGAAGTAGAAGCTGGGAAAGGAGAAGCACTTGGGTTGGGTCGCTGGTTACACGTGATCCATTAAAATCCCAGCCAGGATCATTGTCAGTTTTTGACCAAGGTGACCGAGGAAATGGCGACTGAAGCAGGAAAAAGCAGTGGGGGATTTTGAAAAGGATTTGGGGCAAGGATGAAGAAATCAATTTTGAGCAATTGAACGTTAGATTCTTGCGGGACAGAGAAGTGAATGTGAAGAAGAGGGAGGAATTCCAGGTGACTCCTCGCTTCTCGTACTGCGTAACCTGGTAAAGGGTAGTTTCCAAGACTGTGATCGGGTATGATCGGGTTTAGTGCTAAATGTAATAAGCTCATTTTAGGAAAGGTGGAGCCTAGGTGGGTACCTGTGAGCAAAATATTCTGTATCAGGTAGGATTAGGTTCAGAAGAGTAGAGCAGAAATGCTCCCAGCATTGTGACATCAGTGAGATAGAGCCCTCCCTCTCTCTGATGGTCAGGAGACCGGAAGGTAGGGCTCCAGGTCTGAGGCCACACGTGGTCAACCTGGATACGCCAATTAGGAACTGCTGTCCAGCTTTCAATTGTGAAAATCTTGGGAAGACAAAAAGCAAACTTGCAGACTTCTCTGTTACAGTTGAGTATGTTAGGCACAGATTAGTTAATTGGACATAAATCTTTTCTAGATTTGTAAGGTGAAGTTACTTTCATTTTCATTTTACAGATGAAGGGAAAGACTCAGAGAAGCTAAGTAGCCTGCTCCAAGGTCAGTTAGCAAATGGCAGCAAACCATGATCTCTGCTCTTTCTTTGTCACCTTCTTCCATTCTTGGATTTCCAACACTGTGTGTGGGGTTTTGGGAGAGGGTTTTTTTTTCTTGTTTTGTTTTCATTTTTTTTTTGTTTTGTTTCTTAAATGTGAGAAAGTTGAATGAGTATGGCTAAGACATTGGGTATAGAAGAACGCAAATTATTGCAGGAGCCTACAGAATTCACGGGTGAAGAGTAGGGATGGCTTTGATTAATTATATAACGCTTGGGCTAGATTATCTATTAGGGATGTTTCTTTATTGGAACTTCCGGTGCATCTTTTTGGTATGTGTTCTAATGGAATTAGAGAACATCAAAGTTTACATTTCCGAGGCAAGTGTCTATGGATGTATGTGTATGTATACATTGCTTAGATGATGTATCATTTCATCTAGGCCTTTTAAGTTTGAAAAGGTTGAAACCTCCATAAACTCACAAGTATAATGTGAATTTAGAAAAATAGAAGCTCTTTTTCTTCCTTGGAACTGACAACGCCTAGACTCATTTTATTTATTTATTTATTTATTTATTTATTTATTTATTTATTTAACAACAGAGTCTACTGTGGTTTTATTTTATTTATTTAATTTTTTTAAAGATTTTATTTATCATGAGACACACACACACAGGGAGAGAGAGAGAGAGAGAGAGAGAGAGAGAGAGAGGCAGAGACACAGGCAGAGGGAGAAGCAGGCTCCATGCAGGGAGCCTGACATGGGACTCGATCCTGGGTCTCCAGGATCACCCCTTGGCTGAAGGCTGTGCTAAACCGCTGAACCACCCAGGGATTCCCCCACCCCCTTTATTTTTATGGTGAGAGACTGGTAAAGTAATAATCTTCTACTGGCTTCTATTGAAAAGAAAACCACCAACCCAAAATGGCATCACTCAGATTAAAGCTGCAAGTCAGTCCAAGACTAAACTGAACCCAGATGGATTTCAACCCACCAGGAGCCTAACCTTTAGCCTTCAGTCAGGAATTTTCTAGTCAATGCCAGTAAGGTAATCTGTCACATGGGTCCTCTTCATCTGTCAAAGGAAGTTGAGATAATCCCCAAATGAAGGTGACCTCACCTAAAATAATCTTTTTTTCTGTTTATACTTCCTTGTCTTGCCTCTGAAATCCTTTCCCTTTCTGTAGCTCCCCTCTGTGAGCTTTATAGGGTGCTGCCCCATTCAGGGGTTGATGAATAAAGCCAATTAGAGCTTTACCATTTACTTGGCCCAATATTTGTTATTCAACACTAGACAAGTACTATTTCCATACGTCTAAAAGTTACATTTTTTCCCCCACATAGCCTAAAAGACTGAAGCTCTAAAGTACTGATAAAAGCTTAATTTATCATGCATTGTCTCTATTCTGCTAAAACAACACACTGATCTCAGGGATGAATCTGTTGGAATTTGTAATGCTTTTTCACACATCTACAAACAAGTGTCGGCATATGTCAGACTTCATGAAAAGGCCATATTCTTACAATATCTGCCTATTATGCAGTATCTTATAAGAAGGAAAATGATTTTTGGACATGAAAGCTGTGAATGTATATAGGCTACGCTTTAAGGTTAATAGAAAAGCTAGAACTTAAAGAATTATCTATGAAATTAAAATAATTTATTATCTGTATTAACATCATCAGCATCATTTAAGAAGTTGTCATTTAGGAAGTACCCAAGAGAAGAATTAGTTCAGAGTGACTAGAGATATCTGAGAAAATAACAACCAAGTTATTTTGGCATTTGTTGGAAACCAAGAAAATTCTAACTTTTTTAAGGAAAAGGTATTCATTCGTCCATTCTTAATCCATTCATTTACCCATTCTTTAATTTATACAACACTTGATTAATTGCCTCCTTTATACCACATACTGGGGCTGTGGGATAATGGCTTTTAACCAAGGATAAATGCCCACCCACTTAGTGGGCATTCAGAAATCTGATTTATTTGGTTAGGGCCACAGATGCACACTTCACATAAAGAAAAACCATTCCACCGAAGAGGCTGTAATAGCACGGACACTGAGAAACATTATATGTGCAGAAACGCTGTGTGTACAGTCTCTTAACTACAAGAGACTCATAGATTGATGGAAGCGACAGATAGACCAGAACATGTTATCCTAGATGGCAAGTGCTTGTAGGCAGCCGCTTGTTGGCTGTTACAGAATGGCCCAGCCGAGAGGCAAGGGGGCATGGAAGCCATCTCAGGCTGCTAAACCATGAACTGGAAGGAGTCAACCAGGAAGAGAAGAGAGGTGACAAGTGTTCCAGGAGGAAGATCTGGGGTGGTCATGGCAAGGAAGCGTGAGAGAGGACGGTGGTGTGTCCTGTCAAGTAAAAGTGAATGGTTGACTTCTCATAGGTAAATGCAGAAATGGGATGATAAGGCCTGGAGACAAAGTCTAGGTCACATTGGAGATGGGGAGGCGACCTAACAGGCGGTAGCAGTAATCTGGTAAGCAGCTAGGCAGGCCTCACCTCAAACAGTGGCAGAGAGGAAGGAGTGAGGGGGCAACTCGAGAAAACACGGTAGCTTTCTTTGCCTGATACCTACACAGGTTTGCCTCAATACCCACAAGTGGAGTGTTCCGTGAAAACTTTTGTAAACTGGAATGGCATAAAATGAAGAAGTAATTATCATTAATTTACATGGGAAAATTTTTGAGTGTTCCCAGACCCGAACAACCTCTCAGGCTCTTCTGATCCTCAGGACACATCTCACTAATGGATGCAGAATAGGTGGAGATGGAGCACAGATGCTCACAGTCACAGCTCAGAGCTCCTGCAGCTTGATGCTGACATGCTGAGTTGTAGTTCCTGAGAAGGAGCTTGGCTGGGCCCCTCTCGCTGCTCCAGGCTGTGTGCTTCCCCTATGACAGCTCACTGCAAAACAGACGCGGGATGCTCTTTAAATTTTCACCTTTTTTGGATTTCTTTTGGTTAGCGAAAACAGGTACTAATAACCTAAGTTTTCCAGAAAAGCAAAGTGGCTTAATAGAAACTTATGAAAAGCAGGGGTACCTGTGTATCAACATACAACCAAATATCCCAAAGCAAATACCCCAAGTATCCTTTTTTGAGGCCATCAGGAAGGCCTATTCATCCTGAATGTATGTCTTACTATTTCTTGTTGTCTGAAACACCTTTAACACCAAAAGAGTAAATTCATTCCAGCAGGACTGTTTGGAATGGAAATCTATATCAAGTTTAGCTATAAGAAATAGCAAGTATTAAGTCAGCGAATTTAGGGGAGCATGTACAGATCACCACAACCTTAGAGAAAATCAGGGTGGGATAAAAAGAAGACTGCAGAATGTTTGCGTTTTTATGGTTCCAAGAGTGAGATAAGCCCAGATGAAAGTAGTAATTTGAACACATGAAAGAGTAGATCCTACTGAGCGTGAACTGCCCATTACTATGCTTATAGTGACTCCAAACCCAGGTGAAGAATATTATGGCGAAAAATATATATTTACATATGTATATAAGTTAATTCAACATAAAATATAGAAAATCTACATTGAAAGATTTGTTTTTTGTTTTTGTTTTTTTTTTTAGTCATAAAAGAATAAGATCATTCTAGGATGGTCTACAGTTGGGTCAGTGGAACTGTATGGAATCTAAGTTTTTGAGAACTTCTTGGGACCTCAGACTTGCCTACTGAGGTTATAATCATTTGAGTAAATAAATGAATGCTTTAAGAATCCATGTTGGGATATCTAATTGGCCCCATATTGTCAGGGAACAGAGGAAAAATCTAAAATATATGATGTACGTGATTCAACCATTTAAAGAAATTTTTTTAATTTTTTATTTATTTATGATAGTCACAGAGAGAGAGAGAGAGAGGCAGAGACACAGGCGGAGGGAGAAGCAGGCTCCATGCACCGGGAGCCTGATGTGGGATTCGATCCCAGGTCTCCAGGATCGCGCCCTGGGCCAAAGGCAGGCGCCAAACCGCTGCGCCACCCAGGGATCCCGATTCAACCATTTAAATGCAATTACCTATGGAGGAGGCAAGAAATTGAATTTATACTCAAAAGTAAATTATTAATATCAGAATCTTTTTTGAGGATGTATTTTGATAATGGAAGAGAAATGCCTAGGTTTTGTTGTTGATGTTATTGTTTCTTAAAATGAATTTTAAAAAAAATAAGACAGAATGGGATTCTGAATCTAATCTTCATCTGTAACATTATTATTATTCTTAGATTACTGAATGTGAGACAGAAATCTTAAATTTTTAGACAAAACATTGATAGTAAGTTTTATCTTAGAAGATTTGCTAGATTGCACTGCTGGGGATTTACCCCAAGGATACGGATGCAATGAAATGCTGGGACACCTGCACCCTGATGTTTCTAGCAGCAATGTCCACAATAGCCAAACTGTGGACGGAGCCTCGGTGTCCATCGAAAGATGATGGATAAAGAAGATGTGGTTTATGTGTTCAATGGAATATTACTCAGCCATTAGAAATGACAAATACCCACCATTTGCTTCGACGTGGATGGAACTGGCGGGTATTATGCTGAGTGAAGTAAGTCAATCGGAGAAGGACAAACATAATATGGTCTCATTCATTTGGGGGATATAAATAATAGTGAAAGGGAATAGAGGGGAAGGGAGAAGAAATGGGTGGGAGATATCAGGAAGGGAGACAGAACATGAAGACTCCTAACTCTGGGAAACGAACTAGGGGTGGTGGAAGGGGAGGAGGGCGGGAGGTGGGAGTGACTGGTTGGCGGGCACTGAGGGGGGCACTTGGTGGGATGAGCACTGGGTGTTATTCTGTATGTTGGCAAATTGAACACCAATAAAAAATAAATTTATTATTTAAAAAAAAGATTTGCTTGAGATGTAAAATGTAGCAGTGACATGAAGATAACAGTGAATATTTGGATATGATTTGTTTTCTTTTATATTATTTGTAACATCAGAGGATTTTTAATAAGTAAAAATAGACATTTGATAATGTTTTATTAAAATTATTTTAATACCGTTGAGAGTTACAAAAATGATTATTGAATCTAGGTCTTGCTAAATCATAGATTATGCAATATATATTACGTGTTTCATGTTCACATAAAAAGATTTTCCAAAGAGGCCCTTCCTTCCTTCCTCCCTTCCACCTCCTTCCCTTCCTCCCTCCTTCCCTTCCTCTCTTTTGTTTTTTAAAGATTTATTTATTTATTCATGATAGACACAGAGAGAGAGAGAGAGAGGCAGAGATACAGGCAGAGGGAGAAGCAGGCTCCATGCAGGGAGCCTGATGTGGGAGTCAATCCTGGGACGTCAGGATCATGCTCTGGGCCAAAGGCAGGCGTTAAACTACTGAGCCACCCAGTGATCCGCTTCCTTCCTCTCTTTGAGAGAAATAAGAAATAACACACGTGCAAGTTGGGGGAGGGGAAGAGGGAGAGAATCTTCCAGCACTCTCCCCACCAAGCATAGAGCCCAGAGTGGAGCTCTGTGTTAGGACTCATGAGATCATGACCTTACCCCAAACCACAAGTTGGTAGCTTGACCGACTAAGCCCCCCCCCCGGTGCTCCCCACAGAGGTATTTCCTATGAGAATTCAGATAGTACCTCTAGCTCATCTTTTCCCTTTCAAAATAGACTTATATTTGGAACCATTATAAATCCTAACTCGGGGAAACGAACTAGGGGTGGTGGAAGGGGGGAGGAGGGCGGGTGTTGGAGGGGAATGGGTGGGACACTTGACGGGATGAGCACTGGGTGTTTTTCTGTATGTTGGTAAATTGAACACCAATAAAAATTAATTAAAAAAAATCCTAAATTAAAAAAATAAATAAAAATAAAAAAAAATAAAAATAAAAATAAATGTTGGTTCTTTTTATAAGTGGGTCATCATGGCAGTCATTCCCACATATCAACTGAAATAAATGTCAAGGCTACAGATGAACCATTTGGTAAATGTGTGTTTGACTAAAACAGTTTTATAGTTTTGCCTTTTGCACTCTTTAACTCAAAAAACTTTCAACCTATTCCTTGTTTTCCGTGGTTTCTCAACCATGTTGTTGGAATAACTCCTGTAACCTCCTCTGAAAGGATTCTGGGCCTTTCAGATATGCTGAACTGCTGAGCTTTATGATCTCTTCTGGGGACCTGGGTCTGAATACATAAGTTTATTTTAAATGTCTGGGTACTCTTGCTATTACTTTTCTTATTGAGGCTGAATCACCTTTTATGATGTTTGGTTTAGCATTTTCCTTTTTTTTTAAATCAATTTCTTGGGTTAAGAATTCCAAGGATGGTAATCCCTGGTTGGCTCAGCGGTTTGGCGCCTGCCTTTGGTCCAGGGCATGGTCCTGGAGTCCCGGGATCGAGTCCTGTGTCGGGCTCCCAGCATGGACCCTGCTTCTCCCTCTGCCTGTGTCTCTGCCTCTCTCTCTCTCTCTCTCATGAATCAATAAATAAAATCTTAAAAAAAAAAAAGAATTCCAAGGATGGATGGGCCTGCCTTCTTTGTACCAAAATAGTACAGTATTTACCTTATTTAAAAGAAAAAAAAAAGTATCTTGAGCCTCTGCAATGGGCTCTACGTTCAGCGTGGTGTCTGCTTGAGATTCTCTCTCTCTCCCTCTCTTCTTCCCCTTGCTTGCACATGCACACATGTTCTCTCTTTTTCTCTCTCTAAGATAAATAAATAAATTAAAAAAAATAAAATATACATTGAGTTTTCTTCTCATTATTATAAAATGATTCATAGCTGAAAATACTAGTGGCAAGTCAAGTCTCTATGAATCCCTGGTACATTGTTGCTTTTGCATCATGGACCTTATTTTATGATACTACCTTTTTAATGTTCAGTCTTGGTTGCCTCATAATTTTTTTATACATATGTTCTCTGTAAACCTGTGCTCTTCAGAAAGCTCACTGAACAGCTACATTTATGTCAGCTAACCCCTTTTTTTAGTCTTTATTTGGATTATTATCATTTAACACATTTTTAAACATGTCCTCTAACCCATTTTAAAGTTCTTGATTATGATATTGACCAAGGCTTTAACATTCCCCCCAGCTTAACTAAATTTAGGCAGGCTTTCTCATGAGTAGACCCTGATTTTTTCTAGAACATTTGGTTTAAAACACTTAACAATTGTAAATTCTTTTTCTGCCTCTTTGAGATGTAAATCCTTTTAAAAACCCTCCAGCCAGTTTATAATCCAGAAATGTCTTTCTCAAGGACCAGGAAATGGTCTTTGAAATGGAATCATCAAGGAAGATACTCCTCTGGCTCTCAGTTTCTATGGGAGGGTAGGAGACTAATTTCAGGGGAGCCTCATTACAAGCTCTAAAACTTCCTTCTACCTGAGTTTACTTTTCCTTTGGGAAAGGGCACATAAACCCATATAGTCTTCAATCGCTCCCAGCCCAGCTTCTAGAATTCTCCAGTCCTTGATATCAGAAGAGTGTGGTTCAGATTGAATCCTGGCCTCTCTTCCTGATTGCAGTAGCCTTGAATAAATCTTTGCTGGTTTGATTTTGTCCAGTGTAGTTTTTGCTTTGACAATGTATTACTGATTTTTTAAATAATAATTTGCTTCGTTATTCTTAAAAAGATGGAATAAATTTCTAACTATTCTCTGAAGTCCTTCTTTTCCAGTTAATTACAGTAATGGTTGTTTCATAATTTATCTTCCTTTCTTTCCCCTCCCTGCCTTCTTCCTCTTCCTTCCTTCCTTCCTTTCCTTCCTTTCCTTCCTTTCCTTCCTTTCCTTCCTTTCCTTTCCTTTCCTTCCTTTCCTTTCCTTTCCTTTCCTTCCTTTCCTTCCTTTCCTTTCCTTCCTTCCTTCCTTCCTTCCTTCCTTCCTTCCTTCCTTCCTTCCTTCCATCCTTCTTTCCTTCCTCACCTCCTTCTTCCCTCCCTCCCTTTGTGACTCCCCCCTTCCCTCTTTTCCTTCCTACTTTGGACAAAGAATATTAAGTCCTGTAATAATCCTTGTCCAGAACTGTGCTATTAAAGCAATAGGCTTGGGTGTGAAGTTCTTGTATTTTATGAATCTATCTTAGTCATTTGCCTTATTAGTCTAATTTGAGTTGAGAATACCAATTCCTATCATCTCTTCATTAAAAGAGGAGGAAAGGGAGCTTTTCCTCCCATAGTCTCATATTTTGCTAAGGGATTTCCATCCCACTCTCCAGAGGAAGCAGCAGTAAAGTATTTGCAAACCCTTTCTGAACACAGGAAGAGTCCCTCACCAGATTGGTGCTATGGAACACATTAAGGTGAATGATTATTTTAAGAAGCAGTAGTGGGTTGTCTCCTTCCTCTTCTTGTGTTGTGTATCTTGTACTTGTCAGCATATGCATACAGCATTTGCTGTGCAAACATGACTTTTTCCCAGAGAGAATCTTCCTACTTTGGACTTTTTTTTTTTATATGTGTTATCTTTTTGTTTTTAATCGTTAAATCTTTTTTTTTTTAATTTTTTTATGATAGTCACATTGAGAGAGAGAGAGGCAGAAACATAGGCAGAGGGAGAAGCAGGCTCCATGCACCAGGAGCCCGACATGGGATTCGATCCCGGGTCTCCAGGATCGCGCCCTGGGCTAAAGGCAGGAGCTAAACCGCTGCGCCACCCAGGGATCCCCCTACTTTGGACTTTTACCAGAACCTAGACTAAGGGCATCTTTGGAGAGATGGGAAGGAAAGTAGAAGGAAACATAAGAAGTTCTGCTGACGATCTACATGTAACAGTTTCTTTGCCATATTTTGGGGTAACAAAGCTCACACCATTCTTTAAACCTTATTTTCATTTTTGTACTTTTTAAAAAATTTATTTGTGAGAGAGAGTATTGGGGGAGAGGGACTAAGGGAGAGGGAGAGAGAATCTCAGGCAGACTCTCCACTGAGTGCCGAACAGGACACGGGGGGGCTGTCCTCATGTGATCTCATGACCCTGAAATCACAACCAGAAGGAAAATCAAGAGTCCGAGGCTTAACTGACTGAGCCACCCATGTGCCCTTTTGTGTTGCTTTTAAAATTAGTTAAATACAATAAGGGAGAAGGCATAAATATGCAAAATCTCTGAAATATGAAACAACCCCCCCTTTTTCTGAGTAATGAAACCATCGTTAATACAGGAAGTTAGAAGATAAACTGCTTTTAGTAGAATATGTAGCATTATTCTAGATCCCAATTTATTTCATATGTAGAATTGAATATAAAGTGATATAGATGTCATTTCTACTCATCTTATCAGTGTCGAATATATTCTGATTCTCAGTGTAGATCCTCCAATTTAAGTATTTTAATCATTAAAATCCCTCTGCACCAGGAGAAAAGAAAAAGACAAGAAAGAAATGATAAAGATGTGCAAACTTTACCCTCCCTTTTCTTAGAGATGCTGCTTCAAACTTTTGGAAAAATATGGTAGCTGATTCTGTCCTATTCTCACCTTCCTCTTTTTACTCTTAGATCTCTGGATTTCTCAGCATAAAAGAGGTTCCAATGAAAATAAACACATGACAAGCTTTGTAATAACATGCAGCCTCTCGAATTAAGTTCAACTCAGAGCGGCACAGACTCTGTGTGGAGTGTGAAGGCTTCTTGCACTAGAAATATTTTAAACTATTATAGTGTCAATTTGCTTCCGACTTTTTCTTGAGCTTGAGAGTGAATTCACTTTGCTATTGACAATGGTATTTGCTGTGGGCTTTTCCTAGATGGCTTTTAAGATGCTGAGGAATGTTCCCTCTATCCTCACACTCTGAAGGGCTGTGATCAGGAATGGAGGCTGGATTTTGTCAAATGCTTTCTCTGCATCTATTGAGAGGATCCCATGGTTCTTGTATTTCCTCTTGGTGATATTCTCCACCCTTTCACTTTAGGGCTATAGGTGTCCTTATGTCTAAAATGAGTCTCGGGGATCCCTGGGTGGCTCAGTGGTTTAACACCTGCCTTTGGCCCAGGGCGCGATCCAGTAGTCCCGGAACGAGTCCCACGTTGGACTCCTGGCCTGGAGCCTGCTTCTCCCTCCTCCTGACACTGCCCCTCTCTCTCTTTCTCTATGTCTATCATAAAAAAATAAAAAAATAAATAAATAAATAAATAAATAAATAAATAAATAAATAAAAATAAATCTTAAAAAAATAAATAGAAATAAAATGAGTCTCTTGTAGACAGCAAATAGTTGGGTCTTGCTTTTTCATCCAGTCTGAAACCCTGTGCCGTTTGATGGGGTCATTAAGTCCATTCATATTCAGAGTTACTATTGAAAGATATAAACTTAGTGTCATCATGATACCTATTCAGTCCTTGTTTTTGTGACAGAAAACAAAAACAAGGAGGAGTGTCCTCTGATTATCTATACTGTAAATCCCTCCACTCCCCCTGGAGCTATCCAGTGCTGCTTGGTCAATAACTGGCTTTTCTGCTGTCCCTCTAGGTGGTCTTCTGGGGGAAGGGCCTGCTGTGCTGGTTCTCAGGTGTGATCACCTGGGGGAGCTGCCCAGACCCTGCCTGGTGCACAGCTCAGTGGGAGCTGTTCATCCTGTGAGTCCCCTGCTCTGTCCTAGGAACAAGGTAACCCGAGGAGGAACCACACTGGTGGCGGCCAGCTCCCTGGCCCCAGAGTCAGCTCCCGCAGTAGCTACCCCACCTCCCAGTCTGCAGGTACCTGGATGCTCCGGGGGCAGGGCACTGACCTGCACAGCTCAAGGACCACTGGGGCAGGAGCATCCTCACTGTCCTGAGCCCTCTAGCCTCTGTCTGTCCCGGGGGGAGCACCATATCCTGGGCTACATCCCCTGTGCCTTTGCCTCCAGGGCCCTGGGGCACACTGCAGCCCTTTAGGTAGCTCGGCCGTGGGGTGGAGATCCCCCCCCCGCCGCAGGTGCTCTGTTAGTGCCCCCAGGAGCCTGAGGGCATCCCCAGCCGCCTGGGGTCCTGCTCCAGCTCCCTGCGAGCTCCTGCTCCTCCGGAGGGGCTCTCCTGTCCTGGAGGGCCATAGCTCTGGGGCCTCAGCCTGACTCCTAGCGCGGCCTCCGCTTTGGAGGCTTTTTTATGTCTTTACTTTTTCCCCGCCCTCCTACCTTCTTAGAAGCACCAACTCTTCTCACTGCGACCTTCCAGTTGCTCCCTCTTTAAATATTAGGCCCAATACAGAGCTTTTCAGGATGATGTGAAAGTTAACCAGGGAAGTTAGGGGGGGACAGGTGACCTGGGGACCCTCCGCTTCCCCACCATCCCCTCCCCCATCATAGTGATTATTAAGGAATGTATTTATTGCCATCTGATCTCTCAGGTCATCAGCTTGGTGGCATTGCCCCCCATGGAAGCCCCTGAATGTTCCTCTCTCATTTGTCGTCTTCAAAGCTCCTGACAGGAAAGCTTCACGAACCCCCATGACATAACCCAAGTACAAGACCTAAGGAGTCAGGCTCAGTTAGTGATTCAAGACAAGACAGTGTAAGTGTGTACACTAAGACTGAGTGTGCAAGCTGGTGAACGTCTGGGACCACACATCAGAAAAACAAAGACCTAAAGTCACCCTGTCCAGCAAGGAGAGTGTGGGGGTTTCTCCAGCCGAACCATTACTCTGGCAAGGGGGGAACTTTGTAAAACCCACCAGGCACCAACAGGGCAGAGCAGCCACTAGGCCCTCGAGCAAGAAGTCGGGGTCTTCAGGGAATTGCTCCTTCAAGAGAGCTGCCCAGGGAGGTACAGGGAGGCAGGAGATCCTAGCTCAGAAGCCAGCACAGGTGTTCGTGGAACCTGGCCCAGCTGTGGCCTTCATATACACAAATATCTCTCCCCCTCATGCACACCAAGAGGGAAAAGCACGTCAGAGATCACTGACGAGGACCCCAGGAGGATTCCAGGCTTGGTCAGGGATGAAGTTGGAACCTGAGATCGAGACTGAGGAAGGAAAGCCCTGCCTGCCCTTATGTCATCCACTAATGACCGTCCCCTGGCCTCATGCCGTCCTTGTGCAGCACAGGGTCTCTTTACACGTGTGTCCCAACTTTGGTGTTGATGCAGTTGCAGAGATTGACCTAGACGACTCCACGCTCTGAATAATGGGAATGTCTAACCCCAAAACCAAGCCAAAAAATTCCACATCAGAAAAAGCGGCAAGAAAAAGTCCTCCTTCCTTGAAAGTGTACAAAGGGAGCCCCTGTCCTGGGCAGGAGGGGGTCCTGGCGGGCGGTCCCCTTTAGGACCCCAGGTCGGTGGTGTTGCTGTTCCTGTGGAAGTCCCTGCACCCTCTAAATCTCAGGAGCTCGGAGGGGTGTCCCTGCTGTCTGGCCAAGTTCCTGACACTGTGCTCTGAGGAAGGGGGGCCTGGGGATGCCCTTGAGTAGCTGGGAGGAGGCAGGATCCTCTACTTCATCCCACATACAGGAGCTGGTGACTCTGTAAGATTTCTCCTTTAAAATGAGCACAAGAGGGTCTCCTGGTGGCTCAGTGTCGGGGTCTCTGCCTCTGTCTCAGGTCCTGACCCCGGAGCCCCGGGTTTGAGGCCCATGACAGGCCGCCCACAGGGAGCCCGCCTCTCTCTCTGTGTCTCTCGTGAATAAAGAAGGAATATCTGGGGGAAAAAGATGGAAAGTGACTATGAGACTCTTTAACTCTCTCACATTACTACAGGAAGTCAAAGGCCCAAACTCCTCCTGGACTGTAAAGCGGCTTTAATATCACAACATTGAAGTCTTCCGTTTACAAGTGAAGACAATGACGTATCGTCCTCCCAGTAGAAGAGGCGGGAGGAAGTGGTGTCCTGCAGACGGGCCCCGTCCCCGTGAGGCCCCTGCACCTCGGCTCAGGCCTGAGGGTGACTGCGGGCGGCTCCTCCTGTCTGGGGGCAGGCTCGGGGCTCCAGCTGGCAGGACAGGGTGTAGCTGAGGACAGAGGGACACGTGTGAGTTGGGCAGGAGCTTCAATTCCGGAGCCTTCCCTGGGATTTCCAAGGAGCTGGAGCCTGGAGCCCCAGCAGCAGGGCTGGAGGCGGCCCCGGGGGCCTGAGGAGAAGGATCCCTAGGGGCCCCCAGAGTTGGCTCCCCCTCCGGCCCTCACCCCTGGGAGCCTCACCTCTCGTCCTCGCTCAGCCACGTCCCAGCCTGGAACCAGGCCCGGAACGGCTCCTCGGGCTCTATGTGGTACCGATCCGCGGCCACCTGGAGCAGCAGGATCTCGGTGAGGACTCGGTACTCCTGGGCCCAGAGAGAGGACATGGCATGAGAGGCCTGGGGGGCGGAGAGGCCTTCGGCGGCTGCGCCCGGGACAGGCGTCGGGGCTGGTCTCTGCCACGTGGTGACCCCCCATCCTGCACACTCCTCCCGGCCCAGCTGGTTCTCAGATGGGAGCACACCCCGCCCCCGCCTGGCCAGGTGTCCCCGATGGCCGTGCCTCTGGCCTCGCCAACTACAGGGACTTTGCCGTTATCAGGGAGCCATTCCCGACAATGTGACAATGCGGGGATGGAGGCCAAGCGTGGTCCTCCCTGGGACCCTTCTGCTGGCCCCAGCCCCACCCTCCCTGCGGGAGCTCAGAGAAACCCTCACCTTGTTCTTCTTCCGGTGGTTGACCTCATTGCCCTGGAAAGCAGACGAGCACAGGCCATCAGGGGGGCCGCGGGGTGCTGCTGGGTGCTGCTATCCCCCTCACGCCACCCTAGGGCCAGGCACACAGGGGCCAGGACTCCCAGGGGAACAGGCCTGCGATCCAGGCCAGGCCCCGGGAGCCAGGGAAAGGAGCCCTGGGGGGGCAGGTGAGGCTTCCGGGAGCACAGGAGGGGAGGCCAGAGCCTCAGGTGGACAGGAGACGCGAGGCTCCCGAAGGGCCCGCTCAGGCCGGGGCCCCTGACGTCACTCTGCCCCCACAGGCAACCTCAACGGACAGGCTGAGGCCCACACAGCCTGACCTCTGAAGGTTGGCATTCGGGCCGCAGATTCGATCTCGGGACCCGTGACCTGGGTGCAGCCTCCCTCCTCTCCTCCCAGACGTGGGCCAGGGACCCTCGCTCCCAGGGCATTGGGGAGCCTGTCACGAGGGGAGACTTGCCAAGGACGGAGACCTCGGGGCTCGGCTCAGGGGCCCTGTGCTCCCCACATGAGGGCCCCGTCCCAGCCCCGGGCCACGCACCTCCAGGTACTCCTCCATGGCAGTATCCAACATGAACAGGTCGGTGAGGAAGGTGCCCAGGAAGGGGACGACACCCTGTGTCGGGGTGGGTGTGGAATGAGGCCCTGCTCCCGTGTCCACGGGGACCCTCCCCGGGACAGGTCAGCCCCCCGGCCCGCCCGCCCCAGCTCCCACCTGCTGCTGACCAGGACTCTTGGGGCATCCATGGTTTCCCCCCTCTCCCTCGGAGAACACCAGAGTCCTCCAAACAGCTCAAGGGCCAGCGGTAGGACATCGGGGTGTAGGTGCCCCGGGCCCTGCGCCCCACAGACACATTGTCTCCAGCTGTATAAACCCTCCTCCGGGTCACCTCGAAAGAAGTGTTGTCGAAGCTGTGGCTCCGGGAGGCAGAGCCGGAGTCGGGAGGCCCCACCTGCCTTGATTTGGGGGCTTCCAGCTCTCAGGGGAGACCCCTCTCCTCTGGGCTCGAGGCCACGGATCTGGGGCTCGCTCACCTGCTGCTGCTGCCGCCTCTTCCATGCTCTCTGCACGCTGATCCCCAGGGCTCCAAGCTTAGCTGGCCGGTCCTGCAGGGCCAAGGACAAGTTCCTCAAGAGCAGGATCACCCTGGGCCCTTCTCCCCATGATCGTTTTTTCTTTTTCTTTTCTCTTTTTAAATTTATTTTTAATTGCTGTTCAAATTGCCACCATATACAATACCCCAGTGCTCATCCCATCAGGTGCCCCCCTCAGTGCCCGTCACACTGTCACCGCCACCCCCGCCCTCACCCCTTCCACCCCCCATCTTTAACCTCAGACCCTGGACATCTGACCCAAGGCACAGGGTGGCAGCTACATCGTCCTTCAGCTTGCCATGAGGGATTCCAGAACAACCTCAGCTCCAGCATTCATGGCTGCGTGACCTTGAGCTTGCAGCAGCCTGGCCTCCCAGAGCCTGGATCCTCACTGGGAAAGGGGCGAATTCCAGCTCCCCCCTTGGTCCCCCGAGGACCCAGGGTCCTATTCCCACCATCACTGTTGGGGCCCTCATCCCATGCAAACCCCTCACAGAGCGCAGGCCTGTCCTCCGGGCTCTCCAGTTCGGGAGAGGCCCCCATCGGGACCGGCTGGCGACAGGGAGCGCGAGTGTCCAACTCAGGGATCCTGGTTCAGCGGCAGCTGCTTTTCCACCTCTTGTGGATTTTCACCCCAGGCTGCGTCCACGGTCATGCCAAAGGCTGCACTCGCTGAAGGAATGCTCCGGGACGGTCCCTGATTCAGTCACGAAGGACACCGTGGCTCCCACGCCGCCTCTCTTTCTATCCCAACACCTCCCATACTACCTTGAGAAGCAGGTTCCTGCTCTGGGCATTGTCCTGGGAGCACAGTTTTTCAAATGTTCGAATCTTCTTCCTGAGTAGAGCGAGAGAAGGCAGGACGGATGTTGGCACACTAGGGTAGGGTTGAGGGCAAGTTCCTGTGATCTGAGACCTCGAGGGAGTCCAACTGCTGGGTCGGGGTGTCTTTGGGTTCCTCTGACCACTCAGCTCGTTGCAGCACATGGGAGGGAGCTGTCGTGTGGGTCATCTGGTGCAACCGAAGCCCTCTTAATTGAACAGCTCTGCTTTGGTCACTTTTGGTTTCAATTGGGAAGAGACTCCAGTTGCTGTCATGTTCACATTCAGATACTTGTAACTCAGCACAGCCCAGACTCCCCAAATGGGGACATTAGGAGGCATGGTGGCCTCTTCACCTGGTAGGCTGAGAAAATCACCTGCCTGCCTGCCCACCCACGTCCTGTTGTCATGGAGTACTGCCTCCTAGGAAGTCCAGGGGGACCGAGGAAGCCAGAATGGACAGGCATCCGGGCCATCCCTCATCCTTCATGGTCCTTCTGGAGCGAGGACCCCTCACCTGGAAACTTTGGCCCATGTGTTCTTCAGGCGGTGAACGGAGACACTCTGCAGAGCCGAGAGGATGGCGTGCAGGGAGGAGTAGTTCCGTAAGGCTCGGCAGGCCTGGGGAGGAAGAGCAGGAGCTGTCAGGGGGCCGGCAGGAGCCCTGCTGGCTGGAGAGCTGCACTCCTCTCAGTGTCAGTCTCCTCTCCCGGATGAGACCGATGTCCAGGGGCCTACAGAAGGGCGCATGGAGGACGCCGCGAAGAGCCCTGCTGGGGAGAGGGGGCGTTTCCCGTCCCTCCAAGGAAAGAGTCACGTGGGGACTGAGCACCCCAACACTGGGCCATGCGAGGAAAGGTCAGCAAGGCCCCCCGGGAAGAAGACCTGAGACCAGAGACTTCAACCTTGAGGAATGGTCAAGGGAAGAGCAGTTCCCAGGCTCAGGAGAGCAGGTCCGCCGGGCCTCCCGTAGGCTTACCTTGGCCACCTTGATCCAGTGCTCCAGCACCACCGCCCTGTCCCGGGCCGTCATGTGTGCGTTGCCAAGGCAGGTGGTGATCACGCAGTTGGCCACGTTGTTGAACTGGGTCACGGTGGCACTGACTGTGCATGTCCGGTGCTCATAGCCAGGCTCATTTCTCTTGGACCAGATGGAGCCCAGGCACTGTTGGGGCTGCACCTTCTTGAACAGATCCTAGAGAAGAGGGGGACGCTCGCTCACACAGCCATTGCACATGCAGGATTCATGTCCTACATCGGGGTCCCCTGTCAGAGCCGGGGCTCAGCAAGGGCAGAAAGTGGCCTGAACCCAGGTAGAGTCGCTGCACTGCCCTGCATTCCTCTTCCCTGAGGGAGCCCAGTGCAGGATGAACGAGGAGCAGATACTCTCAGGGGGTGGTGGGGGGCAGGAGGGCGCTGTACCCTGGTCCTCCCCTGTAACTTCAAGTTACTGGTGGCAGCTCAAGGGGGCTCCTCAGGGGGCAACTTCCCCTCCCAGTGTTCATGCCCTGGCCCTCCTCCCCTCTCAGCAGCACATTCTCACAGAGGGGGGGAAAGCCACAGATTTGTCTGCCTCCCTTTACTTCAGCTCACATTTGACACCTAAACAGTGTGGGGTGCTCGGCCTCCAAGGCAGGAGCATGGTGAGCCTTGGGCTCAGCTGCACACAGTGAGTTGCCTCCGGCCCCCCGCCCCCCGCTCATGACCAGGGCCTGCCCGTTTGCCCACAGGTTCTGGCTCATTTAGGCGACACAGGGACTCTGCGTCAGTCCTTCCCAGGGTCTAGCTCCACAGTGTGCAGGTGGGCAGTGAGAGCAAGGGTTTGAGGCACGGGACAGGGCCTTGTGGTTGGTAAGGGATGGAGCTGAGATCTGGGCCCGACCACACAAGCCCACATCACGGAAAGGAAGGTTTTGGGCAGAAGACGGCAGGAAACAAGCCTGCCCCGGCCCCGGCCTGGAAGCCCCGCTGCTCACCGCGTCTATGGAGGTCAACTGCTCTGCCACCAGCTTGGGAGGGAAGGCCATGAGCCCGGGCTGCTCCCCATGCCGCGGGTGCTCGGGGGTTGCCCAGGGGCAGGTGGCCTCTGGGGCTGGAGGTGGCTCCGTCTTTGTGCTTTGGGAAGGAGTGTCAGTCCCCACGAAGGCTGGTGGTGGAACTGACTGCAGCTCACGACCCGGTACACGGGAGGAAGGCACCAGCTCTTGTGCCAGGTCTGGAGTAGTCGAGGGAGGAGACGCTGGAAGGAGCCGTGGAGCTGGCCCTGGGACAGGATAAGGAGACATGTGTGTCCACGGGACTGACTTGCCCCATGCCCTTCCAAACACAGGGAAGAGTCCATGGCCGATAGAGAAACACCCAGCCCCTGAACCCCATCCCGGAGAGTCTGCCCAGCTTGCCATCCCCCTTACCCTCTGACTCTGCATCTGCCTCCGTGAGCTGCAGAAGTTGCCGTGGCATCACGAGAATGGGGGCATGGCAACTCAGGCCATACAGGTTGGCCTGCACCCAGGGCCCCTGTACATCGAAGCAGGCCCAGTGCAGGGATGGCCAGGTGTTCTGCAGATTCTGGTCAGGCCAGGTCCCCGAGATGGGAGAGAGGCTGCTGGGGAGAGTCATATGCGGACCAGCATCAGAGCCTGGCCGCTCATGCCCCATGGTACTCCCATAGCACCATTCTTTGTGTATGGGTCCCCGAAATGTCCCCAGCATGACCTCTAGTCCTCCTGTCCCTGTTTTTGCAGTGGCGGACCTGGTATCCAGAAAACCTGTCTGAGTCTGGTTTTTCTACTTATCGTCTCTTCTCAATGACCAAGGGCCTCGTCTACTCCATCCTCCACGCCACAGGTATTGGGGCTTAGGTTTGTGGCAGATTGGTGAGTGCTCTGCTCACCAAAGCTTCTGTTCTTGGCCCCAGCGGTGGAGGTCACAAGAGGTGGTAGAGAGAGGTGCAGGAGGAGCAAGATGGGACAGTTGAAGGGATGGATGTTTGAGGCACCGAATCCGCCCAGGCTGTGCTCCGCTCCCCAGAGGGCTCCGGACCCCATCGACAGCTCCCTTTGACTCATTCGCCTCTTCACAGGAAGCCCCCACAGTGAAGCCCTCCCAGTGGAAATCAAGAGTCTATGAGATCCCTGGCTCTGGGAGTCACTCCCCAGCCACAAACCACAGTCTCCCAATGTGCTCTGTGGAGGAATTAAGGTTCTCCTCCTGGATCCAAAGATCAATCAAAGTTTTACTTGAACTTTCCCAAAATTTTTTTGAGGATATTTACTAATTAGACAAGGAGAGAGAGAAGGAAAGAGTGAGAGAGAGAGAGAGAGAAAATAAGCAAGGTGAGCAGGCGCCCCACTGAGCAGGGAGCCCAATGTAGGGCTCAAACACAGGACCCTGGGACAACGACCTGACCTGATGGCCGAGGCCTTCCTGACCGAGCCACCCAGTGCCCTTAGTTGATCTTATCGTCCATGAGAATGGTCCAAATATGGGTGGATCCATTCATCCCTGGAGGCGGCCAGGAAGATGTCAGATCTAACAAACTATGGACGTGTGTGCCCACCACCTGCAGAGTGCTCGACTGTCTGACACCCTGATGAGTCTTGGACCGAGACGCTGTATGTTCTTTATTCCTTCAAATATCTCAGTGACTAGAAATGTGTCTGCAGTACTCGGTGCTTAATATGTGTTATTGGATGACGGACTCCCAACCAGCACTTTCCATCTCCTGAGTGGACCTGAAGCTGCTCGTTCATTCCTCAGTGACCTCTCCTCTGGCCACATAAAGGAAAAGTATCAGGACCAGTGAGATGGAATCTGAGAAGTCCTTTGCACACAGGCAAACGGCCTGCTTTGTCCGTGCTTCTGTCAACCCAGAGGGCCACAGGCCCATGAGGGCCGATGAGGAGAGCTTGTTCGCTGGGGAGAGACGACCGCTCCACGGGAAGATGCCCAGCAGCCCTTTCTACAGGGCCAGGCCCCAGAGAAGTCCAGGCCATGTTTCCTCTCCGGATTTCCCACAGTAGCCTCATGAGGTTCATCCTCTTACCCCAGCACTTTTCAGAGGAGGACACGGAAGCTCAGAGAGGTGCAATGACATTGCCGAAACATACTGGTAGTAGAGGCGAGCCCCCCGCCCCTGTGCTGTGTATGGGGTGGTCACTCACCCAGAGAATTGCTGGCCCAGGACTTGTTGGGCTGCGGTGAACACTTGGTAGAGACATGAAATGACTGGGTTGATGATGAGGCTTCTGTCCTGGAAGGATGGCACCAAGGACTGTAGCAAATCATCCACTCTCCCTTCTCTGAGCGTCAGCATGGTCCGGGCCTCACGCAGGGATAGGGTTGATTCCTTTTCACACCAGAGACACAAGGAGGGGCCCTGCAGTCAGCTTCCAAACCGTGAACCACTGGGAAGATCAGGGTCCGTTGGTCGGCCCAGAGACTCCCATCCCCTCGGGAAGTTGCACAGGACAAGGGACTCGAGTGCCCACACAGAAAAAGGCTCGAGGCTTCAAAGTACCATTGGTTTCAGGGCAGACATGGTAAAGCATTGGCAACCTCAACACATTCTGTCAGCTGAGCAACAACAGCATTCCTCTCAGCTAATAGCTCTTATGAAGACCAGGATGCCACAGAGTCTTCAGTTACATCCCAACTGCCACTAGAACACAGAGGCCTAGACCCTCAAATGCTGCTCAAGATCATACACATTGGGGGTGAGAGGAGACCAGAGCATGAGCTGCATGGGGTCTCCCTTATGTGGATGTGGCTTGGGCTGTTCCTGACCTACGAGGAAGGCTCGGGGGAAAACTCCCTTCTCCTGCAGGGCCCAAGAGCATCAGTTGTTTCTTGTCTGGGTTCTGGGCTTGCCCTGATCCTCTCTGGGTCTTGAGTTTGACCATGAATGTGGACCTGCTCTTACCGCAGACCTTCAATGGATGTGGTTGGTGGCCTGATGCCCCTGTGCTTGTCAGGGGAGATGGAGGAGTTCAACTCTTGGAGAAACTCCTCCAAGAGTTCCTGGGTGGAACATTCCAAAGAGAGCCAGCTACTGGTGTCAGGAAGCATCAGAGGCCTTCCCCTAATCTGGGGCTCCAGGTTATGGCAGATCTAGCATCCAAAGCTGTCTATGGGGACACATAAGGTGCTCCTCGCAGCACTGCAGACATGGCAGGAGAATGGCATCAGGTCAGGTGCCAAGGGCCTTGAAAGTCTGAACCCTGTGGCAGACAGCCCCATTGATGAAGGACTACGACGATCTATCAGGATACAGCTCATGAGCTGTTGGGCCTACCATGATCTGATGTGTTCTGAGAGACGACATGTTATTGAGAAACATATGGAGAGAAACTATGTACACATTCGATATGAAAACATATAGGATGGCTTCATCCCACCCTTGCTTTTGTGTTACATCTCCCTCTTTACTGTGATGATTTGGAAGGGCTCAGAGAAGGTCTGCAGGGACAGTGGAGCTGGCTTCTACACAGCATATCTGGGATGAGTAGGTCAATTAATAAAAACAGAAGTAAAACCCATAGATCCTCAAGGCTTGGGGAAAAACAAGCCAAAACAACCCCCCCACAACTCCTCCAAACGTGAACTCTCTGCCGCACCACTCCAACACAGGTGAAGGGTGTCCTCCGACATCCCACGTAGCCAGAGGCTAGGCGTGGAGGTTCAGATCTCTCTGAGGTTGGGCCTGTGGGACACTCTTGTGGCCACACTAGGGGAGGGCCCCGGGTTTCACTGCATGTTCGTGTGGGGGCCATATTTCTGGGGTGAGCCCTCTTCCCTGCCTCACCTCAGAGCAGCACCGATCCCTGTTTGTCGGGAGCACCAGATCATTGTCTAGGGAGCTGGAATAGTTGAATCCACACACCATCTCCTCCAAGACCTCCTGGGTGCAGGTCTGCAAATACAGTGCCCCGTATATACAGGGCCAAGAGACCTTAGGGTCCTCCCTCTCCATCACCCCCGAGGGGACACCCCCATTAGAAACTGCGTTCTCCCGTACAGGCCAGAGGGGCAGCTGTGGAGACATCTGGCAAGGAGGGAGCCACATGAAAGAGGCTGTTGGGTTCATGACCCACATACTGGGAGTGGAGCTGTGTGCCCAGCACTCCCCTTCTCATGTGCCTGCTATGGCCTGGGGTCCTAACACCAAAGGTGTGTCAGGCTGCCAACACCTGGCAGCTGGTCTCTTCCCAGAAGGGCACGTTCCTCTCCTCGGTCCCCTCTACACTCGCACACACACACACACACACACACACACACACAGACACAGTCACATACACATAAACACACAGACACACACACAGTGAGGTATCAGGGGTGGGAGCCCGCTCAGCTGAGATCACAGTGTGCCTGCTCTCCAGTGGCCTCCCCAAGTTGCCTTGTGGTACCTGTTGAGGTCTCCCGCCACAGAAGCAGAAGCTTCGGAGAAGAGGGCCGAGCCGACGTCGACAGCTACGTGAACATCTCTCACTCTGGACTCTGCGGAGCCCAGAGCGCCTCAACGTAGGACAACAGCAAGAGGACATCTTGTTCTCTCAACCGTCTCCAGTAAGGTGAGCGGTTGTGGAATGCAGGTGCCTGGTCACCAGAGTTCCGAATCAGTTGCGGGGCTGTCACCAAGGAAGTGACATCACTTTTTCGAGATCCTGGGACCTGGGCCCCTTCCTCCAGTCAGCCCTATCCTGAGCCCCTTCTTGGCAGATGAATGCTTCCCCCATGCCATCCCCTTCACTGTACATCATGAGCCACGAAATGCCATAGACACAACCCACTGAACATGCAATGAGGTCTACCTGTGAGGACCCGGAGCTGAATTCAGACCTTTATGTCTCTGTTTTCCCAGTGCTGTGTCCTACCTACCCCACCGGGTCTCTCAAATAGTCCAGTTTCCCAACCTGCACTGTGGGGATCAGCCTAGAATGTCCTCTCTAGACACATCACCAGGGGCCTATGGATGATATTTCTAAGGCGTGTGCGCCGGTATCCCGTGTATCTGAGGCACAGATATACGGATGGGAGGCTGACCAGACGGGGTGGCATGAGCCACGGAGCAACACTAGAAAGCGGCCTGGGCTCCAGCAATGGAATCTCACAATAGCAGGTTCCTCTGGCCTCATTTCAACGGGGGCACCATGATGGGATGGAAATGCTCCACAGGCAGCCAGGGTCTGAGGCTAGGACTTCTAGGACTGTGTTGACTAGCAGTGGTGAGAGTGGACATCCCTGTCTCCTTCCTGATCTTCGGGGAAAGGCTCCCAGTGCTTCCCCATTGAGAATGATATTGGCTGTGGGCTTTTGGCAGATGGCTTTTAAGATGTGAAGGAGTGTACCCACTGTCCCTACACTCTGAAGAGTTTTCATCAGGAATGGAGGCTGTATTTTGTCAAATGCTTTCTCTGCATCTATTGAGAGGACCCCATGGTTCTTGTTTTTTCTCTTGCTGATATGACCAATCACATTGATTGCTTTAGAGTGTTGAACCAGCAGCCTTGCATCCTGGGCATAAATCCCACTTGGTCATGATGAACAATCCTCTTAATGTCGCATTGGATTCTATTGGCTTGTATCTTGTTGAGAATTTTTCCATCCATGTTCATTAGGGATATTGGTCTGTAATTCTCCTTTCTGGTGGGTTTTTTGTCTAGTTTTGGAAAAAAGGTGATGCTGTCCTCATAGAAGGAGTCTGGAATTACTCCATCTCTTTCTATCTTTCCGAACAGCTTTAGTAGAATAGGTATGGTTTCTCCTTTCCGTTTGACAGAATTCCCCAGGGAAACCATCTGGCCCTGGACTTTTGCGTCTTGGGAGGTTTTTGATGACGGCTTCAATTTCCTCCCTGGTTATTGGCCTGTCAGGTTTTCTATTTCCTTCTGTTCCAGTTTTGGTCATTTGTGGTTTCCCAGAAATGCGTCCATTTCTTCTATATTGTCTAATTTATTGGTGTATTGCTGCTCATGAAATGTTTTTAAAATCGTTTGTGTTTCCTTCGTGTTGGTGGGAATCTCTCCTTTGTCATTCATGATTTTATTAATTCGTGGCTTTTCTCTCTTCTTTTTAATAAGGCTGGCTCATGGTTTATCTACGTTCTTAATTTTTTCAAAGAACCAACTCCTTGTTTTGTTGATCGGGTCTTCCGATCTCTATTTCATTAAGTTCTGTTCGAATCTTTATTAACACTCTTCTTCTGCTGGGTTTAGTTTCTATTTGCTTTTTTGTCTCCAGTTCCTTTATATGCAAGGTGAGCTTTTGTATCTGAGTTCTTTCCAGGTTTTGGATGGATGCTTGCATTGTGATGTATTTCCCCCTCAGGCTGCTTTTGCTGTATCCCAAAGATTGGGAACTGTTCTACCTTCATTCTCATTAGCTTCCATGAGTCTTTTTAGTTCTTCTCTAATTTCCTGCTTGACCCTTTCATCTTTTCGCAGGATGGTCCTTCACCTCCATGTGTTTGAAATCCTTCCAAACTTCTTCTTGTGATTTAGTTCTAATTTCAAAGCATTATGGTGTGAAAATAGGCAGGGGACGATCCCAATCCTTGGTATCGGTTCAGACCTGATTTGTGACCCAGTATGTGGTCTCTTCTGGAGAAAGTTCCGGGCGTACTTGAGAAGAATGTGTATTCAGTTGCATTTGGATGTAAAGTTCTGTAAATATCTGTGAAATCCACCTGGTCCAGTGTATCATTTAAAGCTCTTGTTTCTTCGGAGATGTCGTGCTTAGAAGATCTGTCGATCGTATAAAGTGCTACGTTCAAGTCACCAAGTGTAAGTGTATTATTATCTCAGTATGTCTTAACTTTGGTGACTAATTGGGTGATGTACTTGGCAGCTCCCACATTCGGGGCATACATATTGATGATTGTTAGGTCTTCTTGTTGGATAGTATGATATAGTGTCCCTCTTCATCTCCCACTACAGTCTTGGGGATAAACTTTAGCTTATCTGATATAAGGATGGCTACCCCTGCTTTCTTTTGAGGACCATTTGAATGGTACACGGTTCTCCACCCTTTCATTTTTGGGCTGTAGGTGTTTCCCTCAAATGAGTCTCATGGATCCCTGGGTGGCTCAGCAGTTTGGCACCTGCCTTTGGCCCAGGGCGTGATCCTGGATTCCCGGGATTGAGTCCCACATCCGGCTCCAGGCCTGGAGCCTGCTTCTCTTTCTTCCTGTGTCTCTGCCTCTCTCTCTCTCTCTCTCTGTCCATCATCAATCAAAAAATCAATCAATCAATCAATCAATCAATCTTTCAAAAAAATAAAAATGAAATGAGTCTCTTGTAGACAGCAAATAGTTGGGTCTTGCTTTTTCATCCAGTCTGAAACTCTGTGCCTTTTGATGGGGTCATTAAGTCCATTCACGTTCAGAGTTAGTATTGAAAGATATACATTTAGTGTCATCATGATACCTATTCAGTCCGTGTTTTTGTGGATTGTCTCCTTGGACTTCCTCTTTCTATTACAGAGTCCTCCTTAGTATTTCTTGCAGAGCCGGCTTGGTGGTCACATATTCTTCCAGTTCCTGCCTATCTTGGAAGCTCTTGATCTCTCCTTCTGTTCTGGATGAGAGCCTTGCTGGATACAGGCTTCTCGGATGCAGGTTCATCTCATTTAGGACCCCTGAATACATCCTGCCGGCCCTTTCTGGCCTGTTGGGTCTCTCTGGAGAGGTCTGCTGTTAATCTAATATATCTACCCGTAAAAGTCAGAGATTTCTTGTCTCTTGCAGCTTTAAGGATCTTCTCTTTATCTTTGGAATTTGCAAGTTTCACTCTTAAATGTCAAGGTGTTGAGTGGTTTTTATTCCTTTTGGGGGGGATCTCTCTATTTCCTGGATCTGAATGCCTGTTTCCCTTCGCAAGTTAGGAAAGTTCTCAGCTTGGATTTGTTCAAGTGCAGTGTCTGGAACTCTGTCCCTTGCGGCACCCTCGGGAACCCCAAGTAAATGGAGATTTTTCCTTCTGAGGCTGTCATTTTATTCCCTTAACCAATCCTCATGATCTCTTAAATGTTTTTATCTTTTATCCTCAGTTTCCCCCTTTGCCTTCAACTTGTCTTCTATGTCTCTCACTCGTTCTTCTACCTCGTGAACCTTCGTCTTTAGGACCTCTAGTTTGGATTGCATCTCATTTAATGAATTTTTAATTTCTGCCTGATTAATTCTAAAATCTGCAGTCATGAAGTCTCTTGAATCCTTTACGCTTTTTTCTAGACACTTGTAGGTTTATAATTGTGCTTCTGAATTGGCTTTCTGACATTGAATTGTAATCCACATTCTGTAACTCAGTGGGAGAGACGACTGTTTCTGAGTCTCCCTTTTGAGGTTAGTTTTTCCTTCTAGTCATTTTGCTCAGTGCAGACTGGCCAGAAACAAGTTGTATTGGGAAAAGGAGAAAAAGAGAGAAGAGAAAGGAGAAGAAAAGAAGAAGAAGAAGAAGAAGAAGAAGAAGAAGAAGAAGAAGAAGAAGAAGAAGAAGAAGAAAGAAGAAAGAAGGAGAAGGAGAAGGAGAAGGGAAAAAATGGAGGGGAAGCAAACAGAAAACAAAAAGCCAGCGGGGGTATCCTCTGACTCTATGTACTGTAAATCCTTCGACTTCCCCTGGACCTTTTCAGTGCTGCCTGGGAATAACTGGCTTTTCCGCTGTCCCTCTAGGTGGTCTTCTGGGGGCGAGGCCTGCTGTGCTGGTTCTCAGGTGTGAGCACCTGGGGGAGCTGCGCCGACCCTTGCCAGGTGCATGGCCAAGTGGGAACTGTTCATCCTGTGAGGACCCTGCTCCTACCCAGGTACAAGGTGACCTCAGGAAGAGCCACTGTGGCAGCAGCCAGCTCCCCAGCTCTGGAGTCAGCTCTCCCAGTAGCTACCTCAGCTCCCAGTCTGCAGGGGCCTGGATGCTCCGGGGGCAGGGCCCCAGACCTGCACAACTTGGTGACCCCCGGGCAGGAGCATCTTCCTCTCCTGGGCCCTCCGGGCTTCGCCTGTCCTGGGTGGAGGCCGGGACCTCGGCTGTGTCCCTGGAGCCCTGGGCACCGGGACCTGCGCTGCTTGAATCCACTCTCAGGGCCTTGGGGCCCGCTGCAGCCCTTCGGGGAGCTCGGCCGTGGGGTGGGGGCTTCCCCTGGGGCACAGGTGCTCTGTTAGTGCCCCCAGGAGCCTGAGGGCATCCCCGCCCTCCTGAGATCCTGCTCCAACTCACTGGAGCTCATGCTCCTCCGGGTGGGGAGGGCTCTCCTGTCCTTGGGGCCTTGCCCTGGGGCCTCAGCTTGGCTCCTCGGGGGGCCTCACCCTTGGAGGCTTTTTAATTTCTTTACTTTTTCCCCGTCTTCCTACCTTCATAGAAATGCCGCCTCTTCTCACTGCAGCCTTCCAGCTGTTCTCTCTTTAAATCTCAGGCCGAATTCATAGGTTTTCAGGATGATGCTAAAGTTATCTAGGTAAGTGGGGGGTGGGAAAGTGACCTGGGGACCCTCTTCTTCCACCGCCTTGGCCCCTCCCCCATTCGTAGGGGTAATTGATAGGAATATATTTATTGCCATTTGATCCCTCAGGTCATCAGCTTGGTGGCATTCCCCCATGGAAGCCCCTGAATGCTCCTCTCATTCATCATCCATCAAAGATCCAGACAGGAAATGCTCACGCGCCCACATGACATAATGAAGTACAAGACCTAAGGGGTCAGGCTCAGTTAGCGACTCCAGACAAGACAGTGTAAGTGTGTACACTGACTCTGTGTGCAAGCTGGTGAATGTCTGCGACCACGGACCTCGGAAAAACAAAGACCTAAAGTCATCCTGTCCAACAAGGAGAGTGTGGGGGTTTCTCTGGTCGAACCGTTATTCTGGCAATGGGGAGCCAATGTCTGACCCATCAGGTCCCAGCAGGTCTGAGTGGTCACTACCCCTGGACCAAGATGCCGGGGCCTTCAGGGAATTGCTCCCTCAAGAGAGCTGCCCAGGGAGGTACAGGGAGGCAGGAGATCCTAGCTCAGAAGCCAGCACAGGTGTTCTTGGAACCTGGCCCAGTTGTGGCCTTCATGTACACAAATATCTCTCCCCCTCATGCACACCAAGAGGGAAAAGGACGTCAGAGATCACTGACGAGGACCCCAGGAGGATTCCAGGCTTGGTCAGGGGTGAAGTTGGAACCTGAGAGCGAGACTGAGGGTGGAAAGCCCTGCCTGCCCTTATGTCATCCACTAATGACCTTCCCCTGGCCTCATGCCATCCATGTGTAGCACAGTCTCTTTACACGTGTGTCCCCCCACTTTAATGTTGTTGCAATCGCAGAGGTTGACCTAGACGACTCAATGCTCCGAATAATGAGAATGTCAAACCCCAAACCTGAGCTAAAATAATCCACATCAGAAAAATGGCAAGAAAAAGTCCTCCTTCCTTGAAAGTGTACAAAGGGAGCCCCTGTCCTGGGCAGGAGGGGGTCCTGGCGGGCGGTCCCCTTCAGGACCCCAGGTCGGTGGTGTTGCTGTTCCTGTGGAAGTCCCTGCACCCTCTAAATCTCAGGAGCTCGGAGGGGTGTCCCTGCTGTCTGGCCAAGTTCCTGACACTGTGCTCTGAGGAAGGGGGGCCTGGGGATGCCCTTGAGTAGCTGGGAGGAGGCAGGATCCTCTACTTCATCCCACATACAGGAGCTGGTGACTCTGTAAGATTTCTCCTTTAAAATGAGCATAAGAGGGTCTCCTGGTGGCTCAGTGTCGGGGTCTCTGCCTCTGTCTCAGGTCCTGACCCCGGAGCCCCGGGTTTGAGGCCCATGACAGGCCGCCCACAGGGAGCCCGCCTCTCTCTCTGTGTCTCTCGTGAATAAAGAAGGAATATCTGGGGGAAAAAGATGGAAAGTGACTATGAGACTCTTTAACTCTCTCACATTACTACAGGAAGTCAAAGGCCCAAACTCCTCCTGGACTGTAAAGCGGCTTTAATATCACAACATTGAAGTCTTCCGTTTACAAGTGAAGACAATGACGTATCGTCCTCCCAGTAGAAGAGGCGGGAGGAAGTGGTGTCCTGCAGACGGGCCCCGTCCCCGTGAGGCCCCTGCACCTCGGCTCAGGCCTGAGGGTGACTGCGGGCGGCTCCTCCTGTCTGGGGGCAGGCTCGGGGCTCCAGCTGGCAGGACAGGGTGTAGCTGAGGACAGAGGGACACGTGTGAGTTGGGCAGGAGCTTCAGTTCCGGAGCCTTCCCTGGGATTTCCAAGGAGCTGGAGCCTGGAGCCCCAGCAGCAGGGCTGGAGGCGGCCCCGGGGGCCTGAGGAGAAGGATCCCTAGAGGCCCCCCCGAGTTGGCTCCCCCTCCCGCCCTCAGCCCTGGGAGCCTCACCTCTCGTCCTCGCTGAGCCACGTCCCAGCCTGGAACCAGGCCCGGAACGGCTGCTCGGGCTCTATGTGGTACCGATCCGCGGCCACCTGGAGCAGCAGGATCTCGGTGAGGACTCGGTACTCCTGGGCCCAGAGAGAGGACATGGCATGAGAGGCCCGGGGGGCGGAGAGGCCTTCGGCGGCTGCGCCCGGGACAGGCGTCGGGGCTGGTCTCTGCCACGTGGTGACCCCCCATCCTGCACACTCCTCCCGGCCCAGCTTGTTCTCAGATGGGAGCACACCCCGCCCCGGCCTGGCCAGGTGTCCCCGATGGCGGTGCCTCTGGCCTTGACAACTACAGGGACTTTGCCGTTATCAGGGAGCCATTCCCGACAATGTGACAATGCGGGGATGGAGGCCAAGCGTGGTCCTCCCTGGGACCCTTCTGCTGGCCCCAGCCCCACCCTCCCTGCGGGAGCTCAGAGAAACCCTCACCTTGTTCTTCTTCCGGTGGTTGACCTCATTGCCCTGGAAAGCAGACGAGCACAGGCCATCAGGGGGGCCGCGGGGTGCTGCTGGGTGCTGCTATCCCCCTCACGCCACCCTAGGGCCAGGCACACAGGGGCCAGGACTCCCAGGGGAACAGGCCTGCGATCCAGGCCAGGCCCCGGGAGCCAGGGAAAGGAGCCCTGGGGGGGCAGGTGAGGCTTCCGGGAGCACAGGAGGGGAGGCCAGAGCCTCAGGTGGACAGGAGACGCGAGGCTCCCGAAGGGCCCGCTCAGGCCGGGGCCCCTGACGTCACTCTGCCCCCACAGGCAACCTCAACGGACAGGCTGAGGCCCACACAGCCTGACCTCTGAAGGTTGGCATTCGGGCCGCAGATTCGATCTCGGGACCCGTGACCTGGGTGCAGCCTCCCTCCTCTCCTCCCAGACGTGGGCCAGGGACCCTCGCTCCCAGGGCATTGGGGAGCCTGTCACGAGGGGAGACTTGCCAAGGACGGAGACCTCGGGGCTCGGCTCAGGGGCCCTGTGCTCCCCACATGAGGGCCCCGTCCCAGCCCCGGGCCACGCACCTCCAGGTACTCCTCCATGGCAGTATCCAACATGAACAGGTCGGTGAGGAAGGTGCCCAGGAAGGGGACGACACCCTGTGTCGGGGTGGGTGTGGAATGAGGCCCTGCTCCCGTGTCCACGGGGACCCTCCCCGGGACAGGTCAGCCCCCCGGCCCGCCCGCCCCAGCTCCCACCTGCTGCTGACCAGGACTCTTGGGGCATCCATGGTTTCCCCCCTCTCCCTCGGAGAACACCAGAGTCCTCCAAACAGCTCAAGGGCCAGCGGTAGGACATCGGGGTGTAGGTGCCCCGGGCCCTGCGCCCCACAGACACATTGTCTCCAGCTGTATAAACCCTCCTCCGGGTCACCTCGAAAGAAGTGTTGTCGAAGCTGTGGCTCCGGGAGGCAGAGCCGGAGTCGGGAGGCCCCACCTGCCTTGATTTGGGGGCTTCCAGCTCTCAGGGGAGACCCCTCTCCTCTGGGCTCGAGGCCACGGATCTGGGGCTCACTCACCTGCTGCTGCTGCCGCCTCTTCCATGCTCTCTGCACGCTGATCCCCAGGGCTCCAAGCTTAGCTGGCCGGTCCTGCAGGGCCAAGGACAAGTTCCTCAAGAGCAGGATCACCCTGGGCCCTTCTCCCCATGATCGTTTTTTCTTTTTCTTTTCTCTTTTTAAATTTATTTTTAATTGCTGTTCAAATTGCCACCATATACAATACCCCAGTGCTCATCCCATCAGGTGCCCCCCTCAGTGCCCGTCACACTGTCACCGCCACCCCCGCCCTCACCCCTTCCACCCCCCATCTTTAACCTCAGACCCTGGACATCTGACCCAAGGCACAGGGTGGCAGCTACATCGTCCTTCAGCTTGCCATGAGGGATTCCAGAACAACCTCAGCTCCAGCATTCATGGCTGCGTGACCTTGAGCTTGCAGCAGCCTGGCCTCCCAGAGCCTGGATCCTCACTGGGAAAGGGGCGAATTCCAGCTCCCCCCTTGGTCCCCCGAGGACCCAGGGTCCTATTCCCATCATCACTGTTGGGGCCCTCATCCCATGCAAACCCCTCACAGAGCGCAGGCCTGTCCTCCGGGCTCTCCAGTTCGGGAGAGGCCCCCATCGGGACCGGCTGGCGACAGGGAGCGCGAGTGTCCAACTCAGGGATCCTGGTTCAGCGGCAGCTGCTTTTCCACCTCTTGTGGATTTTCACCCCAGGCTGCGTCCACGGTCATGCCAAAGGCTGCACTCGCTGAAGGAATGCTCCGGGACGGTCCCTGATTCAGTCACGAAGGACACCGTGGCTCCCACGCCGCCTCTCTTTCTATCCCAACACCTCCCATACTACCTTGAGAAGCAGGTTCCTGCTCTGGGCATTGTCCTGGGAGCACAGTTTTTCAAATGTTCGAATCTTCTTCCTGAGTAGAGCGAGAGAAGGCAGGACGGATGTTGGCACACTAGGGTAGGGTTGAGGGCAAGTTCCTGTGATCTGAGACCTCGAGGGAGTCCAACTGCTGGGTCGGGGTGTCTTTGGGTTCCTCTGACCACTCAGCTCGTTGCAGCACATGGGAGGGAGCTGTCGTGTGGGTCATCTGGTGCAACCGAAGCCCTCTTAATTGAACAGCTCTGCATTGGTCACTTTTGGTTTCAATTGGGAAGAGACTCCAGTTGCTGTCATGTTCACATTCAGATACTTGTAACTCAGCACAGCCCAGACTCCCCAAATGGGGACATTAGGAGGCATGGTGGCCTCTTCACCTGGTAGGCTGAGAAAATCACCTGCCTGCCTGCCCACCCACGTCCTGTTGTCATGGAGTACTGCCTCCTAGGAAGTCCAGGGGGACCGAGGAAGCCAGAATGGACAGGCATCCGGGCCATCCCTCATCCTTCATGGTCCTTCTGGAGCGAGGACCCCTCACCTGGAAACTTTGGCCCATGTGTTCTTCAGGCGGTGAACGGAGACACTCTGCAGAGCCGAGAGGATGGCGTGCAGGGAGGAGTAGTTCCGTAAGGCTCGGCAGGCCTGGGGAGGAAGAGCAGGAGCTGTCAGGGGGCCGGCAGGAGCCCTGCTGGCTGGAGAGCTGCACTCCTCTCAGTGTCAGTCTCCTCTCCCGGATGAGACCGATGTCCAGGGGCCTACAGAAGGGCGCATGGAGGACGCCGCGAAGAGCCCTGCTGGGGAGAGGGGGCGTTTCCCGTCCCTCCAAGGAAAGAGTCACGTGGGGACTGAGCACCCCAACACTGGGCCATGCGAGGAAAGGTCAGCAAGGCCCCCCGGGAAGAAGACCTGAGACCAGAGACTTCAACCTTGAGGAATGGTCAAGGGAAGAGCAGTTCCCAGGCTCAGGAGAGCAGGTCCGCCGGGCCTCCCATAGGCTTACCTTGGCCACCTTGATCCAGTGCTCCAGCACCACCGCCCTGTCCCGGGCCGTCATGTGTGCGTTGCCAAGGCAGGTGGTGATCACGCAGTTGGCCACGTTGTTGAACTGGGTCACGGTGGCACTGACTGTGCATGTCCGGTGCTCATAGCCAGGCTCATTTCTCTTGGACCAGATGGAGCCCAGGCACTGTTGGGGCTGCACCTTCTTGAACAGATCCTAGAGAAGAGGGGGACGCTCGCTCACACAGCCATTGCACATGCAGGATTCATGTCCTACATCGGGGTCCCCTGTCAGAGCCGGGGCTCAGCAAGGGCAGAAAGTGGCCTGAACCCAGGTAGAGTCGCTGCACTGCCCTGCATTCCTCTTCCCTGAGGGAGCCCAGTGCAGGATGAACGAGGAGCAGATACTCTCAGGGGGTGGTGGGGGGCAGGAGGGCGCTGTACCCTGGTCCTCCCCTGTAACTTCAAGTTACTGGTGGCAGCTCAAGGGGGCTCCTCAGGGGGCAACTTCCCCTCCCAGTGTTCATGCCCTGGCCCTCCTCCCCTCTCAGCAGCACATTCTCACAGAGGGGGGGAAAGCCACAGATTTGTCTGCCTCCCTTTACTTCAGCTCACATTTGACACCTAAACAGTGTGGGGTGCTCGGCCTCCAAGGCAGGTGCATGGTGAGCCTTGGGCTCAGCTGCACACAGTGAGTTGCCCCCGGCCCCCCGCCCCCCGCTCATGACCAGGGCCTGCCCGTTTGCCCACAGGTTCTGGCTCATTTAGGCGACACAGGGACTCTGCGTCAGTCCTTCCCAGGGTCTAGCTCCACAGTGTGCAGGTGGGCAGTGAGAGCAAGGGTTTGAGGCACGGGACAGGGCCTTGTGGTTGGTAAGGGATGGAGCTGAGATCTGGGCCCGACCACACAAGCCCACATCACGGAAAGGAAGGTTTTGGGCAGAAGACGGCAGGAAACAAGCCTGCCCCGGCCCCGGCCTGGAAGCCCCGCTGCTCACCGCGTCTATGGAGGTCAACTGCTCTGCCACCAGCTTGGGAGGGAAGGCCATGAGCCCGGGCTGCTCCCCATGCCGCGGGTGCTCGGGGGTTGCCCAGGGGCAGGTGGCCTCTGGGGCTGGAGGTGGCTCCGTCTTTGTGCTTTGGGAAGGAGTGTCAGTCCCCACGAAGGCTGGTGGTGGAACTGACTGCAGCTCACGACCCGGTACACGGGAGGAAGGCACCAGCTCTTGTGCCAGGTCTGGAGTAGTCGAGGGAGGAGACGCTGGAAGGAGCCGTGGAGCTGGCCCTGGGACAGGATAAGGAGACATGTGTGTCCACGGGACTGACTTGCCCCATGCCCTTCCAAACACAGGGAAGAGTCCATGGCCGATAGAGAAACACCCAGCCCCTGAACCCCATCCCGGAGAGTCTGCCCAGCTTGCCATCCCCCTTACCCTCTGACTCTGCATCTGCCTCCGTGAGCTGCAGAAGTTGCCGTGGCATCACGAGAATGGGGGCATGGCAACTCAGGCCATACAGGTTGGCCTGCACCCAGGGCCCCTGTACATCGAAGCAGGCCCAGTGCAGGGATGGCCAGGTGTTCTGCAGATTCTGGTCAGGCCAGGTCCCCGAGATGGGAGAGAGGCTGCTGGGGAGAGTCATATGCGGACCAGCATCAGAGCCTGGCCGCTCATGCCCCATGGTACTCCCATAGCACCATTCTTTGTGTATGGGTCCCCGAAATGTCCCCAGCATGACCTCTAGTCCTCCTGTCCCTGTTTTTGCAGTGGCGGACCTGGTATCCAGAAAACCTGTCTGAGTCTGGTTTTTCTACTTATCGTCTCTTCTCAATGACCAAGGGCCTCGTCTACTCCATCCTCCACGCCACAGGTATTGGGGCTTAGGTTTGTGGCAGATTGGTGAGTGCTCTGCTCACCAAAGCTTCTGTTCTTGGCCCCAGCGGTGGAGGTCACAAGAGGTGGTAGAGAGAGGTGCAGGAGGAGCAAGATGGGACAGTTGAAGGGATGGATGTTTGAGGCACCGAATCCGCCCAGGCTGTGCTCCGCTCCCCAGAGGGCTCCGGACCCCATCGACAGCTCCCTTTGACTCATTCGCCTCTTCACAGGAAGCCCCCACAGTGAAGCCCTCCCAGTGGAAATCAAGAGTCTATGAGATCCCTGGCTCTGGGAGTCACTCCCCAGCCACAAACCACAGTCTCCCAATGTGCTCTGTGGAGGAATTAAGGTTCTCCTCCTGGATCCAAAGATCAATCAAAGTTTTACTTGAACTTTCCCAAAATTTTTTTGAGGATATTTACTAATTAGACAAGGAGAGAGAGAAGGAAAGAGTGAGAGAGAGAGAGAGAGAGAATAAGCAAGGTGAGCAGGCGCCCCACTGAGCAGGGAGCCCAATGTAGGGCTCAAACACAGGACCCTGGGACAACGACCTGACCTGATGGCCGAGGCCTTCCTGACCGAGCCACCCAGTGCCCTTAGTTGATCTTATCGTCCATGAGAATGGTCCAAATATGGGTGGATCCATTCATCCCTGGAGGCGGCCAGGAAGATGTCAGATCTAACAAACTATGGACGTGTGTGCCCACCACCTGCAGAGTGCTCGACTGTCTGACACCCTGATGAGTCTTGGACCGAGACGCTGTATGTTCTTTATTCCTTCAAATATCTCAGTGACTAGAAATGTGTCTGCAGTACTCGGTGCTTAATATGTGTTATTGGATGACGGACTCCCAACCAGCACTTTCCATCTCCTGAGTGGACCTGAAGCTGCTCGTTCATTCCTCAGTGACCTCTCCTCTGGCCACATAAAGGACAAGTATCAGGACCAGTGAGATGGAATCTGAGAAGTCCTTTGCACACAGGCAAACGGCCTGCTTTGTCCGTGCTTCTGTCAACCCAGAGGGCCACAGGCCCATGAGGGCCGATGAGGAGAGCTTGTTCGCTGGGGAGAGACGACCGCTCCACGGGAAGATGCCCAGCAGCCCTTTCTACAGGGCCAGGCCCCAGAGAAGTCCAGGCCATGTTTCCTCTCCGGATTTCCCACAGTAGCCTCATGAGGTTCATCCTCTTACCCCAGCACTTTTCAGAGGAGGACACGGAAGCTCAGAGAGGTGCAATGACATTGCCGAAACATACTGGTAGTAGAGGCGAGCCCCCCGCCCCTGTGCTGTGTATGGGGTGGTCACTCACCCAGAGAATTGCTGGCCCAGGACTTGTTGGGCTGCGGTGAACACTTGGTAGAGACATGAAATGACTGGGTTGATGATGAGGCTTCTGTCCTGGAAGGATGGCACCAAGGACTGTAGCAAATCATCCACTCTCCCTTCTCTGAGCATCAGCATGGTCCGGGCCTCACGCAGGGATAGGGTTGATTCCTTTTCACACCAGAGACACAAGGAGGGGCCCTGCAGTCAGCTTCCAAACCGTGAACCACTGGGAAGATCAGGGTCCGTTGGTCGGCCCAGAGACTCCCATCCCCTCGGGAAGTTGCACAGGACAAGGGACTCGAGTGCCCACACAGAAAAAGGTTCGAGGCTTCAAAGTACCATTGGTTTCAGGGCAGACATGGTAAAGCATTGGCAACCTCAACACATTCTGTCAGCTGAGCAACAACAGCATTCCTCTCAGCTAATAGCTCTTATGAAGACCAGGATGCCACAGAGTCTTCAGTTACATCCCAACTGCCACTAGAACACAGAGGCCTAGACCCTCAAATGCTGCTCAAGATCATACACATTGGGGGTGAGAGGAGACCAGAGCATGAGCTGCATGGGGTCTCCCTTATGTGGATGTGGCTTGGGCTGTTCCTGACCTACGAGGAAGGCTCGGGGGAAAACTCCCTTCTCCTGCAGGGCCCAAGAGCATCAGTTGTTTCTTGTCTGGGTTCTGGGCTTGCCCTGATCCTCTCTGGGTCTTGAGTTTGACCATGAATGTGGACCTGCTCTTACCGCAGACCTTCAATGGATGTGGTTGGTGGCCTGATGCCCCTGTGCTTGTCAGGGGAGATGGAGGAGTTCAACTCTTGGAGAAACTCCTCCAAGAGTTCCTGGGTGGAACATTCCAAAGAGAGCCAGCTACTGGTGTCAGGAAGCATCAGAGGCCTTCCCCTAATCTGGGGCTCCAGGTTATGGCAGATCTAGCATCCAAAGCTGTCTATGGGGACACATAAGGTGCTCCTCGCAGCACTGCAGACATGGCAGGAGAATGGCATCAGGTCAGGTGCCAAGGGCCTTGAAAGTCTGAACCCTGTGGCAGACAGCCCCATTGATGAAGGACTACGACGATCTATCAGGATACAGCTCATGAGCTGTTGGGCCTACCATGATCTGATGTGTTCTGAGAGACGACATGTTATTGAGAAACATATGGAGAGAAACTATGTACACATTCGATATGAAAACATATAGGATGGCTTCATCCCACCCTTGCTTTTGTGTTACATCTCCCTCTTTACTGTGATGATTTGGAAGGGCTCAGAGAAGGTCTGCAGGGACAGTGGAGCTGGCTTCTACACAGCATATCTGGGATGAGTAGGTCAATTAATAAAAACAGAAGTAAAACCCATAGATCCTCAAGGCTTGGGGAAAAACAAGCCAAAACAACCCCCCCACAACTCCTCCAAACGTGAACTCTCTGCCGCACCACTCCAACACAGGTGAAGGGTGTCCTCCGACATCCCACGTAGCCAGAGGCTAGGCGTGGAGGTTCAGATCTCTCTGAGGTTGGGCCTGTGGGACACTCTTGTGGCCACACTAGGGGAGGGCCCCGGGTTTCACTGCATGTTCGTGTGGGGGCCATATTTCTGGGGTGAGCCCTCTTCCCTGCCTCACCTCAGAGCAGCACCGATCCCTGTTTGTCGGGAGCACCAGATCATTGTCTAGGGAGCTGGAATAGTTGAATCCACACACCATCTCCTCCAAGACCTCCTGGGTGCAGGTCTGCAAATACAGTGCCCCGTATATACAGGGCCAAGAGACCTTAGGGTCCTCCCTCTCCATCACCCCCGAGGGGACACCCCCATTAGAAACCGCGTTCTCCCGTACAGGCCAGAGGGGCAGCTGTGGAGACATCTGGCAAGGAGGGAGCCACATGAAAGAGGCTGTTGGGTTCATGACCCACATACTGGGAGTGGAGCTGTGTGCCCAGCACTCCCCTTCTCATGTGCCTGCTATGGCCTGGGGTCCTAACACCAAAGGTGTGTCAGGCTGCCAACACCTGGCAGCTGGTCTCTTCCCAGAAGGGCACGTTCCTCTCCTCGGTCCCCTCTATACTCGCACACACACACACACACACACACACACACACACCCCCAGACACAGTCACATACACATAAACACACAGACACACACACAGTGAGGTATCAGGGGTGGGAGCCCGCTCAGCTGAGATCACAGTGTGCCTGCTCTCCAGTGGCCTCCCCAAGTTGCCTTGTGGTACCTGTTGAGGTCTCCCGCCACAGAAGCAGAAGCTTCGGAGAAGAGGGCCGAGCCGACGTCGACAGCTACGTGAACATCTCTCACTCTGGACTCTGCGGAGCCCAGAGCGCCTCAACGTAGGACAACAGCAAGAGGACATCTTGTTCTCTCAACCGTCTCCAGTAAGGTGAGCGGTTGTGGAATGCAGGTGCCTGGTCACCAGAGTTCCGAATCAGTTGCGGGGCTGTCACCAAGGAAGTGACATCACTTTTTCGAGATCCTGGGACCTGGGCCCCTTCCTCCAGTCAGCCCTATCCTGAGCCCCTTCTTGGCAGATGAATGCTTCCCCCATGCCATCCCCTTCACTGTACATCATGAGCCACGAAATGCCATAGACACAACCCACTGAACATGCAATGAGGTCTACCTGTGAGGACCCGGAGCTGAATTCAGACCTTTATGTCTCTGTTTTCCCAGTGCTGTGTCCTACCTACCCCACCGGGTCTCTCAAATAGTCCAGTTTCCCAACCTGCACTGTGGGGATCAGCCTAGAATGTCCTCTCTAGACACATCACCAGGGGCCTATGGATGATATTTCTAAGGCGTGTGCGCCGGTATCCCGTGTATCTGAGGCACAGATATACGGATGGGAGGCTGACCAGACGGGGTGGCATGAGCCACGGAGCAACACTAGAAAGCGGCCTGGGCTCCAGCAATGGAATCTCACAATAGCAGGTTCCTCTGGCCTCATTTCAACGGGGGCACCATGATGGGATGGAAATGCTCCACAGGCAGCCAGGGTCTGAGGCTAGGACTTCTAGGACTGTGTTGACTAGCAGTGGTGAGAGTGGACATCCCTGTCTCCTTCCTGATCTTCGGGGAAAGGCTCCCAGTGCTTCCCCATTGAGAATGATATTGGCTGTGGGCTTTTGGCAGATGGCTTTTAAGATGTGAAGGAGTGTACCCACTGTCCCTACACTCTGAAGAGTTTTCATCAGGAATGGAGGCTGTATTTTGTCAAATGCTTTCTCTGCATCTATTGAGAGGACCCCATGGTTCTTGTTTTTTCTCCTGCTGATATGACCAATCACATTGATTGCTTTAGAGTGTTGAACCAGCAGCCTTGCATCCTGGGCATAAATCCCACTTGGTCATGATGAACAATCCTCTTAATGTCGCATTGGATTCTATTGGCTTGTATCTTGTTGAGAATTTTTCCATCCATGTTCATTAGGGATATTGGTCTGTAATTCTCCTTTCTGGTGGGTTTTTTGTCTAGTTTTGGAAAAAAGGTGATGCTGTCCTCATAGAAGGAGTCTGGAATTACTCCATCTCTTTCTATCTTTCCGAACAGCTTTAGTAGAATAGGTATGGTTTCTCCTTTCCGTTTGACAGAATTCCCCAGGGAAACCATCTGGCCCTGGACTTTTGCGTCTTGGGAGGTTTTTGATGACGGCTTCAATTTCCTCCCTGGTTATTGGCCTGTCAGGTTTTCTATTTCCTTCTGTTCCAGTTTTGGTCATTTGTGGTTTCCCAGAAATGCGTCCATTTCTTCTATATTGTCTAATTTATTGGTGTATTGCTGCTCATGAAATGTTTTTAAAATCGTTTGTGTTTCCTTCGTGTTGGTGGGAATCTCTCCTTTGTCATTCATGATTTTATTAATTCGTGGCTTTTCTCTCTTCTTTTTAATAAGGCTGGCTCATGGTTTATCTACGTTCTTAATTTTTTCAAAGAACCAACTCCTTGTTTTGTTGATCGGGTCTTCCGATCTCTATTTCATTAAGTTCTGTTCGAATCTTTATTAACACTCTTCTTCTGCTGGGTTTAGTTTCTATTTGCTTTTTTGTCTCCAGTTCCTTTATATGCAAGGTGAGCTTTTGTATCTGAGTTCTTTCCAGGTTTTGGATGGATGCTTGCATTGTGATGTATTTCCCCCTCAGGCTGCTTTTGCTGTATCCCAAAGATTGGGAACTGTTCTACCTTCATTCTCATTAGCTTCCATGAGTCTTTTTAGTTCTTCTCTAATTTCCTGCTTGACCCTTTCATCTTTTCGCAGGATGGTCCTTCACCTCCATGTGTTTGAAATCCTTCCAAACTTCTTCTTGTGATTTAGTTCTAATTTCAAAGCATTATGGTGTGAAAATAGGCAGGGGACGATCCCAATCCTTGGTATCGGTTCAGACCTGATTTGTGACCCAGTATGTGGTCTCTTCTGGAGAAAGTTCCGGGCGCACTTGAGAAGAATGTGTATTCAGTTGCATTTGGATGTAAAGTTCTGTAAATATCTGTGAAATCCACCTGGTCCAGTGTATCATTTAAAGCTCTTGTTTCTTCGGAGATGTCGTGCTTAGAAGATCTGTCGATCGTATAAAGCGCTACGTTCAAGTCACCAAGTGTAAGTGTATTATTATCTCAGTATGTCTTAACTTTGGTGACTAATTGGGTGATGTACTTGGCAGCTCCCACATTCGGGGCATACATATTGATGATTGTTAGGTCTTCTTGTTGGATAGTATGATATAGTGTCCCTCTTCATCTCCCACTACAGTCTTGGGGATAAACTTTAGCTTATCTGATATAAGGATGGCTACCCCTGCTTTCTTTTGAGGACCATTTGAATGGTACACGGTTCTCCACCCTTTCATTTTTGGGCTGTAGGTGTTTCCCTCAAATGAGTCTCATGGATCCCTGGGTGGCTCAGCAGTTTGGCACCTGCCTTTGGCCCAGGGCGTGATCCTGGATTCCCGGGATTGAGTCCCACATCCGGCTCCAGGCCTGGAGCCTGCTTCTCTTTCTTCCTGTGTCTCTGCCTCTCTCTCTCTCTCTCTCTGTCCATCATCAATCAAAAAATCAATCAATCAATCAATCAATCTTTCAAAAAAATAAAAATGAAATGAGTCTCTTGTAGACAGCAAATAGTTGGGTCTTGCTTTTTCATCCAGTCTGAAACTCTGTGCCTTTTGATGGGGTCATTAAGTCCATTCACGTTCAGAGTTAGTATTGAAAGATATACATTTAGTGTCATCATGATACCTATTCAGTCCGTGTTTTTGTGGATTGTCTCCTTGGACTTCCTCTTTCTATTACAGAGTCCTCCTTAGTATTTCTTGCAGAGCCGGCTTGGTGGTCACATATTCTTCCAGTTCCTGCCTATCTTGGAAGCTCTTGATCTCTCCTTCTGTTCTGGATGAGAGCCTTGCTGGATACAGGCTTCTCGGATGCAGGTTCATCTCATTTAGGACCCCTGAATACATCCTGCCGGCCCTTTCTGGCCTGTTGGGTCTCTCTGGAGAGGTCTGCTGTTAATCTAATATATCTACCCGTAAAAGTCAGAGATTTCTTGTCTCTTGCAGCTTTAAGGATCTTCTCTTTATCTTTGGAATTTGCAAGTTTCACTCTTAAATGTCAAGGTGTTGAGTGGTTTTTATTCATTTTGGGGGGGATCTCTCTATTTCCTGGATCTGAATGCCTGTTTCCCTTCGCAAGTTAGGAAAGTTCTCAGCTTGGATTTGTTCAAGTGCAGTGTCTGGAACTCTGTCCCTTGCGGCACCCTCGGGAACCCCAAGTAAATGGAGATTTTTCCTTCTGAGGCTGTCATTTTATTCCCTTAACCAATCCTCATGATCTCTTAAATGTTTTTATCTTTTATCCTCAGTTTCCCCCTTTGCCTTCAACTTGTCTTCTATGTCTCTCACTCGTTCTTCTACCTCGTGAACCTTCGTCTTTAGGACCTCTAGTTTGGATTGCATCTCATTTAATGAATTTTTAATTTCTGCCTGATTAATTCTAAAATCTGCAGTCATGAAGTCTCTTGAATCCTTTACGCTTTTTTCTAGACACTTGTAGGTTTATAATTGTGCTTCTGAATTGGCTTTCTGACATTGAATTGTAATCCACATTCTGTAACTCAGTGGGAGAGACGACTGTTTCTGAGTCTCCCTTTTGAGGTTAGTTTTTCCTTCTAGTCATTTTGCTCAGTGCAGACTGGCCAGAAACAAGTTGTATTGGGAAAAGGAGAAAAAGAGAGAAGAGAAAGGAGAAGAAGAAGAAGAAGAAGAAGAAGAAGAAGAAGAAGAAGAAGAAGAAGAAGAAGAAGAAAGAAGAAAGAAGGAGAAGGGAAAAAATGGAGGGGAAGCAAACAGAAAACAAAAAGCCAGCGGGGGTATCCTCTGACTCTATGTACTGTAAATCCTTCGACTTCCCCTGGACCTTTTCAGTGCTGCCTGGGAATAACTGGCTTTTCCGCTGTCCCTCTAGGTGGTCTTCTGGGGGCGAGGCCTGCTGTGCTGGTTCTCAGGTGTGAGCACCTGGGGGAGCTGCGCCGACCCTTGCCAGGTGCATGGCCAAGTGGGAACTGTTCATCCTGTGAGGACCCTGCTCCTACCCAGGTACAAGGTGACCTCAGGAAGAGCCACTGTGGCAGCAGCCAGCTCCCCAGCTCTGGAGTCAGCTCTCCCAGTAGCTACCTCAGCTCCCAGTCTGCAGGGGCCTGGATGCTCCGGGGGCAGGGCCCCAGACCTGCACAACTTGGTGACCCCCGGGCAGGAGCATCTTCCTCTCCTGGGCCCTCCGGGCTTCGCCTGTCCTGGGTGGAGGCCGGGACCTCGGCTGTGTCCCTGGAGTCCTGGGCACCGGGACCTGCGCTGCTTGAATCCACTCTCAGGGCCTTGGGGCCCGCTGCAGCCCTTCGGGGAGCTCGGCCGTGGGGTGGGGGCTTCCCCTGGGGCACAGGTGCTCTGTTAGTGCCCCCAGGAGCCTGAGGGCATCCCCGCCCTCCTGAGATCCTGCTCCAACTCACTGGAGCTCATGCTCCTCCGGGTGGGGAGGGCTCTCCTGTCCTTGGGGCCTTGCCCTGGGGCCTCAGCTTGGCTCCTCGGGGGGCCTCACCCTTGGAGGCTTTTTAATTTCTTTACTTTTTCCCCGTCTTCCTACCTTCATAGAAATGCCGCCTCTTCTCACTGCAGCCTTCCAGCTGTTCTCTCTTTAAATCTCAGGCCGAATTCATAGGTTTTCAGGATGATGCTAAAGTTATCTAGGTAAGTGGGGGGTGGGAAAGTGACCTGGGGACCCTCTTCTTCCACCGCCTTGGCCCCTCCCCCATTCGTAGGGGTAATTGATAGGAATATATTTATTGCCATTTGATCCCTCAGGTCATCAGCTTGGTGGCATTCCCCCATGGAAGCCCCTGAATGCTCCTCTCATTCATCATCCATCAAAGATCCAGACAGGAAATGCTCACGCGCCCACATGACATAATGAAGTACAAGACCTAAGGGGTCAGGCTCAGTTAGCGACTCCAGACAAGACAGTGTAAGTGTGTACACTGACTCTGTGTGCAAGCTGGTGAATGTCTGTGACCACGGACCTCGGAAAAACAAAGACCTAAAGTCATCCTGTCCAACAAGGAGAGTGTGGGGGTTTCTCTGGTCGAACCGTTATTCTGGCAATGGGGAGCCAATGTCTGACCCATCAGGTCCCAGCAGGTCTGAGTGGTCACTACCCCTGGACCAAGATGCCGGGGCCTTCAGGGAATTGCTCCCTCAAGAGAGCTGCCCAGGGAGGTACAGGGAGGCAGGAGATCCTAGCTCAGAAGCCAGCACAGGTGTTCTTGGAACCTGGCCCAGTTGTGGCCTTCATGTACACAAATATCTCTCCCCCTCATGCACACCAAGAGGGAAAAGGACGTCAGAGATCACTGACGAGGACCCCAGGAGGATTCCAGGCTTGGTCAGGGGTGAAGTTGGAACCTGAGAGCGAGACTGAGGGTGGAAAGCCCTGCCTGCCCTTATGTCATCCACTAATGACCTTCCCCTGGCCTCATGCCATCCATGTGTAGCACAGTCTCTTTACACGTGTGTCCCCCCACTTTAATGTTGTTGCAATCGCAGAGGTTGACCTGGACGACTCAATGCTCCGAATAATGAGAATGTCAAACCCCAAACCTGAGCTAAAATAATCCACATCAGAAAAATGGCAAGAAAAAGTCCTCCTTCCTTGAAAGTGTACAAAGGGAGCCCCTGTCCTGGGCAGGAGGGGGTCCTGGCGGGCGGTCCCCTTCAGGACCCCAGGTCGGTGGTGTTGCTGTTCCTGTGGAAGTCCCTGCACCCTCTAAATCTCAGGAGCTCGGAGGGGTGTCCCTGCTGTCTGGCCAAGTTCCTGACACTGTGCTCTGAGGAAGGGGGGCCTGGGGATGCCCTTGAGTAGCTGGGAGGAGGCAGGATCCTCTACTTCATCCCACATACAGGAGCTGGTGACTCTGTAAGATTTCTCCTTTAAAATGAGCATAAGAGGGTCTCCTGGTGGCTCAGTGTCGGGGTCTCTGCCTCTGTCTCAGGTCCTGACCCCGGAGCCCCGGGTTTGAGGCCCATGACAGGCCGCCCACAGGGAGCCCGCCTCTCTCTCTGTGTCTCTCGTGAATAAAGAAGGAATATCTGGGGGAAAAAGATGGAAAGTGACTATGAGACTCTTTAACTCTCTCACATTACTACAGGAAGTCAAAGGCCCAAACTCCTCCTGGACTGTAAAGCGGCTTTAATATCACAACATTGAAGTCTTCCGTTTACAAGTGAAGACAATGACGTATCGTCCTCCCAGTAGAAGAGGCGGGAGGAAGTGGTGTCCTGCAGACGGGCCCCGTCCCCGTGAGGCCCCTGCACCTCGGCTCAGGCCTGAGGGTGACTGCGGGCGGCTCCTCCTGTCTGGGGGCAGGCTCGGGGCTCCAGCTGGCAGGACAGGGTGTAGCTGAGGACAGAGGGACACGTGTGAGTTGGGCAGGAGCTTCAGTTCCGGAGCCTTCCCTGGGATTTCCAAGGAGCTGGAGCCTGGAGCCCCAGCAGCAGGGCTGGAGGCGGCCCCGGGGGCCTGAGGAGAAGGATCCCTAGAGGCCCCCCCGAGTTGGCTCCCCCTCCCGCCCTCAGCCCTGGGAGCCTCACCTCTCATCCTCGCTGAGCCACGTCCCAGCCTGGAACCAGGCCCGGAACGGCTGCTCGGGCTCTATGTGGTACCGATCCGCGGCCACCTGGAGCAGCAGGATCTCGGTGAGGACTCGGTACTCCTGGGCCCAGAGAGAGGACATGGCATGAGAGGCCCGGGGGGCGGAGAGGCCTTCGGCGGCTGCGCCCGGGACAGGCGTCGGGGCTGGTCTCTGCCACGTGGTGACCCCCCATCCTGCACACTCCTCCCGGCCCAGCTTGTTCTCAGATGGGAGCACACCCCGCCCCGGCCTGGCCAGGTGTCCCCGATGGCGGTGCCTCTGGCCTTGACAACTACAGGGACTTTGCCGTTATCAGGGAGCCATTCCCGACAATGTGACAATGCGGGGATGGAGGACCAGCGTGGTCCTCCCTGGGACCCCTCTGCTGGCCCCAGCCCCACCCTCCCTGCGGGAGCTCAGAGAAACCCTCACCTTGTTCTTCTTCCGGTGGTTGACCTCATTGCCCTGGAAAGCAGACGAGCACAGGCCATCAGGGGGGCCGCGGGGTGCTGCTGGGTGCTGCTATCCCCCTCACGCCACCCTAGGGCCAGGCACACAGGGGCCAGGACTCCCAGGGGAACAGGCCTGCGATCCAGGCCAGGCCCCGGGAGCCAGGGAAAGGAGCCCTGGGGGGCAGGTGAGGCTTCCGGGAGCACAGGAGGGGAGGCCAGAGCCTCAGGTGGACAGGAGACGCGAGGCTCCCGAAGGGCCCGCTCAGGCCGGGGCCCCTGACGTCACTCTGCCCCCACAGGCAACCTCAACGGACAGGCTGAGGCCCACACAGCCTGACCTCTGAAGGTTGGCATTCGGGCCGCAGATTCGATCTCGGGACCCGTGACCTGGGTGCAGCCTCCCTCCTCTCCTCCCAGACGTGGGCCAGGGACCCTCGCTCCCAGGGCATTGGGGAGCCTGTCACGAGGGGAGACTTGCCAAGGACGGAGACCTCGGGGCTCGGCTCAGGGGCCCTGTGCTCCCCACATGAGGGCCCCGTCCCAGCCCCGGGCCACGCACCTCCAGGTACTCCTCCATGGCAGTATCCAACATGAACAGGTCGGTGAGGAAGGTGCCCAGGAAGGGGACGACACCCTGTGTCGGGGTGGGTGTGGAATGAGGCCCTGCTCCCGTGTCCACGGGGACCCTCCCCGGGACAGGTCAGCCCCCCGGCCCGCCCGCCCCAGCTCCCACCTGCTGCTGACCAGGACTCTTGGGGCATCCATGGTTTCCCCCCTCTCCCTCGGAGAACACCAGAGTCTTCCAAACAGCTCAAGGGCCAGCGGTAGGACATCGGGGTGTAGGTGCCCCGGGCCCTGCGCCCCACAGACACATTGTCTCCAGCTGTATAAACCCTCCTCCGGGTCACCTCGAAAGAAGTGTTGTCGAAGCTGTGGCTCCGGGAGGCAGAGCCGGAGTCGGGAGGCCCCACCTGCCTTGATTTGGGGGCTTCCAGCTCTCAGGGGAGACCCCTCTCCTCTGGGCTCGAGGCCACGGATCTGGGGCTCGCTCACCTGCTGCTGCTGCCGCCTCTTCCATGCTCTCTGCACGCTGATCCCCAGGGCTCCAAGCTTAGCTGGCCGGTCCTGCAGGGCCAAGGACAAGTTCCTCAAGAGCAGGATCACCCTGGGCCCTTCTCCCCATGATCGTTTTTTCTTTTTCTTTTCTCTTTTTAAATTTATTTTTAATTGCTGTTCAAATTGCCACCATATACAATACCCCAGTGCTCATCCCATCAGGTGCCCCCCTCAGTGCCCGTCACACTGTCACCGCCACCCCCGCCCTCACCCCTTCCACCCCCCATCTTTAACCTCAGACCCTGGACATCTGACCCAAGGCACAGGGTGGCAGCTACATCGTCCTTCAGCTTGCCATGAGGGATTCCAGAACAACCTCAGCTCCAGCATTCATGGCTGCGTGACCTTGAGCTTGCAGCAGCCTGGCCTCCCAGAGCCTGGATCCTCACTGGGAAAGGGGCGAATTCCAGCTCCCCCCTTGGTCCCCCGAGGACCCAGGGTCCTATTCCCACCATCACTGTTGGGGCCCTCATCCCATGCAAACCCCTCACAGAGCGCAGGCCTGTCCTCCGGGCTCTCCAGTTCGGGAGAGGCCCCCATCGGGACCGGCTGGCGACAGGGAGCGCGAGTGTCCAACTCAGGGATCCTGGTTCAGCGGCAGCTGCTTTTCCACCTCTTGTGGATTTTCACCCCAGGCTGCGTCCACGGTCATGCCAAAGGCTGCACTCGCTGAAGGAATGCTCCGGGACGGTCCCTGATTCAGTCACGAAGGACACCGTGGCTCCCACGCCGCCTCTCTTTCTATCCCAACACCTCCCATACTACCTTGAGAAGCAGGTTCCTGCTCTGGGCATTGTCCTGGGAGCACAGTTTTTCAAATGTTCGAATCTTCTTCCTGAGTAGAGCGAGAGAAGGCAGGACGGATGTTGGCACACTAGGGTAGGGTTGAGGGCAAGTTCCTGTGATCTGAGACCTCGAGGGAGTCCAACTGCTGGGTCGGGGTGTCTTTGGGTTCCTCTGACCACTCAGCTCGTTGCAGCACATGGGAGAGAGCTGTCGTGTGGGTCATCTGGTGCAACCGAAGCCCTCTTAATTGAACAGCTCTGCTTTGGTCACTTTTGGTTTCAATTGGGAAGAGACTCCAGTTGCTGTCATGTTCACATCCAGATACTTGTAACTCAGCACAGCCCAGACTCCCCAAATGGGGACATTAGGAGGCATGGTGGCCTCTTCACCTGGTAGGCTGAGAAAATCACCTGCCTGCCTGCCCACCCACGTCCTGTTGTCATGGAGTACTGCCTCCTAGGAAGTCCAGGGGGACCGAGGAAGCCAGAATGGACAGGCATCCGGGCCATCCCTCATCCTTCATGGTCCTTCTGGAGCGAGGACCCCTCACCTGGAAACTTTGGCCCATGTGTTCTTCAGGCGGTGAACGGAGACACTCTGCAGAGCCGAGAGGATGGCGTGCAGGGAGGAGTAGTTCCGTAAGGCTCGGCAGGCCTGGGGAGGAAGAGCAGGAGCTGTCAGGGGGCCGGCAGGAGCCCTGCTGGCTGGAGAGCTGCACTCCTCTCAGTGTCAGTCTCCTCTCCCGGATGAGACCGATGTCCAGGGGCCTACAGAAGGGCGCATGGAGGACGCCGCGAAGAGCCCTGCTGGGGAGAGGGGGCGTTTCCCGTCCCTCCAAGGAAAGAGTCACGTGGGGACTGAGCACCCCAACACTGGGCCATGCGAGGAAAGGTCAGCAAGGCCCCCCGGGAAGAAGACCTGAGACCAGAGACTTCAACCTTGAGGAATGGTCAAGGGAAGAGCAGTTCCCAGGCTCAGGAGAGCAGGTCCGCCGGGCCTCCCGTAGGCTTACCTTGGCCACCTTGATCCAGTGCTCCAGCACCACCGCCCTGTCCCGGGCCGTCATGTGTGCGTTGCCAAGGCAGGTGGTGATCACGCAGTTGGCCACGTTGTTGAACTGGGTCACGGTGGCACTGACTGTGCATGTCCGGTGCTCATAGCCAGGCTCATTTCTCTTGGACCAGATGGAGCCCAGGCACTGTTGGGGCTGCACCTTCTTGAACAGATCCTAGAGAAGAGGGGGACGCTCGCTCACACAGCCATTGCACATGCAGGATTCATGTCCTACATCGGGGTCCCCTGTCAGAGCCGGGGCTCAGCAAGGGCAGAAAGTGGCCTGAACCCAGGTAGAGTCGCTGCACTGCCCTGCATTCCTCTTCCCTGAGGGAGCCCAGTGCAGGATGAACGAGGAGCAGATACTCTCAGGGGGTGGTGGGGGGCAGGAGGGCGCTGTACCCTGGTCCTCCCCTGTAACTTCAAGTTACTGGTGGCAGCTCAAGGGGGCTCCTCAGGGGGCAACTTCCCCTCCCAGTGTTCATGCCCTGGCCCTCCTCCCCTCTCAGCAGCACATTCTCACAGAGGGGGGGAAAGCCACAGATTTGTCTGCCTCCCTTTACTTCAGCTCACATTTGACACCTAAACAGTGTGGGGTGCTCGGCCTCCAAGGCAGGTGCATGGTGAGCCTTGGGCTCAGCTGCACACAGTGAGTTGCCTCCGGCCCCCCGCCCCCCGCTCATGACCAGGGCCTGCCCGTTTGCCCACAGGTTCTGGCTCATTTAGGCGACACAGGGACTCTGCGTCAGTCCTTCCCAGGGTCTAGCTCCACAGTGTGCAGGTGGGCAGTGAGAGCAAGGGTTTGAGGCACGGGACAGGGCCTTGTGGTTGGTAAGGGATGGAGCTGAGATCTGGGCCCGACCACACAAGCCCACATCACGGAAAGGAAGGTTTTGGGCAGAAGACGGCAGGAAACAAGCCTGCCCCGGCCCCGGCCTGGAAGCCCCGCTGCTCACCGCGTCTATGGAGGTCAACTGCTCTGCCACCAGCTTGGGAGGGAAGGCCATGAGCCCGGGCTGCTCCCCATGCCGCGGGTGCTCGGGGGTTGCCCAGGGGCAGGTGGCCTCTGGGGCTGGAGGTGGCTCCGTCTTTGTGCTTTGGGAAGGAGTGTCAGTCCCCACGAAGGCTGGTGGTGGAACTGACTGCAGCTCACGACCCGGTACACGGGAGGAAGGCACCAGCTCTTGTGCCAGGTCTGGAGTAGTCGAGGGAGGAGACGCTGGAAGGAGCCGTGGAGCTGGCCCTGGGACAGGATAAGGAGACATGTGTGTCCACGGGACTGACTTGCCCCATGCCCTTCCAAACACAGGGAAGAGTCCATGGCCGATAGAGAAACACCCAGCCCCTGAACCCCATCCCGGAGAGTCTGCCCAGCTTGCCATCCCCCTTACCCTCTGACTCTGCATCTGCCTCCGTGAGCTGCAGAAGTTGCCGTGGCATCACGAGAATGGGGGCATGGCAACTCAGGCCATACAGGTTGGCCTGCACCCAGGGCCCCTGTACATCGAAGCAGGCCCAGTGCAGGGATGGCCAGGTGTTCTGCAGATTCTGGTCAGGCCAGGTCCCCGAGATGGGAGAGAGGCTGCTGGGGAGAGTCATATGCGGACCAGCATCAGAGCCTGGCCGCTCATGCCCCATGGTACTCCCATAGCACCATTCTTTGTGTATGGGTCCCCGAAATGTCCCCAGCATGACCTCTAGCCCTCCTGTCCCTGTTTTTGCAGTGGCGGACCTGGTATCCAGAAAACCTGTCTGAGTCTGGTTTTTCTACTTATCGTCTCTTCTCAATGACCAAGGGCCTCGTCTACTCCATCCTCCACGCCACAGGTATTGGGGCTTAGGTTTGTGGCAGATTGGTGAGTGCTCTGCTCACCAAAGCTTCTGTTCTTGGCCCCAGCGGTGGAGGTCACAAGAGGTGGTAGAGAGAGGTGCAGGAGGAGCAAGATGGGACAGTTGAAGGGATGGATGTTTGAGGCACCGAATCCGCCCAGGCTGTGCTCCGCTCCCCAGAGGGCTCCGGACCCCATCGACAGCTCCCTTTGACTCATTCGCCTCTTCACAGGAAGCCCCCACAGTGAAGCCCTCCCAGTGGAAATCAAGAGTCTATGAGATCCCTGGCTCTGGGAGTCACTCCCCAGCCACAAACCACAGTCTCCCAATGTGCTCTGTGGAGGAATTAAGGTTCTCCTCCTGGATCCAAAGATCAATCAAAGTTTTACTTGAACTTTCCCAAAATTATTTTGAGGATATTTACTAATTAGACAAGGAGAGAGAGAAGGAAAGAGTGAGAGAGAGAGAGAGAGAGAATAAGCAAGGTGAGCAGGCGCCCCACTGAGCAGGGAGCCCAATGTAGGGCTCAAACACAGGACCCTGGGACAATGACCTGACCTGATGGCCGAGGCCTTCCTGACCGAGCCACCCAGTGCCCTTAGTTGATCTTATCGTCCATGAGAATGGTCCAAATATGGGTGGATCCATTCATCCCTGGAGGCGGCCAGGAAGATGTCAGATCTAACAAACTATGGACGTGTGTGCCCACCACCTGCAGAGTGCTCGACTGTCTGACACCCTGATGAGTCTTGGACCGAGACGCTGTATGTTCTTTATTCCTTCAAATATCTCAGTGACTAGAAATGTGTCTGCAGTACTCGGTGCTTAATATGTGTTATTGGATGACGGACTCCCAACCAGCACTTTCCATCTCCTGAGTGGACCTGAAGCTGCTCGTTCATTCCTCAGTGACCTCTCCTCTGGCCACATAAAGGACAAGTATCAGGACCAGTGAGATGGAATCTGAGAAGTCCTTTGCACACAGGCAAACGGCCTGCTTTGTCCGTGCTTCTGTCAACCCAGAGGGCCACAGGCCCATGAGGGCCGATGAGGAGAGCTTGTTCGCTGGGGAGAGACGACTGCTCCACGGGAAGATGCCCAGCAGCCCTTTCTACAGGGCCAGGCCCCAGAGAAGTCCAGGCCATGTTTCCTCTCCGGATTTCCCACAGTAGCCTCATGAGGTTCATCCTCTTACCCCAGCACTTTTCAGAGGAGGACACGGAAGCTCAGAGAGGTGCAATGACATTGCCGAAACATACTGGTAGTAGAGGCGAGCCCCCCGCCCCTGTGCTGTGTATGGGGTGGTCACTCACCCAGAGAATTGCTGGCCCAGGACTTGTTGGGCTGCGGTGAACACTTGGTAGAGACATGAAATGACTGGGTTGATGATGAGGCTTCTGTCCTGGAAGGATGGCACCAAGGACTGTAGCAAATCATCCACTCTCCCTTCTCTGAGCGTCAGCATGGTCCGGGCCTCACGCAGGGATAGGGTTGATTCCTTTTCACACCAGAGACACAAGGAGGGGCCCTGCAGTCAGCTTCCAAACCGTGAACCACTGGGAAGATCAGGGTCCGTTGGTCGGCCCAGAGACTCCCATCCCCTCGGGAAGTTGCACAGGACAAGGGACTCGAGTGCCCACACAGAAAAAGGTTCGAGGCTTCAAAGTACCATTGGTTTCAGGGCAGACATGGTAAAGCATTGGCAACCTCAACACATTCTGTCAGCTGAGCAACAACAGCATTCCTCTCAGCTAATAGCTCTTATGAAGACCAGGATGCCACAGAGTCTTCAGTTACATCCCAACTGCCACTAGAACACAGAGGCCTAGACCCTCAAATGCTGCTCAAGATCATACACATTGGGGGTGAGAGGAGACCAGAGCATGAGCTGCATGGGGTCTCCCTTATGTGGATGTGGCTTGGGCTGTTCCTGACCTACGAGGAAGGCTCGGGGGAAAACTCCCTTCTCCTGCAGGGCCCAAGAGCATCAGTTGTTTCTTGTCTGGGTTCTGGGCTTGCCCTGATCCTCTCTGGGTCTTGAGTTTGACCATGAATGTGGACCTGCTCTTACCGCAGACCTTCAATGGATGTGGTTGGTGGCCTGATGCCCCTGTGCTTGTCAGGGGAGATGGAGGAGTTCAACTCTTGGAGAAACTCCTCCAAGAGTTCCTGGGTGGAACATTCCAAAGAGAGCCAGCTACTGGTGTCAGGAAGCATCAGAGGCCTTCCCCTAATCTGGGGCTCCAGGTTATGGCAGATCTAGCATCCAAAGCTGTCTATGGGGACACATAAGGTGCTCCTCGCAGCACTGCAGACATGGCAGGAGAATGGCATCAGGTCAGGTGCCAAGGGCCTTGAAAGTCTGAACCCTGTGGCAGACAGCCCCATTGATGAAGGACTACGACGATCTATCAGGATACAGCTCATGAGCTGTTGGGCCTACCGTGATCTGATGTGTTCTGAGAGACGACATGTTATTGAGAAACATATGGAGAGAAACTATGTACACATTCGATATGAAAACATATAGGATGGCTTCATCCCACCCTTGCTTTTGTGTTACATCTCCCTCTTTACTGTGATGATTTGGAAGGGCTCAGAGAAGGTCTGCAGGGACAGTGGAGCTGGCTTCTACACAGCATATCTGGGATGAGTAGGTCAATTAATAAAAACAGAAGTAAAACCCATAGATCCTCAAGGCTTGGGGAAAAACAAGCCAAAACAACCCCCCTACAACTCCTCCAAACGTGAACTCTCTGCCGCACCACTCCAACACAGGTGAAGGGTGTCCTCCCACATCCCACGTAGCCAGAGGCTAGGCGTGGAGGTTCAGATCTCTCTGAGGTTGGGCCTGTGGGACACTCTTGTGGCCACACTAGGGGAGGGCCCCGGGTTTCACTGCATGTTCGTGTGGGGGCCATATTTCTGGGGTGAGCCCTCTTCCCTGCCTCACCTCAGAGCAGCACCGATCCCTGTTTGTCGGGAGCACCAGATCATTGTCTAGGGAGCTGGAATAGTTGAATCCACACACCATCTCCTCCAAGACCTCCTGGGTGCAGGTCTGCAAATACAGTGCCCCGTATATACAGGGCCAAGAGACCTTAGGGTCCTCCCTCTCCATCACCCCCGAGGGGACACCCCCATTAGAAACCGCGTTCTCCCGTACAGGCCAGAGGGGCAGCTGTGGAGACATCTGGCAAGGAGGGAGCCACATGAAAGAGGCTGTTGGGTTCATGACCCACATACTGGGAGTGGAGCTGTGTGCCCAGCACTCCCCTTCTCATGCGCCTGCTATGGCCTGGGGTCCTAACACCAAAGGTGTGTCAGGCTGCCAACACCTGGCAGCTGGTCTCTTCCCAGAAGGGCACGTTCCTCTCCTCGGTCCCCTCTACACTCACACACACACACACACACACACACACACACACACACACACCCAGACACAGTCACATACACATAAACACACAGACACACACACAGTGAGGTATCAGGGGTGGGAGCCCGCTCAGCTGAGATCACAGTGTGCCTGCTCTCCAGTGGCCTCCCCAAGTTGCCTTGTGGTACCTGTTGAGGTCTCCCGCCACAGAAGCAGAAGCTTCGGAGAAGAGGGCCGAGCCGACGTCGACAGCTACGTGAACATCTCTCACTCTGGACTCTGCAGAGCCCAGAGCGCCTCAACGTAGGACAACAGCAAGAGGACATCTTGTTCTCTCAACCGTCTCCAGTAAGGTGAGCGGTTGTGGAATGCAGGTGCCTGGTCACCAGAGTTCCGAATCAGTTGCGGGGCTGTCACCAAGGAAGTGACATCACTTTTTCGAGATCCTGGGACCTGGGCCCCTTCCTCCAGTCAGCCCTATCCTGAGCCCCTTCTTGGCAGATGAATGCTTCCCCCATGCCATCCCCTTCACTGTACATCATGAGCCACGAAATGCCATAGACACAACCCACTGAACATGCAATGAGGTCTACCTGTGAGGACCCGGAGCTGAATTCAGACCTTTATGTCTCTGTTTTCCCAGTGCTGTGTCCTACCTACCCCACCGGGTCTCTCAAATAGTCCAGTTTCCCAACCTGCACTGTGGGGATCAGCCTAGAATGTCCTCTCTAGACACATCACCAGGGGCCTATGGATGATATTTCTAAGGCGTGTGCGCCGGTATCCCGTGTATCTGAGGCACAGATATACGGATGGGAGGCTGACCAGACGGGGTGGCATGAGCCACGGAGCAACACTAGAAAGCGGCCTGGGCTCCAGCAATGGAATCTCACAATAGCAGGTTCCTCTGGCCTCATTTCAACGGGGGCACCATGATGGGATGGAAATGCTCCACAGGCAGCCAGGGTCTGAGGCTAGGACTTCTAGGACTGTGTTGACTAGCAGTGGTGAGAGTGGACATCCCTGTCTCCTTCCTGATCTTCGGGGAAAGGCTCCCAGTGCTTCCCCATTGAGAATGATATTGGCTGTGGGCTTTTGGCAGATGGCTTTTAAGATGTGAAGGAGTGTACCCACTGTCCCTACACTCTGAAGAGTTTTCATCAGGAATGGAGGCTGTATTTTGTCAAATGCTTTCTCTGCATCTATTGAGAGGACCCCATGGTTCTTGTTTTTTCTCTTGCTGATATGACCAATCACATTGATTGCTTTAGAGTGTTGAACCAGCAGCCTTGCATCCTGGGCATAAATCCCACTTGGTCATGATGAACAATCCTCTTAATGTCGCATTGGATTCTATTGGCTTGTATCTTGTTGAGAATTTTTCCATCCATGTTCATTAGGGATATTGGTCTGTAATTCTCCTTTCTGGTGGGTTTTTTGTCTAGTTTTGGAAAAAAGGTGATGCTGTCCTCATAGAAGGAGTCTGGAATTACTCCATCTCTTTCTATCTTTCCGAACAGCTTTAGTAGAATAGGTATGGTTTCTCCTTTCCGTTTGACAGAATTCCCCAGGGAAACCATCTGGCCCTGGACTTTTGCGTCTTGGGAGGTTTTTGATGACGGCTTCAATTTCCTCCCTGGTTATTGGCCTGTCAGGTTTTCTATTTCCTTCTGTTCCAGTTTTGGTCATTTGTGGTTTCCCAGAAATGCGTCCATTTCTTCTATATTGTCTAATTTATTGGTGTATTGCTGCTCATGAAATGTTTTTAAAATCGTTTGTGTTTCCTTCGTGTTGGTGGGAATCTCTCCTTTGTCATTCATGATTTTATTAATTCGTGGCTTTTCTCTCTTCTTTTTAATAAGGCTGGCTCATGGTTTATCTACGTTCTTAATTTTTTCAAAGAACCAACTCCTTGTTTTGTTGATCGGGTCTTCCGATCTCTATTTCATTAAGTTCTGTTCGAATCTTTATTAACACTCTTCTTCTGCTGGGTGTAGTTTCTATTTGCTTTTTTGTCTCCAGTTCCTTTATATGCAAGGTGAGCTTTTGTATCTGAGTTCTTTCCAGGTTTTGGATGGATGCTTGCATTGTGATGTATTTCCCCCTCAGGCTGCTTTTGCTGTATCCCAAAGATTGGGAACTGTTCTACCTTCATTCTCATTAGCTTCCATGAGTCTTTTTAGTTCTTCTCTAATTTCCTGCTTGACCCTTTCATCTTTTCGCAGGATGGTCCTTCACCTCCATGTGTTTGAAATCCTTCCAAACTTCTTCTTGTGATTTAGTTCTAATTTCAAAGCATTATGGTGTGAAAATAGGCAGGGGACGATCCCAATCCTTGGTATCGGTTCAGACCTGATTTGTGACCCAGTATGTGGTCTCTTCTGGAGAAAGTTCCGGGCGCACTTGAGAAGAATGTGTATTCAGTTGCATTTGGATGTAAAGTTCTGTAAATATCTGTGAAATCCACCTGGTCCAGTGTATCATTTAAAGCTCTTGTTTCTTCGGAGATGTCGTGCTTAGAAGATCTGTCGATCGTATAAAGCGCTACGTTCAAGTCACCAAGTGTAAGTGTATTATTATCTCAGTATGTCTTAACTTTGGTGACTAATTGGGTGATGTACTTGGCAGCTCCCACATTCGGGGCATACATATTGATGATTGTTAGGTCTTCTTGTTGGATAGTATGATATAGTGTCCCTCTTCATCTCCCACTACAGTCTTGGGGATAAACTTTAGCTTATCTGATATAAGGATGGCTACCCCTGCTTTCTTTTGAGGACCATTTGAATGGTACACGGTTCTCCACCCTTTCATTTTTGGGCTGTAGGTGTTTCCCTCAAATGAGTCTCATGGATCCCTGGGTGGCTCAGCAGTTTGGCACCTGCCTTTGGCCCAGGGCGTGATCCTGGATTCCCGGGATTGAGTCCCACATCCGGCTCCAGGCCTGGAGCCTGCTTCTCTTTCTTCCTGTGTCTCTGCCTCTCTCTCTCTCTCTCTCTGTCCATCATCAATCAAAAAATCAATCAATCAATCAATCAATCAATCTTTCAAAAAAATAAAAATGAAATGAGTCTCTTGTAGACAGCAAATAGTTGGGTCTTGCTTTTTCATCCAGTCTGAAACTCTGTGCCTTTTGATGGGGTCATTAAGTCCATTCACGTTCAGAGTTAGTATTGAAAGATATACATTTAGTGTCATCATGATACCTATTCAGTCCGTGTTTTTGTGGATTGTCTCCTTGGACTTCCTCTTTCTTTACAGAGTCCTCCTTAGTATTTCTTGCAGAGCCGGCTTGGTGGTCACATATTCTTCCAGTTCCTGCCTATCTTGGAAGCTCTTGATCTCTCCTTCTGTTCTGGATGAGAGCCTTGCTGGATACAGGCTTCTCGGATGCAGGTTCATCTCATTTAGGACCCCTGAATACATCCTGCCGGCCCTTTCTGGCCTGTTGGGTCTCTCTGGAGAGGTCTGCTGTTAATCTAATATATCTACCCGTAAAAGTCAGAGATTTCTTGTCTCTTGCAGCTTTAAGGATCTTCTCTTTATCTTTGGAATTTGCAAGTTTCACTCTTAAATGTCAAGGTGTTGAGTGGTTTTTATTCCTTTTGGGGGGGATCTCTCTATTTCCTGGATCTGAATGCCTGTTTCCCTTCGCAAGTTAGGAAAGTTCTCAGCTTGGATTTGTTCAAGTGCAGTGTCTGGAACTCTGTCCCTTGCGGCACCCTCGGGAACCCCAAGTAAATGGAGATTTTTCCTTCTGAGGCTGTCATTTTATTCCCTTAACCAATCCTCATGATCTCTTAAATGTTTTTATCTTTTATCCTCAGTTTCCCCCTTTGCCTTCAACTTGTCTTCTATGTCTCTCACTCGTTCTTCTACCTCGTGAACCTTCGTCTTTAGGACCTCTAGTTTGGATTGCATCTCATTTAATGAATTTTTAATTTCTGCCTGATTAATTCTAAAATCTGCAGTCATGAAGTCTCTTGAATCCTTTACGCTTTTTTCTAGACACTTGTAGGTTTATAATTGTGCTTCTGAATTGGCTTTCTGACATTGAATTGTAATCCACATTCTGTAACTCAGTGGGAGAGACGACTGTTTCTGAGTCTCCCTTTTGAGGTTAGTTTTTCCTTCTAGTCATTTTGCTCAGTGCAGACTGGCCAGAAACAAGTTGTATTGGGAAAAGGAGAAAAAGAGAGAAGAGAAAGGAGAAGAAGAAGAAGAAGAAGAAGAAGAAGAAGAAGAAGAAGAAGAAGAAGAAGAAGAAGAAAGAAGAAAGAAGGAGAAGGGAAAAAATGGAGGGGAAGCAAACAGAAAACAAAAAGCCAGCGGGGGTATCCTCTGACTCTATGTACTGTAAATCCTTCGACTTCCCCTGGACCTTTTCAGTGCTGCCTGGGAATAACTGGCTTTTCCGCTGTCCCTCTAGGTGGTCTTCTGGGGGCGAGGCCTGCTGTGCTGGTTCTCAGGTGTGAGCACCTGGGGGAGCTGCGCCGACCCTTGCCAGGTGCATGGCCAAGTGGGAACTGTTCATCCTGTGAGGACCCTGCTCCTACCCAGGTACAAGGTGACCTCAGGAAGAGCCACTGTGGCAGCAGCCAGCTCCCCAGCTCTGGAGTCAGCTCTCCCAGTAGCTACCTCAGCTCCCAGTCTGCAGGGGCCTGGATGCTCCGGGGGCAGGGCCCCAGACCTGCACAACTTGGTGACCCCCGGGCAGGAGCATCTTCCTCTCCTGGGCCCTCCGGGCTTCGCCTGTCCTGGGTGGAGGCCGGGACCTCGGCTGTGTCCCTGGAGCCCTGGGCACCGGGACCTGCGCTGCTTGAATCCACTCTCAGGGCCTTGGGGCCCGCTGCAGCCCTTCGGGGAGCTCGGCCGTGGGGTGGGGGCTTCCCCTGGGGCACAGGTGCTCTGTTAGTGCCCCCAGGAGCCTGAGGGCATCCCCGCCCTCCTGAGATCCTGCTCCAACTCACTGGAGCTCATGCTCCTCCGGGTGGGGAGGGCTCTCCTGTCCTTGGGGCCTTGCCCTGGGGCCTCAGCTTGGCTCCTCGGGGGGCCTCACCCTTGGAGGCTTTTTAATTTCTTTACTTTTTCCCCGTCTTCCTACCTTCATAGAAATGCCGCCTCTTCTCACTGCAGCCTTCCAGCTGTTCTCTCTTTAAATCTCAGGCCGAATTCATAGGTTTTCAGGATGATGCTAAAGTTATCTAGGTAAGTGGGGGGTGGGAAAGTGACCTGGGGACCCTCTTCTTCCACCGCCTTGGCCCCTCCCCCATTCGTAGGGGTAATTGATAGGAATATATTTATTGCCATTTGATCCCTCAGGTCATCAGCTTGGTGGCATTCCCCCATGGAAGCCCCTGAATGCTCCTCTCATTCATCATCCATCAAAGATCCAGACAGGAAATGCTCACGCGCCCACATGACATAATGAAGTACAAGACCTAAGGGGTCAGGCTCAGTTAGCGACTCCAGACAAGACAGTGTAAGTGTGTACACTGACTCTGTGTGCAAGCTGGTGAATGTCTGTGACCACGGACCTCGGAAAAACAAAGACCTAAAGTCATCCTGTCCAACAAGGAGAGTGTGGGGGTTTCTCTGGTCGAACCGTTATTCTGGCAATGGGGAGCCAATGTCTGACCCATCAGGTCCCAGCAGGTCTGAGTGGTCACTACCCCTGGACCAAGATGCCGGGGCCTTCAGGGAATTGCTCCCTCAAGAGAGCTGCCCAGGGAGGTACAGGGAGGCAGGAGATCCTAGCTCAGAAGCCAGCACAGGTGTTCTTGGAACCTGGCCCAGTTGTGGCCTTCATGTACACAAATATCTCTCCCCCTCATGCACACCAAGAGGGAAAAGGACGTCAGAGATCACTGACGAGGACCCCAGGAGGATTCCAGGCTTGGTCAGGGGTGAAGTTGGAACCTGAGAGCGAGACTGAGGGTGGAAAGCCCTGCCTGCCCTTATGTCATCCACTAATGACCTTCCCCTGGCCTCATGCCATCCATGTGTAGCACAGTCTCTTTACACGTGTGTCCCCCCACTTTAATGTTGTTGCAATCGCAGAGGTTGACCTGGACGACTCAATGCTCCGAATAATGAGAATGTCAAACCCCAAACCTGAGCTAAAATAATCCACATCAGAAAAATGGCAAGAAAAAGTCCTCCTTCCTTGAAAGTGTACAAAGGGAGCCCCTGTCCTGGGCAGGAGGGGGTCCTGGCGGGCGGTCCCCTTCAGGACCCCAGGTCGGTGGTGTTGCTGTTCCTGTGGAAGTCCCTGCACCCTCTAAATCTCAGGAGCTCGGAGGGGTGTCCCTGCTGTCTGGCCAAGTTCCTGACACTGTGCTCTGAGGAAGGGGGGCCTGGGGATGCCCTTGAGTAGCTGGGAGGAGGCAGGATCCTCTACTTCATCCCACATACAGGAGCTGGTGACTCTGTAAGATTTCTCCTTTAAAATGAGCATAAGAGGGTCTCCTGGTGGCTCAGTGTCGGGGTCTCTGCCTCTGTCTCAGGTCCTGACCCCGGAGCCCCGGGTTTGAGGCCCATGACAGGCCGCCCACAGGGAGCCCGCCTCTCTCTCTGTGTCTCTCGTGAATAAAGAAGGAATATCTGGGGGAAAAAGATGGAAAGTGACTATGAGACTCTTTAACTCTCTCACATTACTACAGGAAGTCAAAGGCCCAAACTCCTCCTGGACTGTAAAGCGGCTTTAATATCACAACATTGAAGTCTTCCGTTTACAAGTGAAGACAATGACGTATCGTCCTCCCAGTAGAAGAGGCGGGAGGAAGTGGTGTCCTGCAGACGGGCCCCGTCCCCGTGAGGCCCCTGCACCTCGGCTCAGGCCTGAGGGTGACTGCGGGCGGCTCCTCCTGTCTGGGGGCAGGCTCGGGGCTCCAGCTGGCAGGACAGGGTGTAGCTGAGGACAGAGGGACACGTGTGAGTTGGGCAGGAGCTTCAGTTCCGGAGCCTTCCCTGGGATTTCCAAGGAGCTGGAGCCTGGAGCCCCAGCAGCAGGGCTGGAGGCGGCCCCGGGGGCCTGAGGAGAAGGATCCCTAGAGGCCCCCCCGAGTTGGCTCCCCCTCCCGCCCTCAGCCCTGGGAGCCTCACCTCTCGTCCTCGCTGAGCCACGTCCCAGCCTGGAACCAGGCCCGGAACGGCTGCTCGGGCTCTATGTGGTACCGATCCGCGGCCACCTGGAGCAGCAGGATCTCGGTGAGGACTCGGTACTCCTGGGCCCAGAGAGAGGACATGGCATGAGAGGCCCGGGGGGCGGAGAGGCCTTCGGCGGCTGCGCCCGGGACAGGCGTCGGGGCTGGTCTCTGCCACGTGGTGACCCCCCATCCTGCACACTCCTCCCGGCCCAGCTTGTTCTCAGATGGGAGCACACCCCGCCCCGGCCTGGCCAGGTGTCCCCGATGGCGGTGCCTCTGGCCTTGACAACTACAGGGACTTTGCCGTTATCAGGGAGCCATTCCCGACAATGTGACAATGCGGGGATGGAGGCCAAGCGTGGTCCTCCCTGGGACCCTTCTGCTGGCCCCAGCCCCACCCTCCCTGCGGGAGCTCAGAGAAACCCTCACCTTGTTCTTCTTCCGGTGGTTGACCTCATTGCCCTGGAAAGCAGACGAGCACAGGCCATCAGGGGGGCCGCGGGGTGCTGCTGGGTGCTGCTATCCCCCTCACGCCACCCTAGGGCCAGGCACACAGGGGCCAGGACTCCCAGGGGAACAGGCCTGCGATCCAGGCCAGGCCCCGGGAGCCAGGGAAAGGAGCCCTGGGGGGGCAGGTGAGGCTTCCGGGAGCACAGGAGGGGAGGCCAGAGCCTCAGGTGGACAGGAGACGCGAGGCTCCCGAAGGGCCCGCTCAGGCCGGGGCCCCTGACGTCACTCTGCCCCCACAGGCAACCTCAACGGACAGGCTGAGGCCCACACAGCCTGACCTCTGAAGGTTGGCATTCGGGCCGCAGATTCGATCTCGGGACCCGTGACCTGGGTGCAGCCTCCCTCCTCTCCTCCCAGACGTGGGCCAGGGACCCTCGCTCCCAGGGCATTGGGGAGCCTGTCACGAGGGGAGACTTGCCAAGGACGGAGACCTCGGGGCTCGGCTCAGGGGCCCTGTGCTCCCCACATGAGGGCCCCGTCCCAGCCCCGGGCCACGCACCTCCAGGTACTCCTCCATGGCAGTATCCAACATGAACAGGTCGGTGAGGAAGGTGCCCAGGAAGGGGACGACACCCTGTGTCGGGGTGGGTGTGGAATGAGGCCCTGCTCCCGTGTCCACGGGGACCCTCCCCGGGACAGGTCAGCCCCCCGGCCCGCCCGCCCCAGCTCCCACCTGCTGCTGACCAGGACTCTTGGGGCATCCATGGTTTCCCCCCTCTCCCTCGGAGAACACCAGAGTCCTCCAAACAGCTCAAGGGCCAGCGGTAGGACATCGGGGTGTAGGTGCCCCGGGCCCTGCGCCCCACAGACACATTGTCTCCAGCTGTATAAACCCTCCTCCGGGTCACCTCGAAAGAAGTGTTGTCGAAGCTGTGGCTCCGGGAGGCAGAGCCGGAGTCGGGAGGCCCCACCTGCCTTGATTTGGGGGCTTCCAGCTCTCAGGGGAGACCCCTCTCCTCTGGGCTCGAGGCCACGGATCTGGGGCTCGCTCACCTGCTGCTGCTGCCGCCTCTTCCATGCTCTCTGCACGCTGATCCCCAGGGCTCCAAGCTTAGCTGGCCGGTCCTGCAGGGCCAAGGACAAGTTCCTCAAGAGCAGGATCACCCTGGGCCCTTCTCCCCATGATCGTTTTGTCTTTTTCTTTTCTCTTTTTAAATTTATTTTTAATTGCTGTTCAAATTGCCACCATATACAATACCCCAGTGCTCATCCCATCAGGTGCCCCCCTCAGTGCCCGTCACACTGTCACCGCCACCCCCGCCCTCACCCCTTCCACCCCCCATCTTTAACCTCAGACCCTGGACATCTGACCCAAGGCACAGGGTGGCAGCTACATCGTCCTTCAGCTTGCCATGAGGGATTCCAGAACAACCTCAGCTCCAGCATTCATGGCTGCGTGACCTTGAGCTTGCAGCAGCCTGGCCTCCCAGAGCCTGGATCCTCACTGGGAAAGGGGCGAATTCCAGCTCCCCCCTTGGTCCCCCGAGGACCCAGGGTCCTATTCCCACCATCACTGTTGGGGCCCTCATCCCATGCAAACCCCTCACAGAGCGCAGGCCTGTCCTCCGGGCTCTCCAGTTCGGGAGAGGCCCCCATCGGGACCGGCTGGCGACAGGGAGCGCGAGTGTCCAACTCAGGGATCCTGGTTCAGCGGCAGCTGCTTTTCCACCTCTTGTGGATTTTCACCCCAGGCTGCGTCCACGGTCATGCCAAAGGCTGCACTCGCTGAAGGAATGCTCCGGGACGGTCCCTGATTCAGTCACGAAGGACACCGTGGCTCCCACGCCGCCTCTCTTTCTATCCCAACACCTCCCATACTACCTTGAGAAGCAGGTTCCTGCTCTGGGCATTGTCCTGGGAGCACAGTTTTTCAAATGTTCGAATCTTCTTCCTGAGTAGAGCGAGAGAAGGCAGGACGGATGTTGGCACACTAGGGTAGGGTTGAGGGCAAGTTCCTGTGATCTGAGACCTCGAGGGAGTCCAACTGCTGGGTCGGGGTGTCTTTGGGTTCCTCTGACCACTCAGCTCGTTGCAGCACATGGGAGAGAGCTGTCGTGTGGGTCATCTGGTGCAACCGAAGCCCTCTTAATTGAACAGCTCTGCTTTGGTCACTTTTGGTTTCAATTGGGAAGAGACTCCAGTTGCTGTCATGTTCACATCCAGATACTTGTAACTCAGCACAGCCCAGACTCCCCAAATGGGGACATTAGGAGGCATGGTGGCCTCTTCACCTGGTAGGCTGAGAAAATCACCTGCCTGCCTGCCCACCCACGTCCTGTTGTCATGGAGTACTGCCTCCTAGGAAGTCCAGGGGGACCGAGGAAGCCAGAATGGACAGGCATCCGGGCCATCCCTCATCCTTCATGGTCCTTCTGGAGCGAGGACCCCTCACCTGGAAACTTTGGCCCATGTGTTCTTCAGGCGGTGAACGGAGACACTCTGCAGAGCCGAGAGGATGGCGTGCAGGGAGGAGTAGTTCCGTAAGGCTCGGCAGGCCTGGGGAGGAAGAGCAGGAGCTGTCAGGGGGCCGGCAGGAGCCCTGCTGGCTGGAGAGCTGCACTCCTCTCAGTGTCAGTCTCCTCTCCCGGATGAGACCGATGTCCAGGGGCCTACAGAAGGGCGCATGGAGGACGCCGCGAAGAGCCCTGCTGGGGAGAGGGGGCGTTTCCCGTCCCTCCAAGGAAAGAGTCACGTGGGGACTGAGCACCCCAACACTGGGCCATGCGAGGAAAGGTCAGCAAGGCCCCCCGGGAAGAAGACCTGAGACCAGAGACTTCAACCTTGAGGAATGGTCAAGGGAAGAGCAGTTCCCAGGCTCAGGAGAGCAGGTCCGCCGGGCCTCCCGTAGGCTTACCTTGGCCACCTTGATCCAGTGCTCCAGCACCACCGCCCTGTCCCGGGCCGTCATGTGTGCGTTGCCAAGGCAGGTGGTGATCACGCAGTTGGCCACGTTGTTGAACTGGGTCACGGTGGCACTGACTGTGCATGTCCGGTGCTCATAGCCAGGCTCATTTCTCTTGGACCAGATGGAGCCCAGGCACTGTTGGGGCTGCACCTTCTTGAACAGATCCTAGAGAAGAGGGGGACGCTCGCTCACACAGCCATTGCACATGCAGGATTCATGTCCTACATCGGGGTCCCCTGTCAGAGCCGGGGCTCAGCAAGGGCAGAAAGTGGCCTGAACCCAGGTAGAGTCGCTGCACTGCCCTGCATTCCTCTTCCCTGAGGGAGCCCAGTGCAGGATGAACGAGGAGCAGATACTCTCAGGGGGTGGTGGGGGGCAGGAGGGCGCTGTACCCTGGTCCTCCCCTGTAACTTCAAGTTACTGGTGGCAGCTCAAGGGGGCTCCTCAGGGGGCAACTTCCCCTCCCAGTGTTCATGCCCTGGCCCTCCTCCCCTCTCAGCAGCACATTCTCACAGAGGGGGGGAAAGCCACAGATTTGTCTGCCTCCCTTTACTTCAGCTCACATTTGACACCTAAACAGTGTGGGGTGCTCGGCCTCCAAGGCAGGAGCATGGTGAGCCTTGGGCTCAGCTGCACACAGTGAGTTGCCTCCGGCCCCCCGCCCCCCGCTCATGACCAGGGCCTGCCCGTTTGCCCACAGGTTCTGGCTCATTTAGGCGACACAGGGACTCTGCGTCAGTCCTTCCCAGGGTCTAGCTCCACAGTGTGCAGGTGGGCAGTGAGAGCAAGGGTTTGAGGCACGGGACAGGGCCTTGTGGTTGGTAAGGGATGGAGCTGAGATCTGGGCCCGACCACACAAGCCCACATCACGGAAAGGAAGGTTTTGGGCAGAAGACGGCAGGAAACAAGCCTGCCCCGGCCCCGGCCTGGAAGCCCCGCTGCTCACCGCGTCTATGGAGGTCAACTGCTCTGCCACCAGCTTGGGAGGGAAGGCCATGAGCCCGGGCTGCTCCCCATGCCGCGGGTGCTCGGGGGTTGCCCAGGGGCAGGTGGCCTCTGGGGCTGGAGGTGGCTCCGTCTTTGTGCTTTGGGAAGGAGTGTCAGTCCCCACGAAGGCTGGTGGTGGAACTGACTGCAGCTCACGACCCGGTACACGGGAGGAAGGCACCAGCTCTTGTGCCAGGTCTGGAGTAGTCGAGGGAGGAGACGCTGGAAGGAGCCGTGGAGCTGGCCCTGGGACAGGATAAGGAGACATGTGTGTCCACGGGACTGACTTGCCCCATGCCCTTCCAAACACAGGGAAGAGTCCATGGCCGATAGAGAAACACCCAGCCCCTGAACCCCATCCCGGAGAGTCTGCCCAGCTTGCCATCCCCCTTACCCTCTGACTCTGCATCTGCCTCCGTGAGCTGCAGAAGTTGCCGTGGCATCACGAGAATGGGGGCATGGCAACTCAGGCCATACAGGTTGGCCTGCACCCAGGGCCCCTGTACATCGAAGCAGGCCCAGTGCAGGGATGGCCAGGTGTTCTGCAGATTCTGGTCAGGCCAGGTCCCCGAGATGGGAGAGAGGCTGCTGGGGAGAGTCATATGCGGACCAGCATCAGAGCCTGGCCGCTCATGCCCCATGGTACTCCCATAGCACCATTCTTTGTGTATGGGTCCCCGAAATGTCCCCAGCATGACCTCTAGTCCTCCTGTCCCTGTTTTTGCAGTGGCGGACCTGGTATCCAGAAAACCTGTCTGAGTCTGGTTTTTCTACTTATCGTCTCTTCTCAATGACCAAGGGCCTCGTCTACTCCATCCTCCACGCCACAGGTATTGGGGCTTAGGTTTGTGGCAGATTGGTGAGTGCTCTGCTCACCAAAGCTTCTGTTCTTGGCCCCAGCGGTGGAGGTCACAAGAGGTGGTAGAGAGAGGTGCAGGAGGAGCAAGATGGGACAGTTGAAGGGATGGATGTTTGAGGCACCGAATCCGCCCAGGCTGTGCTCCGCTCCCCAGAGGGCTCCGGACCCCATCGACAGCTCCCTTTGACTCATTCGCCTCTTCACAGGAAGCCCCCACAGTGAAGCCCTCCCAGTGGAAATCAAGAGTCTATGAGATCCCTGGCTCTGGGAGTCACTCCCCAGCCACAAACCACAGTCTCCCAATGTGCTCTGTGGAGGAATTAAGGTTCTCCTCCTGGATCCAAAGATCAATCAAAGTTTTACTTGAACTTTCCCAAAATTTTTTTGAGGATATTTACTAATTAGACAAGGAGAGAGAGAAGGAAAGAGTGAGAGAGAGAGAGAGAGAGAATAAGCAAGGTGAGCAGGCGCCCCACTGAGCAGGGAGCCCAATGTAGGGCTCAAACACAGGACCCTGGGACAACGACCTGACCTGATGGCCGAGGCCTTCCTGACCGAGCCACCCAGTGCCCTTAGTTGATCTTATCGTCCATGAGAATGGTCCAAATATGGGTGGATCCATTCATCCCTGGAGGCGGCCAGGAAGATGTCAGATCTAACAAACTATGGACGTGTGTGCCCACCACCTGCAGAGTGCTCGACTGTCTGACACCCTGATGAGTCTTGGACCGAGACGCTGTATGTTCTTTATTCCTTCAAATATCTCAGTGACTAGAAATGTGTCTGCAGTACTCGGTGCTTAATATGTGTTATTGGATGACGGACTCCCAACCAGCACTTTCCATCTCCTGAGTGGACCTGAAGCTGCTCGTTCATTCCTCAGTGACCTCTCCTCTGGCCACATAAAGGACAAGTATCAGGACCAGTGAGATGGAATCTGAGAAGTCCTTTGCACACAGGCAAACGGCCTGCTTTGTCCGTGCTTCTGTCAACCCAGAGGGCCACAGGCCCATGAGGGCCGATGAGGAGAGCTTGTTCGCTGGGGAGAGACGACTGCTCCACGGGAAGATGCCCAGCAGCCCTTTCTACAGGGCCAGGCCCCAGAGAAGTCCAGGCCATGTTTCCTCTCCGGATTTCCCACAGTAGCCTCATGAGGTTCATCCTCTTACCCCAGCACTTTTCAGAGGAGGACACGGAAGCTCAGAGAGGTGCAATGACATTGCCGAAACATACTGGTAGTAGAGGCGAGCCCCCCGCCCCTGTGCTGTGTATGGGGTGGTCACTCACCCAGAGAATTGCTGGCCCAGGACTTGTTGGGCTGCGGTGAACACTTGGTAGAGACATGAAATGACTGGGTTGATGATGAGGCTTCTGTCCTGGAAGGATGGCACCAAGGACTGTAGCAAATCATCCACTCTCCCTTCTCTGAGCGTCAGCATGGTCCGGGCCTCACGCAGGGATAGGGTTGATTCCTTTTCACACCAGAGACACAAGGAGGGGCCCTGCAGTCAGCTTCCAAACCGTGAACCACTGGGAAGATCAGGGTCCGTTGGTCGGCCCAGAGACTCCCATCCCCTCGGGAAGTTGCACAGGACAAGGGACTCGAGTGCCCACACAGAAAAAGGTTCGAGGCTTCAAAGTACCATTGGTTTCAGGGCAGACATGGTAAAGCATTGGCAACCTCAACACATTCTGTCAGCTGAGCAACAACAGCATTCCTCTCAGCTAATAGCTCTTATGAAGACCAGGATGCCACAGAGTCTTCAGTTACATCCCAACTGCCACTAGAACACAGAGGCCTAGACCCTCAAATGCTGCTCAAGATCATACACATTGGGGGTGAGAGGAGACCAGAGCATGAGCTGCATGGGGTCTCCCTTATGTGGATGTGGCTTGGGCTGTTCCTGACCTACGAGGAAGGCTCGGGGGAAAACTCCCTTCTCCTGCAGGGCCCAAGAGCATCAGTTGTTTCTTGTCTGGGTTCTGGGCTTGCCCTGATCCTCTCTGGGTCTTGAGTTTGACCATGAATGTGGACCTGCTCTTACCGCAGACCTTCAATGGATGTGGTTGGTGGCCTGATGCCCCTGTGCTTGTCAGGGGAGATGGAGGAGTTCAACTCTTGGAGAAACTCCTCCAAGAGTTCCTGGGTGGAACATTCCAAAGAGAGCCAGCTACTGGTGTCAGGAAGCATCAGAGGCCTTCCCCTAATCTGGGGCTCCAGGTTATGGCAGATCTAGCATCCAAAGCTGTCTATGGGGACACATAAGGTGCTCCTCGCAGCACTGCAGACATGGCAGGAGAATGGCATCAGGTCAGGTGCCAAGGGCCTTGAAAGTCTGAACCCTGTGGCAGACAGCCCCATTGATGAAGGACTACGACGATCTATCAGGATACAGCTCATGAGCTGTTGGGCCTACCGTGATCTGATGTGTTCTGAGAGACGACATGTTATTGAGAAACATATGGAGAGAAACTATGTACACATTCGATATGAAAACATATAGGATGGCTTCATCCCACCCTTGCTTTTGTGTTACATCTCCCTCTTTACTGTGATGATTTGGAAGGGCTCAGAGAAGGTCTGCAGGGACAGTGGAGCTGGCTTCTACACAGCATATCTGGGATGAGTAGGTCAATTAATAAAAACAGAAGTAAAACCCATAGATCCTCAAGGCTTGGGGAAAAACAAGCCAAAACAACCCCCCCACAACTCCTCCAAACGTGAACTCTCTGCCGCACCACTCCAACACAGGTGAAGGGTGTCCTCCGACATCCCACGTAGCCAGAGGCTAGGCGTGGAGGTTCAGATCTCTCTGAGGTTGGGCCTGTGGGACACTCTTGTGGCCACACTAGGGGAGGGCCCCGGGTTTCACTGCATGTTCGTGTGGGGGCCATATTTCTGGGGTGAGCCCTCTTCCCTGCCTCACCTCAGAGCAGCACCGATCCCTGTTTGTCGGGAGCACCAGATCATTGTCTAGGGAGCTGGAATAGTTGAATCCACACACCATCTCCTCCAAGACCTCCTGGGTGCAGGTCTGCAAATACAGTGCCCCGTATATACAGGGCCAAGAGACCTTAGGGTCCTCCCTCTCCATCACCCCCGAGGGGACACCCCCATTAGAAACCGCGTTCTCCCGTACAGGCCAGAGGGGCAGCTGTGGAGACATCTGGCAAGGAGGGAGCCACATGAAAGAGGCTGTTGGGTTCATGACCCACATACTGGGAGTGGAGCTGTGTGCCCAGCACTCCCCTTCTCATGTGCCTGCTATGGCCTGGGGTCCTAACACCAAAGGTGTGTCAGGCTGCCAACACCTGGCAGCTGGTCTCTTCCCAGAAGGGCACGTTCCTCTCCTCGGTCCCCTCTACACTCGCACACACACACACACACACACACACACACACACACCCAGACACAGTCACATACACATAAACACACAGACACACACACAGTGAGGTATCAGGGGTGGGAGCCCGCTCAGCTGAGATCACAGTGTGCCTGCTCTCCAGTGGCCTCCCCAAGTTGCCTTGTGGTACCTGTTGAGGTCTCCCGCCACAGAAGCAGAAGCTTCGGAGAAGAGGGCCGAGCCGACGTCGACAGCTACGTGAACATCTCTCACTCTGGACTCTGCGGAGCCCAGAGCGCCTCAACGTAGGACAACAGCAAGAGGACATCTTGTTCTCTCAACCGTCTCCAGTAAGGTGAGCGGTTGTGGAATGCAGGTGCCTGGTCACCAGAGTTCCGAATCAGTTGCGGGGCTGTCACCAAGGAAGTGACATCACTTTTTCGAGATCCTGGGACCTGGGCCCCTTCCTCCAGTCAGCCCTATCCTGAGCCCCTTCTTGGCAGATGAATGCTTCCCCCATGCCATCCCCTTCACTGTACATCATGAGCCACGAAATGCCATAGACACAACCCACTGAACATGCAATGAGGTCTACCTGTGAGGACCCGGAGCTGAATTCAGACCTTTATGTCTCTGTTTTCCCAGTGCTGTGTCCTACCTACCCCACCGGGTCTCTCAAATAGTCCAGTTTCCCAACCTGCACTGTGGGGATCAGCCTAGAATGTCCTCTCTAGACACATCACCAGGGGCCTATGGATGATATTTCTAAGGCGTGTGCGCCGGTATCCCGTGTATCTGAGGCACAGATATACGGATGGGAGGCTGACCAGACGGGGTGGCATGAGCCACGGAGCAACACTAGAAAGCGGCCTGGGCTCCAGCAATGGAATCTCACAATAGCAGGTTCCTCTGGCCTCATTTCAACGGGGGCACCATGATGGGATGGAAATGCTCCACAGGCAGCCAGGGTCTGAGGCTAGGACTTCTAGGACTGTGTTGACTAGCAGTGGTGAGAGTGGACATCCCTGTCTCCTTCCTGATCTTCGGGGAAAGGCTCCCAGTGCTTCCCCATTGAGAATGATATTGGCTGTGGGCTTTTGGCAGATGGCTTTTAAGATGTGAAGGAGTGTACCCACTGTCCCTACACTCTGAAGAGTTTTCATCAGGAATGGAGGCTGTATTTTGTCAAATGCTTTCTCTGCATCTATTGAGAGGACCCCATGGTTCTTGTTTTTTCTCCTGCTGATATGACCAATCACATTGATTGCTTTAGAGTGTTGAACCAGCAGCCTTGCATCCTGGGCATAAATCCCACTTGGTCATGATGAACAATCCTCTTAATGTCGCATTGGATTCTATTGGCTTGTATCTTGTTGAGAATTTTTCCATCCATGTTCATTAGGGATATTGGTCTGTAATTCTCCTTTCTGGTGGGTTTTTTGTCTAGTTTTGGAAAAAAGGTGATGCTGTCCTCATAGAAGGAGTCTGGAATTACTCCATCTCTTTCTATCTTTCCGAACAGCTTTAGTAGAATAGGTATGGTTTCTCCTTTCCGTTTGACAGAATTCCCCAGGGAAACCATCTGGCCCTGGACTTTTGCGTCTTGGGAGGTTTTTGATGACGGCTTCAATTTCCTCCCTGGTTATTGGCCTGTCAGGTTTTCTATTTCCTTCTGTTCCAGTTTTGGTCATTTGTGGTTTCCCAGAAATGCGTCCATTTCTTCTATATTGTCTAATTTATTGGTGTATTGCTGCTCATGAAATGTTTTTAAAATCGTTTGTGTTTCCTTCGTGTTGGTGGGAATCTCTCCTTTGTCATTCATGATTTTATTAATTCGTGGCTTTTCTCTCTTCTTTTTAATAAGGCTGGCTCATGGTTTATCTACGTTCTTAATTTTTTCAAAGAACCAACTCCTTGTTTTGTTGATCGGGTCTTCCGATCTCTATTTCATTAAGTTCTGTTCGAATCTTTATTAACACTCTTCTTCTGCTGGGTTTAGTTTCTATTTGCTTTTTTGTCTCCAGTTCCTTTATATGCAAGGTGAGCTTTTGTATCTGAGTTCTTTCCAGGTTTTGGATGGATGCTTGCATTGTGATGTATTTCCCCCTCAGGCTGCTTTTGCTGTATCCCAAAGATTGGGAACTGTTCTACCTTCATTCTCATTAGCTTCCATGAGTCTTTTTAGTTCTTCTCTAATTTCCTGCTTGACCCTTTCATCTTTTCGCAGGATGGTCCTTCACCTCCATGTGTTTGAAATCCTTCCAAACTTCTTCTTGTGATTTAGTTCTAATTTCAAAGCATTATGGTGTGAAAATAGGCAGGGGACGATCCCAATCCTTGGTATCGGTTCAGACCTGATTTGTGACCCAGTATGTGGTCTCTTCTGGAGAAAGTTCCGGGCGCACTTGAGAAGAATGTGTATTCAGTTGCATTTGGATGTAAAGTTCTGTAAATATCTGTGAAATCCACCTGGTCCAGTGTATCATTTAAAGCTCTTGTTTCTTCGGAGATGTCGTGCTTAGAAGATCTGTCGATCGTATAAAGCGCTACGTTCAAGTCACCAAGTGTAAGTGTATTATTATCTCAGTATGTCTTAACTTTGGTGACTAATTGGGTGATGTACTTGGCAGCTCCCACATTCGGGGCATACATATTGATGATTGTTAGGTCTTCTTGTTGGATAGTATGATATAGTGTCCCTCTTCATCTCCCACTACAGTCTTGGGGATAAACTTTAGCTTATCTGATATAAGGATGGCTACCCCTGCTTTCTTTTGAGGACCATTTGAATGGTACACGGTTCTCCACCCTTTCATTTTTGGGCTGTAGGTGTTTCCCTCAAATGAGTCTCATGGATCCCTGGGTGGCTCAGCAGTTTGGCACCTGCCTTTGGCCCAGGGCGTGATCCTGGATTCCCGGGATTGAGTCCCACATCCGGCTCCAGGCCTGGAGCCTGCTTCTCTTTCTTCCTGTGTCTCTGCCTCTCTCTCTCTCTCTCTCTGTCCATCATCAATCAAAAAATCAATCAATCAATCAATCAATCAATCTTTCAAAAAAATAAAAATGAAATGAGTCTCTTGTAGACAGCAAATAGTTGGGTCTTGCTTTTTCATCCAGTCTGAAACTCTGTGCCTTTTGATGGGGTCATTAAGTCCATTCACGTTCAGAGTTAGTATTGAAAGATATACATTTAGTGTCATCATGATACCTATTCAGTCCGTGTTTTTGTGGATTGTCTCCTTGGACTTCCTCTTTCTATTACAGAGTCCTCCTTAGTATTTCTTGCAGAGCCGGCTTGGTGGTCACATATTCTTCCAGTTCCTGCCTATCTTGGAAGCTCTTGATCTCTCCTTCTGTTCTGGATGAGAGCCTTGCTGGATACAGGCTTCTCGGATGCAGGTTCATCTCATTTAGGACCCCTGAATACATCCTGCCGGCCCTTTCTGGCCTGTTGGGTCTCTCTGGAGAGGTCTGCTGTTAATCTAATATATCTACCCGTAAAAGTCAGAGATTTCTTGTCTCTTGCAGCTTTAAGGATCTTCTCTTTATCTTTGGAATTTGCAAGTTTCACTCTTAAATGTCAAGGTGTTGAGTGGTTTTTATTCCTTTTGGGGGGGATCTCTCTATTTCCTGGATCTGAATGCCTGTTTCCCTTCGCAAGTTAGGAAAGTTCTCAGCTTGGATTTGTTCAAGTGCAGTGTCTGGAACTCTGTCCCTTGCGGCACCCTCGGGAACCCCAAGTAAATGGAGATTTTTCCTTCTGAGGCTGTCATTTTATTCCCTTAACCAATCCTCATGATCTCTTAAATGTTTTTATCTTTTATCCTCAGTTTCCCCCTTTGCCTTCAACTTGTCTTCTATGTCTCTCACTCGTTCTTCTACCTCGTGAACCTTCGTCTTTAGGACCTCTAGTTTGGATTGCATCTCATTTAATGAATTTTTAATTTCTGCCTGATTAATTCTAAAATCTGCAGTCATGAAGTCTCTTGAATCCTTTACGCTTTTTTCTAGACACTTGTAGGTTTATAATTGTGCTTCTGAATTGGCTTTCTGACATTGAATTGTAATCCACATTCTGTAACTCAGTGGGAGAGACGACTGTTTCTGAGTCTCCCTTTTGAGGTTAGTTTTTCCTTCTAGTCATTTTGCTCAGTGCAGACTGGCCAGAAACAAGTTGTATTGGGAAAAGGAGAAAAAGAGAGAAGAGAAAGGAGAAGAAGAAGAAGAAGAAGAAGAAGAAGAAGAAGAAGAAGAAGAAGAAGAAGAAGAAGAAGAAGGAGAAGAAGAAGAAGAAGAAAGAAGAAAGAAGGAGAAGGGAAAAAATGGAGGGGAAGCAAACAGAAAACAAAAAGCCAGCGGGGGTATCCTCTGACTCTATGTACTGTAAATCCTTCGACTTCCCCTGGACCTTTTCAGTGCTGCCTGGGAATAACTGGCTTTTCCGCTGTCCCTCTAGGTGGTCTTCTGGGGGCGAGGCCTGCTGTGCTGGTTCTCAGGTGTGAGCACCTGGGGGAGCTGCGCCGACCCTTGCCAGGTGCATGGCCAAGTGGGAACTGTTCATCCTGTGAGGACCCTGCTCCTACCCAGGTACAAGGTGACCTCAGGAAGAGCCACTGTGGCAGCAGCCAGCTCCCCAGCTCTGGAGTCAGCTCTCCCAGTAGCTACCTCAGCTCCCAGTCTGCAGGGGCCTGGATGCTCCGGGGGCAGGGCCCCAGACCTGCACAACTTGGTGACCCCCGGGCAGGAGCATCTTCCTCTCCTGGGCCCTCCGGGCTTCGCCTGTCCTGGGTGGAGGCCGGGACCTCGGCTGTGTCCCTGGAGTCCTGGGCACCGGGACCTGCGCTGCTTGAATCCACTCTCAGGGCCTTGGGGCCCGCTGCAGCCCTTCGGGGAGCTCGGCCGTGGGGTGGGGGCTTCCCCTGGGGCACAGGTGCTCTGTTAGTGCCCCCAGGAGCCTGAGGGCATCCCCGCCCTCCTGAGATCCTGCTCCAACTCACTGGAGCTCATGCTCCTCCGGGTGGGGAGGGCTCTCCTGTCCTTGGGGCCTTGCCCTGGGGCCTCAGATTGGCTCCTCGGGGGGCCTCACCCTTGGAGGCTTTTTAATTTCTTTACTTTTTCCCCGTCTTCCTACCTTCATAGAAATGCCGCCTCTTCTCACTGCAGCCTTCCAGCTGTTCTCTCTTTAAATCTCAGGCCGAATTCATAGGTTTTCAGGATGATGCTAAAGTTATCTAGGTAAGTGGGGGGTGGGAAAGTGACCTGGGGACCCTCTTCTTCCACCGCCTTGGCCCCTCCCCCATTCGTAGGGGTAATTGATAGGAATATATTTATTGCCATTTGATCCCTCAGGTCATCAGCTTGGTGGCATTCCCCCATGGAAGCCCCTGAATGCTCCTCTCATTCATCATCCATCAAAGATCCAGACAGGAAATGCTCACGCGCCCACATGACATAATGAAGTACAAGACCTAAGGGGTCAGGCTCAGTTAGCGACTCCAGACAAGACAGTGTAAGTGTGTACACTGACTCTGTGTGCAAGCTGGTGAATGTCTGTGACCACGGACCTCGGAAAAACAAAGACCTAAAGTCATCCTGTCCAACAAGGAGAGTGTGGGGGTTTCTCTGGTCGAACCGTTATTCTGGCAATGGGGAGCCAATGTCTGACCCATCAGGTCCCAGCAGGTCTGAGTGGTCACTACCCCTGGACCAAGATGCCGGGGCCTTCAGGGAATTGCTCCCTCAAGAGAGCTGCCCAGGGAGGTACAGGGAGGCAGGAGATCCTAGCTCAGAAGCCAGCACAGGTGTTCTTGGAACCTGGCCCAGTTGTGGCCTTCATGTACACAAATATCTCTCCCCCTCATGCACACCAAGAGGGAAAAGGACGTCAGAGATCACTGACGAGGACCCCAGGAGGATTCCAGGCTTGGTCAGGGGTGAAGTTGGAACCTGAGAGCGAGACTGAGGGTGGAAAGCCCTGCCTGCCCTTATGTCATCCACTAATGACCTTCCCCTGGCCTCATGCCATCCATGTGTAGCACAGTCTCTTTACACGTGTGTCCCCCCACTTTAATGTTGTTGCAATCGCAGAGGTTGACCTGGACGACTCAATGCTCCGAATAATGAGAATGTCAAACCCCAAACCTGAGCTAAAATAATCCACATCAGAAAAATGGCAAGAAAAAGTCCTCCTTCCTTGAAAGTGTACAAAGGGAGCCCCTGTCCTGGGCAGGAGGGGGTCCTGGCGGGCGGTCCCCTTCAGGACCCCAGGTCGGTGGTGTTGCTGTTCCTGTGGAAGTCCCTGCACCCTCTAAATCTCAGGAGCTCGGAGGGGTGTCCCTGCTGTCTGGCCAAGTTCCTGACACTGTGCTCTGAGGAAGGGGGGCCTGGGGATGCCCTTGAGTAGCTGGGAGGAGGCAGGATCCTCTACTTCATCCCACATACAGGAGCTGGTGACTCTGTAAGATTTCTCCTTTAAAATGAGCATAAGAGGGTCTCCTGGTGGCTCAGTGTCGGGGTCTCTGCCTCTGTCTCAGGTCCTGACCCCGGAGCCCCGGGTTTGAGGCCCATGACAGGCCGCCCACAGGGAGCCCGCCTCTCTCTCTGTGTCTCTCGTGAATAAAGAAGGAATATCTGGGGGAAAAAGATGGAAAGTGACTATGAGACTCTTTAACTCTCTCACATTACTACAGGAAGTCAAAGGCCCAAACTCCTCCTGGACTGTAAAGCGGCTTTAATATCACAACATTGAAGTCTTCCGTTTACAAGTGAAGACAATGACGTATCGTCCTCCCAGTAGAAGAGGCGGGAGGAAGTGGTGTCCTGCAGACGGGCCCCGTCCCCGTGAGGCCCCTGCACCTCGGCTCAGGCCTGAGGGTGACTGCGGGCGGCTCCTCCTGTCTGGGGGCAGGCTCGGGGCTCCAGCTGGCAGGACAGGGTGTAGCTGAGGACAGAGGGACACGTGTGAGTTGGGCAGGAGCTTCAATTCCGGAGCCTTCCCTGGGATTTCCAAGGAGCTGGAGCCTGGAGCCCCAGCAGCAGGGCTGGAGGCGGCCCCGGGGGCCTGAGGAGAAGGATCCCTAGAGGCCCCCCCGAGTTGGCTCCCCCTCCCGCCCTCAGCCCTGGGAGCCTCACCTCTCGTCCTCGCTGAGCCACGTCCCAGCCTGGAACCAGGCCCGGAACGGCTGCTCGGGCTCTATGTGGTACCGATCCGCGGCCACCTGGAGCAGCAGGATCTCGGTGAGGACTCGGTACTCCTGGGCCCAGAGAGAGGACATGGCATGAGAGGCCCGGGGGGCGGAGAGGCCTTCGGCGGCTGCGCCCGGGACAGGCGTCGGGGCTGGTCTCTGCCACGTGGTGACCCCCCATCCTGCACACTCCTCCCGGCCCAGCTTGTTCTCAGATGGGAGCACACCCCGCCCCGGCCTGGCCAGGTGTCCCCGATGGCGGTGCCTCTGGCCTTGACAACTACAGGGACTTTGCCGTTATCAGGGAGCCATTCCCGACAATGTGACAATGCGGGGATGGAGGACCAGCGTGGTCCTCCCTGGGACCCCTCTGCTGGCCCCAGCCCCACCCTCCCTGCGGGAGCTCAGAGAAACCCTCACCTTGTTCTTCTTCCGGTGGTTGACCTCATTGCCCTGGAAAGCAGACGAGCACAGGCCATCAGGGGGGCCGCGGGGTGCTGCTGGGTGCTGCTATCCCCCTCACGCCACCCTAGGGCCAGGCACACAGGGGCCAGGACTCCCAGGGGAACAGGCCTGCGATCCAGGCCAGGCCCCGGGAGCCAGGGAAAGGAGCCCTGGGGGGCAGGTGAGGCTTCCGGGAGCACAGGAGGGGAGGCCAGAGCCTCAGGTGGACAGGAGACGCGAGGCTCCCGAAGGGCCCGCTCAGGCCGGGGCCCCTGACGTCACTCTGCCCCCACAGGCAACCTCAACGGACAGGCTGAGGCCCACACAGCCTGACCTCTGAAGGTTGGCATTCGGGCCGCAGATTCGATCTCGGGACCCGTGACCTGGGTGCAGCCTCCCTCCTCTCCTCCCAGACGTGGGCCAGGGACCCTCGCTCCCAGGGCATTGGGGAGCCTGTCACGAGGGGAGACTTGCCAAGGACGGAGACCTCGGGGCTCGGCTCAGGGGCCCTGTGCTCCCCACATGAGGGCCCCGTCCCAGCCCCGGGCCACGCACCTCCAGGTACTCCTCCATGGCAGTATCCAACATGAACAGGTCGGTGAGGAAGGTGCCCAGGAAGGGGACGACACCCTGTGTCGGGGTGGGTGTGGAATGAGGCCCTGCTCCCGTGTCCACGGGGACCCTCCCCGGGACAGGTCAGCCCCCCGGCCCGCCCGCCCCAGCTCCCACCTGCTGCTGACCAGGACTCTTGGGGCATCCATGGTTTCCCCCCTCTCCCTCGGAGAACACCAGAGTCCTCCAAACAGCTCAAGGGCCAGCGGTAGGACATCGGGGTGTAGGTGCCCCGGGCCCTGCGCCCCACAGACACATTGTCTCCAGCTGTATAAACCCTCCTCCGGGTCACCTCGAAAGAAGTGTTGTCGAAGCTGTGGCTCCGGGAGGCAGAGCCGGAGTCGGGAGGCCCCACCTGCCTTGATTTGGGGGCTTCCAGCTCTCAGGGGAGACCCCTCTCCTCTGGGCTCGAGGCCACGGATCTGGGGCTCGCTCACCTGCTGCTGCTGCCGCCTCTTCCATGCTCTCTGCACGCTGATCCCCAGGGCTCCAAGCTTAGCTGGCCGGTCCTGCAGGGCCAAGGACAAGTTCCTCAAGAGCAGGATCACCCTGGGCCCTTCTCCCCATGATCGTTTTGTCTTTTTCTTTTCTCTTTTTAAATTTATTTTTAATTGCTGTTCAAATTGCCACCATATACAATACCCCAGTGCTCATCCCATCAGGTGCCCCCCTCAGTGCCCGTCACACTGTCACCGCCACCCCCGCCCTCACCCCTTCCACCCCCCATCTTTAACCTCAGACCCTGGACATCTGACCCAAGGCACAGGGTGGCAGCTACATCGTCCTTCAGCTTGCCATGAGGGATTCCAGAACAACCTCAGCTCCAGCATTCATGGCTGCGTGACCTTGAGCTTGCAGCAGCCTGGCCTCCCAGAGCCTGGATCCTCACTGGGAAAGGGGCGAATTCCAGCTCCCCCCTTGGTCCCCCGAGGACCCAGGGTCCTATTCCCACCATCACTGTTGGGGCCCTCATCCCATGCAAACCCCTCACAGAGCGCAGGCCTGTCCTCCGGGCTCTCCAGTTCGGGAGAGGCCCCCATCGGGACCGGCTGGCGACAGGGAGCGCGAGTGTCCAACTCAGGGATCCTGGTTCAGCGGCAGCTGCTTTTCCACCTCTTGTGGATTTTCACCCCAGGCTGCGTCCACGGTCATGCCAAAGGCTGCACTCGCTGAAGGAATGCTCCGGGACGGTCCCTGATTCAGTCACGAAGGACACCGTGGCTCCCACGCCGCCTCTCTTTCTATCCCAACACCTCCCATACTACCTTGAGAAGCAGGTTCCTGCTCTGGGCATTGTCCTGGGAGCACAGTTTTTCAAATGTTCGAATCTTCTTCCTGAGTAGAGCGAGAGAAGGCAGGACGGATGTTGGCACACTAGGGTAGGGTTGAGGGCAAGTTCCTGTGATCTGAGACCTCGAGGGAGTCCAACTGCTGGGTCGGGGTGTCTTTGGGTTCCTCTGACCACTCAGCTCGTTGCAGCACATGGGAGAGAGCTGTCGTGTGGGTCATCTGGTGCAACCGAAGCCCTCTTAATTGAACAGCTCTGCTTTGGTCACTTTTGGTTTCAATTGGGAAGAGACTCCAGTTGCTGTCATGTTCACATCCAGATACTTGTAACTCAGCACAGCCCAGACTCCCCAAATGGGGACATTAGGAGGCATGGTGGCCTCTTCACCTGGTAGGCTGAGAAAATCACCTGCCTGCCTGCCCACCCACGTCCTGTTGTCATGGAGTACTGCCTCCTAGGAAGTCCAGGGGGACCGAGGAAGCCAGAATGGACAGGCATCCGGGCCATCCCTCATCCTTCATGGTCCTTCTGGAGCGAGGACCCCTCACCTGGAAACTTTGGCCCATGTGTTCTTCAGGCGGTGAACGGAGACACTCTGCAGAGCCGAGAGGATGGCGTGCAGGGAGGAGTAGTTCCGTAAGGCTCGGCAAGCCTGGGGAGGAAGAGCAGGAGCTGTCAGGGGGCCGGCAGGAGCCCTGCTGGCTGGAGAGCTGCACTCCTCTCAGTGTCAGTCTCCTCTCCCGGATGAGACCGATGTCCAGGGGCCTACAGAAGGGCGCATGGAGGACGCCGCGAAGAGCCCTGCTGGGGAGAGGGGGCGTTTCCCGTCCCTCCAAGGAAAGAGTCACGTGGGGACTGAGCACCCCAACACTGGGCCATGCGAGGAAAGGTCAGCAAGGCCCCCCGGGAAGAAGACCTGAGACCAGAGACTTCAACCTTGAGGAATGGTCAAGGGAAGAGCAGTTCCCAGGCTCAGGAGAGCAGGTCCGCCGGGCCTCCCGTAGGCTTACCTTGGCCACCTTGATCCAGTGCTCCAGCACCACCGCCCTGTCCCGGGCCGTCATGTGTGCGTTGCCAAGGCAGGTGGTGATCACGCAGTTGGCCACGTTGTTGAACTGGGTCACGGTGGCACTGACTGTGCATGTCCGGTGCTCATAGCCAGGCTCATTTCTCTTGGACCAGATGGAGCCCAGGCACTGTTGGGGCTGCACCTTCTTGAACAGATCCTAGAGAAGAGGGGGACGCTCGCTCACACAGCCATTGCACATGCAGGATTCATGTCCTACATCGGGGTCCCCTGTCAGAGCCGGGGCTCAGCAAGGGCAGAAAGTGGCCTGAACCCAGGTAGAGTCGCTGCACTGCCCTGCATTCCTCTTCCCTGAGGGAGCCCAGTGCAGGATGAACGAGGAGCAGATACTCTCAGGGGGTGGTGGGGGGCAGGAGGGCGCTGTACCCTGGTCCTCCCCTGTAACTTCAAGTTACTGGTGGCAGCTCAAGGGGGCTCCTCAGGGGGCAACTTCCCCTCCCAGTGTTCATGCCCTGGCCCTCCTCCCCTCTCAGCAGCACATTCTCACAGAGGGGGGGAAAGCCACAGATTTGTCTGCCTCCCTTTACTTCAGCTCACATTTGACACCTAAACAGTGTGGGGTGCTCGGCCTCCAAGGCAGGTGCATGGTGAGCCTTGGGCTCAGCTGCACACAGTGAGTTGCCTCCGGCCCCCCGCCCCCCGCTCATGACCAGGGCCTGCCCGTTTGCCCACAGGTTCTGGCTCATTTAGGCGACACAGGGACTCTGCGTCAGTCCTTCCCAGGGTCTAGCTCCACAGTGTGCAGGTGGGCAGTGAGAGCAAGGGTTTGAGGCACGGGACAGGGCCTTGTGGTTGGTAAGGGATGGAGCTGAGATCTGGGCCCGACCACACAAGCCCACATCACGGAAAGGAAGGTTTTGGGCAGAAGACGGCAGGAAACAAGCCTGCCCCGGCCCCGGTCTGGAAGCCCCGCTGCTCACCGCGTCTATGGAGGTCAACTGCTCTGCCACCAGCTTGGGAGGGAAGGCCATGAGCCCGGGCTGCTCCCCATGCCGCGGGTGCTCGGGGGTTGCCCAGGGGCAGGTGGCCTCTGGGGCTGGAGGTGGCTCCGTCTTTGTGCTTTGGGAAGGAGTGTCAGTCCCCACGAAGGCTGGTGGTGGAACTGACTGCAGCTCACGACCCGGTACACGGGAGGAAGGCACCAGCTCTTGTGCCAGGTCTGGAGTAGTCGAGGGAGGAGACGCTGGAAGGAGCCGTGGAGCTGGCCCTGGGACAGGATAAGGAGACATGTGTGTCCACGGGACTGACTTGCCCCATGCCCTTCCAAACACAGGGAAGAGTCCATGGCCGATAGAGAAACACCCAGCCCCTGAACCCCATCCCGGAGAGTCTGCCCAGCTTGCCATCCCCCTTACCCTCTGACTCTGCATCTGCCTCCGTGAGCTGCAGAAGTTGCCGTGGCATCACGAGAATGGGGGCATGGCAACTCAGGCCATACAGGTTGGCCTGCACCCAGGGCCCCTGTACATCGAAGCAGGCCCAGTGCAGGGATGGCCAGGTGTTCTGCAGATTCTGGTCAGGCCAGGTCCCCGAGATGGGAGAGAGGCTGCTGGGGAGAGTCATATGCGGACCAGCATCAGAGCCTGGCCGCTCATGCCCCATGGTACTCCCATAGCACCATTCTTTGTGTATGGGTCCCCGAAATGTCCCCAGCATGACCTCTAGCCCTCCTGTCCCTGTTTTTGCAGTGGCGGACCTGGTATCCAGAAAACCTGTCTGAGTCTGGTTTTTCTACTTATCGTCTCTTCTCAATGACCAAGGGCCTCGTCTACTCCATCCTCCACGCCACAGGTATTGGGGCTTAGGTTTGTGGCAGATTGGTGAGTGCTCTGCTCACCAAAGCTTCTGTTCTTGGCCCCAGCGGTGGAGGTCACAAGAGGTGGTAGAGAGAGGTGCAGGAGGAGCAAGATGGGACAGTTGAAGGGATGGATGTTTGAGGCACCGAATCCGCCCAGGCTGTGCTCCGCTCCCCAGAGGGCTCCGGACCCCATCGACAGCTCCCTTTGACTCATTCGCCTCTTCACAGGAAGCCCCCACAGTGAAGCCCTCCCAGTGGAAATCAAGAGTCTATGAGATCCCTGGCTCTGGGAGTCACTCCCCAGCCACAAACCACAGTCTCCCAATGTGCTCTGTGGAGGAATTAAGGTTCTCCTCCTGGATCCAAAGATCAATCAAAGTTTTACTTGAACTTTCCCAAAATTATTTTGAGGATATTTACTAATTAGACAAGGAGAGAGAGAAGGAAAGAGTGAGAGAGAGAGAGAGAGAGAATAAGCAAGGTGAGCAGGCGCCCCACTGAGCAGGGAGCCCAATGTAGGGCTCAAACACAGGACCCTGGGACAATGACCTGACCTGATGGCCGAGGCCTTCCTGACCGAGCCACCCAGTGCCCTTAGTTGATCTTATCGTCCATGAGAATGGTCCAAATATGGGTGGATCCATTCATCCCTGGAGGCGGCCAGGAAGATGTCAGATCTAACAAACTATGGACGTGTGTGCCCACCACCTGCAGAGTGCTCGACTGTCTGACACCCTGATGAGTCTTGGACCGAGACGCTGTATGTTCTTTATTCCTTCAAATATCTCAGTGACTAGAAATGTGTCTGCAGTACTCGGTGCTTAATATGTGTTATTGGATGACGGACTCCCAACCAGCACTTTCCATCTCCTGAGTGGACCTGAAGCTGCTCGTTCATTCCTCAGTGACCTCTCCTCTGGCCACATAAAGGACAAGTATCAGGACCAGTGAGATGGAATCTGAGAAGTCCTTTGCACACAGGCAAACGGCCTGCTTTGTCCGTGCTTCTGTCAACCCAGAGGGCCACAGGCCCATGAGGGCCGATGAGGAGAGCTTGTTCGCTGGGGAGAGACGACTGCTCCACGGGAAGATGCCCAGCAGCCCTTTCTACAGGGCCAGGCCCCAGAGAAGTCCAGGCCATGTTTCCTCTCCGGATTTCCCACAGTAGCCTCATGAGGTTCATCCTCTTACCCCAGCACTTTTCAGAGGAGGACACGGAAGCTCAGAGAGGTGCAATGACATTGCCGAAACATACTGGTAGTAGAGGCGAGCCCCCCGCCCCTGTGCTGTGTATGGGGTGGTCACTCACCCAGAGAATTGCTGGCCCAGGACTTGTTGGGCTGCGGTGAACACTTGGTAGAGACATGAAATGACTGGGTTGATGATGAGGCTTCTGTCCTGGAAGGATGGCACCAAGGACTGTAGCAAATCATCCACTCTCCCTTCTCTGAGCGTCAGCATGGTCCGGGCCTCACGCAGGGATAGGGTTGATTCCTTTTCACACCAGAGACACAAGGAGGGGCCCTGCAGTCAGCTTCCAAACCGTGAACCACTGGGAAGATCAGGGTCCGTTGGTCGGCCCAGAGACTCCCATCCCCTCGGGAAGTTGCACAGGACAAGGGACTCGAGTGCCCACACAGAAAAAGGTTCGAGGCTTCAAAGTACCATTGGTTTCAGGGCAGACATGGTAAAGCATTGGCAACCTCAACACATTCTGTCAGCTGAGCAACAACAGCATTCCTCTCAGCTAATAGCTCTTATGAAGACCAGGATGCCACAGAGTCTTCAGTTACATCCCAACTGCCACTAGAACACAGAGGCCTAGACCCTCAAATGCTGCTCAAGATCATACACATTGGGGGTGAGAGGAGACCAGAGCATGAGCTGCATGGGGTCTCCCTTATGTGGATGTGGCTTGGGCTGTTCCTGACCTACGAGGAAGGCTCGGGGGAAAACTCCCTTCTCCTGCAGGGCCCAAGAGCATCAGTTGTTTCTTGTCTGGGTTCTGGGCTTGCCCTGATCCTCTCTGGGTCTTGAGTTTGACCATGAATGTGGACCTGCTCTTACCGCAGACCTTCAATGGATGTGGTTGGTGGCCTGATGCCCCTGTGCTTGTCAGGGGAGATGGAGGAGTTCAACTCTTGGAGAAACTCCTCCAAGAGTTCCTGGGTGGAACATTCCAAAGAGAGCCAGCTACTGGTGTCAGGAAGCATCAGAGGCCTTCCCCTAATCTGGGGCTCCAGGTTATGGCAGATCTAGCATCCAAAGCTGTCTATGGGGACACATAAGGTGCTCCTCGCAGCACTGCAGACATGGCAGGAGAATGGCATCAGGTCAGGTGCCAAGGGCCTTGAAAGTCTGAACCCTGTGGCAGACAGCCCCATTGATGAAGGACTACGACGATCTATCAGGATACAGCTCATGAGCTGTTGGGCCTACCGTGATCTGATGTGTTCTGAGAGACGACATGTTATTGAGAAACATATGGAGAGAAACTATGTACACATTCGATATGAAAACATATAGGATGGCTTCATCCCACCCTTGCTTTTGTGTTACATCTCCCTCTTTACTGTGATGATTTGGAAGGGCTCAGAGAAGGTCTGCAGGGACAGTGGAGCTGGCTTCTACACAGCATATCTGGGATGAGTAGGTCAATTAATAAAAACAGAAGTAAAACCCATAGATCCTCAAGGCTTGGGGAAAAACAAGCCAAAACAACCCCCCTACAACTCCTCCAAACGTGAACTCTCTGCCGCACCACTCCAACACAGGTGAAGGGTGTCCTCCCACATCCCACGTAGCCAGAGGCTAGGCGTGGAGGTTCAGATCTCTCTGAGGTTGGGCCTGTGGGACACTCTTGTGGCCACACTAGGGGAGGGCCCCGGGTTTCACTGCATGTTCGTGTGGGGGCCATATTTCTGGGGTGAGCCCTCTTCCCTGCCTCACCTCAGAGCAGCACCGATCCCTGTTTGTCGGGAGCACCAGATCATTGTCTAGGGAGCTGGAATAGTTGAATCCACACACCATCTCCTCCAAGACCTCCTGGGTGCAGGTCTGCAAATACAGTGCCCCGTATATACAGGGCCAAGAGACCTTAGGGTCCTCCCTCTCCATCACCCCCGAGGGGACACCCCCATTAGAAACCGCGTTCTCCCGTACAGGCCAGAGGGGCAGCTGTGGAGACATCTGGCAAGGAGGGAGCCACATGAAAGAGGCTGTTGGGTTCATGACCCACATACTGGGAGTGGAGCTGTGTGCCCAGCACTCCCCTTCTCATGCGCCTGCTATGGCCTGGGGTCCTAACACCAAAGGTGTGTCAGGCTGCCAACACCTGGCAGCTGGTCTCTTCCCAGAAGGGCACGTTCCTCTCCTCGGTCCCCTCTACACTCACACACACACACACACACACACACACACACACACACACACACCCAGACACAGTCACATACACATAAACACACAGACACACACACAGTGAGGTATCAGGGGTGGGAGCCCGCTCAGCTGAGATCACAGTGTGCCTGCTCTCCAGTGGCCTCCCCAAGTTGCCTTGTGGTACCTGTTGAGGTCTCCCGCCACAGAAGCAGAAGCTTCGGAGAAGAGGGCCGAGCCGACGTCGACAGCTACGTGAACATCTCTCACTCTGGACTCTGCAGAGCCCAGAGCGCCTCAACGTAGGACAACAGCAAGAGGACATCTTGTTCTCTCAACCGTCTCCAGTAAGGTGAGCGGTTGTGGAATGCAGGTGCCTGGTCACCAGAGTTCCGAATCAGTTGCGGGGCTGTCACCAAGGAAGTGACATCACTTTTTCGAGATCCTGGGACCTGGGCCCCTTCCTCCAGTCAGCCCTATCCTGAGCCCCTTCTTGGCAGATGAATGCTTCCCCCATGCCATCCCCTTCACTGTACATCATGAGCCACGAAATGCCATAGACACAACCCACTGAACATGCAATGAGGTCTACCTGTGAGGACCCGGAGCTGAATTCAGACCTTTATGTCTCTGTTTTCCCAGTGCTGTGTCCTACCTACCCCACCGGGTCTCTCAAATAGTCCAGTTTCCCAACCTGCACTGTGGGGATCAGCCTAGAATGTCCTCTCTAGACACATCACCAGGGGCCTATGGATGATATTTCTAAGGCGTGTGCGCCGGTATCCCGTGTATCTGAGGCACAGATATACGGATGGGAGGCTGACCAGACGGGGTGGCATGAGCCACGGAGCAACACTAGAAAGCGGCCTGGGCTCCAGCAATGGAATCTCACAATAGCAGGTTCCTCTGGCCTCATTTCAACGGGGGCACCATGATGGGATGGAAATGCTCCACAGGCAGCCAGGGTCTGAGGCTAGGACTTCTAGGACTGTGTTGACTAGCAGTGGTGAGAGTGGACATCCCTGTCTCCTTCCTGATCTTCGGGGAAAGGCTCCCAGTGCTTCCCCATTGAGAATGATATTGGCTGTGGGCTTTTGGCAGATGGCTTTTAAGATGTGAAGGAGTGTACCCACTGTCCCTACACTCTGAAGAGTTTTCATCAGGAATGGAGGCTGTATTTTGTCAAATGCTTTCTCTGCATCTATTGAGAGGACCCCATGATTCTTGTTTTTTCTCTTGCTGATATGACCAATCACATTGATTGCTTTAGAGTGTTGAACCAGCAGCCTTGCATCCTGGGCATAAATCCCACTTGGTCATGATGAACAATCCTCTTAATGTCGCATTGGATTCTATTGGCTTGTATCTTGTTGAGAATTTTTCCATCCATGTTCATTAGGGATATTGGTCTGTAATTCTCCTTTCTGGTGGGTTTTTTGTCTAGTTTTGGAAAAAAGGTGATGCTGTCCTCATAGAAGGAGTCTGGAATTACTCCATCTCTTTCTATCTTTCCGAACAGCTTTAGTAGAATAGGTATGGTTTCTCCTTTCCGTTTGACAGAATTCCCCAGGGAAACCATCTGGCCCTGGACTTTTGCGTCTTGGGAGGTTTTTGATGACGGCTTCAATTTCCTCCCTGGTTATTGGCCTGTCAGGTTTTCTATTTCCTTCTGTTCCAGTTTTGGTCATTTGTGGTTTCCCAGAAATGCGTCCATTTCTTCTATATTGTCTAATTTATTGGTGTATTGCTGCTCATGAAATGTTTTTAAAATCGTTTGTGTTTCCTTCGTGTTGGTGGGAATCTCTCCTTTGTCATTCATGATTTTATTAATTCGTGGCTTTTCTCTCTTCTTTTTAATAAGGCTGGCTCATGGTTTATCTACGTTCTTAATTTTTTCAAAGAACCAACTCCTTGTTTTGTTGATCGGGTCTTCCGATCTCTATTTCATTAAGTTCTGTTCGAATCTTTATTAACACTCTTCTTCTGCTGGGTGTAGTTTCTATTTGCTTTTTTGTCTCCAGTTCCTTTATATGCAAGGTGAGCTTTTGTATCTGAGTTCTTTCCAGGTTTTGGATGGATGCTTGCATTGTGATGTATTTCCCCCTCAGGCTGCTTTTGCTGTATCCCAAAGATTGGGAACTGTTCTACCTTCATTCTCATTAGCTTCCATGAGTCTTTTTAGTTCTTCTCTAATTTCCTGCTTGACCCTTTCATCTTTTCGCAGGATGGTCCTTCACCTCCATGTGTTTGAAATCCTTCCAAACTTCTTCTTGTGATTTAGTTCTAATTTCAAAGCATTATGGTGTGAAAATAGGCAGGGGACGATCCCAATCCTTGGTATCGGTTCAGACCTGATTTGTGACCCAGTATGTGGTCTCTTCTGGAGAAAGTTCCGGGCGCACTTGAGAAGAATGTGTATTCAGTTGCATTTGGATGTAAAGTTCTGTAAATATCTGTGAAATCCACCTGGTCCAGTGTATCATTTAAAGCTCTTGTTTCTTCGGAGATGTCGTGCTTAGAAGATCTGTCGATCGTATAAAGCGCTACGTTCAAGTCACCAAGTGTAAGTGTATTATTATCTCAGTATGTCTTAACTTTGGTGACTAATTGGGTGATGTACTTGGCAGCTCCCACATTCGGGGCATACATATTGATGATTGTTAGGTCTTCTTGTTGGATAGTATGATATAGTGTCCCTCTTCATCTCCCACTACAGTCTTGGGGATAAACTTTAGCTTATCTGATATAAGGATGGCTACCCCTGCTTTCTTTTGAGGACCATTTGAATGGTACACGGTTCTCCACCCTTTCATTTTTGGGCTGTAGGTGTTTCCCTCAAATGAGTCTCATGGATCCCTGGGTGGCTCAGCAGTTTGGCACCTGCCTTTGGCCCAGGGCGTGATCCTGGATTCCCGGGATTGAGTCCCACATCCGGCTCCAGGCCTGGAGCCTGCTTCTCTTTCTTCCTGTGTCTCTGCCTCTCTCTCTCTCTCTCTCTGTCCATCATCAATCAAAAAATCAATCAATCAATCAATCAATCAATCTTTCAAAAAAATAAAAATGAAATGAGTCTCTTGTAGACAGCAAATAGTTGGGTCTTGCTTTTTCATCCAGTCTGAAACTCTGTGCCTTTTGATGGGGTCATTAAGTCCATTCACGTTCAGAGTTAGTATTGAAAGATATACATTTAGTGTCATCATGATACCTATTCAGTCCGTGTTTTTGTGGATTGTCTCCTTGGACTTCCTCTTTCTTTACAGAGTCCTCCTTAGTATTTCTTGCAGAGCCGGCTTGGTGGTCACATATTCTTCCAGTTCCTGCCTATCTTGGAAGCTCTTGATCTCTCCTTCTGTTCTGGATGAGAGCCTTGCTGGATACAGGCTTCTCGGATGCAGGTTCATCTCATTTAGGACCCCTGAATACATCCTGCCGGCCCTTTCTGGCCTGTTGGGTCTCTCTGGAGAGGTCTGCTGTTAATCTAATATATCTACCCGTAAAAGTCAGAGATTTCTTGTCTCTTGCAGCTTTAAGGATCTTCTCTTTATCTTTGGAATTTGCAAGTTTCACTCTTAAATGTCAAGGTGTTGAGTGGTTTTTATTCCTTTTGGGGGGGATCTCTCTATTTCCTGGATCTGAATGCCTGTTTCCCTTCGCAAGTTAGGAAAGTTCTCAGCTTGGATTTGTTCAAGTGCAGTGTCTGGAACTCTGTCCCTTGCGGCACCCTCGGGAACCCCAAGTAAATGGAGATTTTTCCTTCTGAGGCTGTCATTTTATTCCCTTAACCAATCCTCATGATCTCTTAAATGTTTTTATCTTTTATCCTCAGTTTCCCCCTTTGCCTTCAACTTGTCTTCTATGTCTCTCACTCGTTCTTCTACCTCGTGAACCTTCGTCTTTAGGACCTCTAGTTTGGATTGCATCTCATTTAATGAATTTTTAATTTCTGCCTGATTAATTCTAAAATCTGCAGTCATGAAGTCTCTTGAATCCTTTACGCTTTTTTCTAGACACTTGTAGGTTTATAATTGTGCTTCTGAATTGGCTTTCTGACATTGAATTGTAATCCACATTCTGTAACTCAGTGGGAGAGACGACTGTTTCTGAGTCTCCCTTTTGAGGTTAGTTTTTCCTTCTAGTCATTTTGCTCAGTGCAGACTGGCCAGAAACAAGTTGTATTGGGAAAAGGAGAAAAAGAGAGAAGAGAAAGGAGAAGAAGAAGAAGAAGAAGAAGAAGAAGAAGAAGAAGAAGAAGAAGAAGAAGAAGAAGAAGAAGAAGAAGAAAGAAGGAGAAGGAGAAGGGAAAAAATGGAGGGGAAGCAAACAGAAAACAAAAAGCCAGCGGGGGTATCCTCTGACTCTATGTACTGTAAATCCTTCGACTTCCCCTGGACCTTTTCAGTGCTGCCTGGGAATAACTGGCTTTTCCGCTGTCCCTCTAGGTGGTCTTCTGGGGGCGAGGCCTGCTGTGCTGGTTCTCAGGTGTGAGCACCTGGGGGAGCTGCGCCGACCCTTGCCAGGTGCATGGCCAAGTGGGAACTGTTCATCCTGTGAGGACCCTGCTCCTACCCAGGTACAAGGTGACCTCAGGAAGAGCCACTGTGGCAGCAGCCAGCTCCCCAGCTCTGGAGTCAGCTCTCCCAGTAGCTACCTCAGCTCCCAGTCTGCAGGGGCCTGGATGCTCCGGGGGCAGGGCCCCAGACCTGCACAACTTGGTGACCCCCGGGCAGGAGCATCTTCCTCTCCTGGGCCCTCCGGGCTTCGCCTGTCCTGGGTGGAGGCCGGGACCTCGGCTGTGTCCCTGGAGCCCTGGGCACCGGGACCTGCGCTGCTTGAATCCACTCTCAGGGCCTTGGGGCCCGCTGCAGCCCTTCGGGGAGCTCGGCCGTGGGGTGGGGGCTTCCCCTGGGGCACAGGTGCTCTGTTAGTGCCCCCAGGAGCCTGAGGGCATCCCCGCCCTCCTGAGATCCTGCTCCAACTCACTGGAGCTCATGCTCCTCCGGGTGGGGAGGGCTCTCCTGTCCTTGGGGCCTTGCCCTGGGGCCTCAGCTTGGCTCCTCGGGGGGCCTCACCCTTGGAGGCTTTTTAATTTCTTTACTTTTTCCCCGTCTTCCTACCTTCATAGAAATGCCGCCTCTTCTCACTGCAGCCTTCCAGCTGTTCTCTCTTTAAATCTCAGGCCGAATTCATAGGTTTTCAGGATGATGCTAAAGTTATCTAGGTAAGTGGGGGGTGGGAAAGTGACCTGGGGACCCTCTTCTTCCACCGCCTTGGCCCCTCCCCCATTCGTAGGGGTAATTGATAGGAATATATTTATTGCCATTTGATCCCTCAGGTCATCAGCTTGGTGGCATTCCCCCATGGAAGCCCCTGAATGCTCCTCTCATTCATCATCCATCAAAGATCCAGACAGGAAATGCTCACGCGCCCACATGACATAATGAAGTACAAGACCTAAGGGGTCAGGCTCAGTTAGCGACTCCAGACAAGACAGTGTAAGTGTGTACACTGACTCTGTGTGCAAGCTGGTGAATGTCTGTGACCACGGACCTCGGAAAAACAAAGACCTAAAGTCATCCTGTCCAACAAGGAGAGTGTGGGGGTTTCTCTGGTCGAACCGTTATTCTGGCAATGGGGAGCCAATGTCTGACCCATCAGGTCCCAGCAGGTCTGAGTGGTCACTACCCCTGGACCAAGATGCCGGGGCCTTCAGGGAATTGCTCCCTCAAGAGAGCTGCCCAGGGAGGTACAGGGAGGCAGGAGATCCTAGCTCAGAAGCCAGCACAGGTGTTCTTGGAACCTGGCCCAGTTGTGGCCTTCATGTACACAAATATCTCTCCCCCTCATGCACACCAAGAGGGAAAAGGACGTCAGAGATCACTGACGAGGACCCCAGGAGGATTCCAGGCTTGGTCAGGGGTGAAGTTGGAACCTGAGAGCGAGACTGAGGGTGGAAAGCCCTGCCTGCCCTTATGTCATCCACTAATGACCTTCCCCTGGCCTCATGCCATCCATGTGTAGCACAGTCTCTTTACACGTGTGTCCCCCCACTTTAATGTTGTTGCAATCGCAGAGGTTGACCTAGACGACTCAATGCTCCGAATAATGAGAATGTCAAACCCCAAACCTGAGCTAAAATAATCCACATCAGAAAAATGGCAAGAAAAAGTCCTCCTTCCTTGAAAGTGTACAAAGGGAGCCCCTGTCCTGGGCAGGAGGGGGTCCTGGCGGGCGGTCCCCTTCAGGACCCCAGGTCGGTGGTGTTGCTGTTCCTGTGGAAGTCCCTGCACCCTCTAAATCTCAGGAGCTCGGAGGGGTGTCCCTGCTGTCTGGCCAAGTTCCTGACACTGTGCTCTGAGGAAGGGGGGCCTGGGGATGCCCTTGAGTAGCTGGGAGGAGGCAGGATCCTCTACTTCATCCCACATACAGGAGCTGGTGACTCTGTAAGATTTCTCCTTTAAAATGAGCATAAGAGGGTCTCCTGGTGGCTCAGTGTCGGGGTCTCTGCCTCTGTCTCAGGTCCTGACCCCGGAGCCCCGGGTTTGAGGCCCATGACAGGCCGCCCACAGGGAGCCCGCCTCTCTCTCTGTGTCTCTCGTGAATAAAGAAGGAATATCTGGGGGAAAAAGATGGAAAGTGACTATGAGACTCTTTAACTCTCTCACATTACTACAGGAAGTCAAAGGCCCAAACTCCTCCTGGACTGTAAAGCGGCTTTAATATCACAACATTGAAGTCTTCCGTTTACAAGTGAAGACAATGACGTATCGTCCTCCCAGTAGAAGAGGCGGGAGGAAGTGGTGTCCTGCAGACGGGCCCCGTCCCCGTGAGGCCCCTGCACCTCGGCTCAGGCCTGAGGGTGACTGCGGGCGGCTCCTCCTGTCTGGGGGCAGGCTCGGGGCTCCAGCTGGCAGGACAGGGTGTAGCTGAGGACAGAGGGACACGTGTGAGTTGGGCAGGAGCTTCAGTTCCGGAGCCTTCCCTGGGATTTCCAAGGAGCTGGAGCCTGGAGCCCCAGCAGCAGGGCTGGAGGCGGCCCCGGGGGCCTGAGGAGAAGGATCCCTAGAGGCCCCCCCGAGTTGGCTCCCCCTCCCGCCCTCAGCCCTGGGAGCCTCACCTCTCGTCCTCGCTGAGCCACGTCCCAGCCTGGAACCAGGCCCGGAACGGCTCCTCGGGCTCTATGTGGTACCGATCCGCGGCCACCTGGAGCAGCAGGATCTCGGTGAGGACTCGGTACTCCTGGGCCCAGAGAGAGGACATGGCATGAGAGGCCCGGGGGGCGGAGAGGCCTTCGGCGGCTGCGCCCGGGACAGGCGTCGGGGCTGGTCTCTGCCACGTGGTGACCCCCCATCCTGCACACTCCTCCCGGCCCAGCTTGTTCTCAGATGGGAGCACACCCCGCCCCGGCCTGGCCAGGTGTCCCCGATGGCGGTGCCTCTGGCCTTGACAACTACAGGGACTTTGCCGTTATCAGGGAGCCATTCCCGACAATGTGACAATGCGGGGATGGAGGCCAAGCGTGGTCCTCCCTGGGACCCTTCTGCTGGCCCCAGCCCCACCCTCCCTGCGGGAGCTCAGAGAAACCCTCACCTTGTTCTTCTTCCGGTGGTTGACCTCATTGCCCTGGAAAGCAGACGAGCACAGGCCATCAGGGGGGCCGCGGGGTGCTGCTGGGTGCTGCTATCCCCCTCACGCCACCCTAGGGCCAGGCACACAGGGGCCAGGACTCCCAGGGGAACAGGCCTGCGATCCAGGCCAGGCCCCGGGAGCCAGGGAAAGGAGCCCTGGGGGGGCAGGTGAGGCTTCCGGGAGCACAGGAGGGGAGGCCAGAGCCTCAGGTGGACAGGAGACGCGAGGCTCCCGAAGGGCCCGCTCAGGCCGGGGCCCCTGACGTCACTCTGCCCCCACAGGCAACCTCAACGGACAGGCTGAGGCCCACACAGCCTGACCTCTGAAGGTTGGCATTCGGGCCGCAGATTCGATCTCGGGACCCGTGACCTGGGTGCAGCCTCCCTCCTCTCCTCCCAGACGTGGGCCAGGGACCCTCGCTCCCAGGGCATTGGGGAGCCTGTCACGAGGGGAGACTTGCCAAGGACGGAGACCTCGGGGCTCGGCTCAGGGGCCCTGTGCTCCCCACATGAGGGCCCCGTCCCAGCCCCGGGCCACGCACCTCCAGGTACTCCTCCATGGCAGTATCCAACATGAACAGGTCGGTGAGGAAGGTGCCCAGGAAGGGGACGACACCCTGTGTCGGGGTGGGTGTGGAATGAGGCCCTGCTCCCGTGTCCACGGGGACCCTCCCCGGGACAGGTCAGCCCCCCGGCCCGCCCGCCCCAGCTCCCACCTGCTGCTGACCAGGACTCTTGGGGCATCCATGGTTTCCCCCCTCTCCCTCGGAGAACACCAGAGTCCTCCAAACAGCTCAAGGGCCAGCGGTAGGACATCGGGGTGTAGGTGCCCCGGGCCCTGCGCCCCACAGACACATTGTCTCCAGCTGTATAAACCCTCCTCCGGGTCACCTCGAAAGAAGTGTTGTCGAAGCTGTGGCTCCGGGAGGCAGAGCCGGAGTCGGGAGGCCCCACCTGCCTTGATTTGGGGGCTTCCAGCTCTCAGGGGAGACCCCTCTCCTCTGGGCTCGAGGCCACGGATCTGGGGCTCGCTCACCTGCTGCTGCTGCCGCCTCTTCCATGCTCTCTGCACGCTGATCCCCAGGGCTCCAAGCTTAGCTGGCCGGTCCTGCAGGGCCAAGGACAAGTTCCTCAAGAGCAGGATCACCCTGGGCCCTTCTCCCCATGATCGTTTTGTCTTTTTCTTTTCTCTTTTTAAATTTATTTTTAATTGCTGTTCAAATTGCCACCATATACAATACCCCAGTGCTCATCCCATCAGGTGCCCCCCTCAGTGCCCGTCACACTGTCACCGCCACCCCCGCCCTCACCCCTTCCACCCCCCATCTTTAACCTCAGACCCTGGACATCTGACCCAAGGCACAGGGTGGCAGCTACATCGTCCTTCAGCTTGCCATGAGGGATTCCAGAACAACCTCAGCTCCAGCATTCATGGCTGCGTGACCTTGAGCTTGCAGCAGCCTGGCCTCCCAGAGCCTGGATCCTCACTGGGAAAGGGGCGAATTCCAGCTCCCCCCTTGGTCCCCCGAGGACCCAGGGTCCTATTCCCACCATCACTGTTGGGGCCCTCATCCCATGCAAACCCCTCACAGAGCGCAGGCCTGTCCTCCGGGCTCTCCAGTTCGGGAGAGGCCCCCATCGGGACCGGCTGGCGACAGGGAGCGCGAGTGTCCAACTCAGGGATCCTGGTTCAGCGGCAGCTGCTTTTCCACCTCTTGTGGATTTTCACCCCAGGCTGCGTCCACGGTCATGCCAAAGGCTGCACTCGCTGAAGGAATGCTCCGGGACGGTCCCTGATTCAGTCACGAAGGACACCGTGGCTCCCACGCCGCCTCTCTTTCTATCCCAACACCTCCCATACTACCTTGAGAAGCAGGTTCCTGCTCTGGGCATTGTCCTGGGAGCACAGTTTTTCAAATGTTCGAATCTTCTTCCTGAGTAGAGCGAGAGAAGGCAGGACGGATGTTGGCACACTAGGGTAGGGTTGAGGGCAAGTTCCTGTGATCTGAGACCTCGAGGGAGTCCAACTGCTGGGTCGGGGTGTCTTTGGGTTCCTCTGACCACTCAGCTCGTTGCAGCACATGGGAGAGAGCTGTCGTGTGGGTCATCTGGTGCAACCGAAGCCCTCTTAATTGAACAGCTCTGCTTTGGTCACTTTTGGTTTCAATTGGGAAGAGACTCCAGTTGCTGTCATGTTCACATCCAGATACTTGTAACTCAGCACAGCCCAGACTCCCCAAATGGGGACATTAGGAGGCATGGTGGCCTCTTCACCTGGTAGGCTGAGAAAATCACCTGCCTGCCTGCCCACCCACGTCCTGTTGTCATGGAGTACTGCCTCCTAGGAAGTCCAGGGGGACCGAGGAAGCCAGAATGGACAGGCATCCGGGCCATCCCTCATCCTTCATGGTCCTTCTGGAGCGAGGACCCCTCACCTGGAAACTTTGGCCCATGTGTTCTTCAGGCGGTGAACGGAGACACTCTGCAGAGCCGAGAGGATGGCGTGCAGGGAGGAGTAGTTCCGTAAGGCTCGGCAGGCCTGGGGAGGAAGAGCAGGAGCTGTCAGGGGGCCGGCAGGAGCCCTGCTGGCTGGAGAGCTGCACTCCTCTCAGTGTCAGTCTCCTCTCCCGGATGAGACCGATGTCCAGGGGCCTACAGAAGGGCGCATGGAGGACGCCGCGAAGAGCCCTGCTGGGGAGAGGGGGCGTTTCCCGTCCCTCCAAGGAAAGAGTCACGTGGGGACTGAGCACCCCAACACTGGGCCATGCGAGGAAAGGTCAGCAAGGCCCCCCGGGAAGAAGACCTGAGACCAGAGACTTCAACCTTGAGGAATGGTCAAGGGAAGAGCAGTTCCCAGGCTCAGGAGAGCAGGTCCGCCGGGCCTCCCGTAGGCTTACCTTGGCCACCTTGATCCAGTGCTCCAGCACCACCGCCCTGTCCCGGGCCGTCATGTGTGCGTTGCCAAGGCAGGTGGTGATCACGCAGTTGGCCACGTTGTTGAACTGGGTCACGGTGGCACTGACTGTGCATGTCCGGTGCTCATAGCCAGGCTCATTTCTCTTGGACCAGATGGAGCCCAGGCACTGTTGGGGCTGCACCTTCTTGAACAGATCCTAGAGAAGAGGGGGACGCTCGCTCACACAGCCATTGCACATGCAGGATTCATGTCCTACATCGGGGTCCCCTGTCAGAGCCGGGGCTCAGCAAGGGCAGAAAGTGGCCTGAACCCAGGTAGAGTCGCTGCACTGCCCTGCATTCCTCTTCCCTGAGGGAGCCCAGTGCAGGATGAACGAGGAGCAGATACTCTCAGGGGGTGGTGGGGGGCAGGAGGGCGCTGTACCCTGGTCCTCCCCTGTAACTTCAAGTTACTGGTGGCAGCTCAAGGGGGCTCCTCAGGGGGCAACTTCCCCTCCCAGTGTTCATGCCCTGGCCCTCCTCCCCTCTCAGCAGCACATTCTCACAGAGGGGGGGAAAGCCACAGATTTGTCTGCCTCCCTTTACTTCAGCTCACATTTGACACCTAAACAGTGTGGGGTGCTCGGCCTCCAAGGCAGGTGCATGGTGAGCCTTGGGCTCAGCTGCACACAGTGAGTTGCCTCCGGCCCCCCGCCCCCCGCTCATGACCTGGGCCTGCCCGTTTGCCCACAGGTTCTGGCTCATTTAGGCGACACAGGGACTCTGCGTCAGTCCTTCCCAGGGTCTAGCTCCACAGTGTGCAGGTGGGCAGTGAGAGCAAGGGTTTGAGGCACGGGACAGGGCCTTGTGGTTGGTAAGGGATGGAGCTGAGATCTGGGCCCGACCACACAAGCCCACATCACGGAAAGGAAGGTTTTGGGCAGAAGACGGCAGGAAACAAGCCTGCCCCGGCCCCGGCCTGGAAGCCCCGCTGCTCACCGCGTCTATGGAGGTCAACTGCTCTGCCACCAGCTTGGGAGGGAAGGCCATGAGCCCGGGCTGCTCCCCATGCCGCGGGTGCTCGGGGGTTGCCCAGGGGCAGGTGGCCTCTGGGGCTGGAGGTGGCTCCGTCTTTGTGCTTTGGGAAGGAGTGTCAGTCCCCACGAAGGCTGGTGGTGGAACTGACTGCAGCTCACGACCCGGTACACGGGAGGAAGGCACCAGCTCTTGTGCCAGGTCTGGAGTAGTCGAGGGAGGAGACGCTGGAAGGAGCCGTGGAGCTGGCCCTGGGACAGGATAAGGAGACATGTGTGTCCACGGGACTGACTTGCCCCATGCCCTTCCAAACACAGGGAAGAGTCCATGGCCGATAGAGAAACACCCAGCCCCTGAACCCCATCCCGGAGAGTCTGCCCAGCTTGCCATCCCCCTTACCCTCTGACTCTGCATCTGCCTCCGTGAGCTGCAGAAGTTGCCGTGGCATCACGAGAATGGGGGCATGGCAACTCAGGCCATACAGGTTGGCCTGCACCCAGGGCCCCTGTACATCGAAGCAGGCCCAGTGCAGGGATGGCCAGGTGTTCTGCAGATTCTGGTCAGGCCAGGTCCCCGAGATGGGAGAGAGGCTGCTGGGGAGAGTCATATGCGGACCAGCATCAGAGCCTGGCCGCTCATGCCCCATGGTACTCCCATAGCACCATTCTTTGTGTATGGGTCCCCGAAATGTCCCCAGCATGACCTCTAGCCCTCCTGTCCCTGTTTTTGCAGTGGCGGACCTGGTATCCAGAAAACCTGTCTGAGTCTGGTTTTTCTACTTATCGTCTCTTCTCAATGACCAAGGGCCTCGTCTACTCCATCCTCCACGCCACAGGTATTGGGGCTTAGGTTTGTGGCAGATTGGTGAGTGCTCTGCTCACCAAAGCTTCTGTTCTTGGCCCCAGCGGTGGAGGTCACAAGAGGTGGTAGAGAGAGGTGCAGGAGGAGCAAGATGGGACAGTTGAAGGGATGGATGTTTGAGGCACCGAATCCGCCCAGGCTGTGCTCCGCTCCCCAGAGGGCTCCGGACCCCATCGACAGCTCCCTTTGACTCATTCGCCTCTTCACAGGAAGCCCCCACAGTGAAGCCCTCCCAGTGGAAATCAAGAGTCTATGAGATCCCTGGCTCTGGGAGTCACTCCCCAGCCACAAACCACAGTCTCCCAATGTGCTCTGTGGAGGAATTAAGGTTCTCCTCCTGGATCCAAAGATCAATCAAAGTTTTACTTGAACTTTCCCAAAATTATTTTGAGGATATTTACTAATTAGACAAGGAGAGAGAGAAGGAAAGAGTGAGAGAGAGAGAGAGAGAGAATAAGCAAGGTGAGCAGGCGCCCCACTGAGCAGGGAGCCCAATGTAGGGCTCAAACACAGGACCCTGGGACAATGACCTGACCTGATGGCCGAGGCCTTCCTGACCGAGCCACCCAGTGCCCTTAGTTGATCTTATCGTCCATGAGAATGGTCCAAATATGGGTGGATCCATTCATCCCTGGAGGCGGCCAGGAAGATGTCAGATCTAACAAACTATGGACGTGTGTGCCCACCACCTGCAGAGTGCTCGACTGTCTGACACCCTGATGAGTCTTGGACCGAGACGCTGTATGTTCTTTATTCCTTCAAATATCTCAGTGACTAGAAATGTGTCTGCAGTACTCGGTGCTTAATATGTGTTATTGGATGACGGACTCCCAACCAGCACTTTCCATCTCCTGAGTGGACCTGAAGCTGCTCGTTCATTCCTCAGTGACCTCTCCTCTGGCCACATAAAGGACAAGTATCAGGACCAGTGAGATGGAATCTGAGAAGTCCTTTGCACACAGGCAAACGGCCTGCTTTGTCCGTGCTTCTGTCAACCCAGAGGGCCACAGGCCCATGAGGGCCGATGAGGAGAGCTTGTTCGCTGGGGAGAGACGACTGCTCCACGGGAAGATGCCCAGCAGCCCTTTCTACAGGGCCAGGCCCCAGAGAAGTCCAGGCCATGTTTCCTCTCCGGATTTCCCACAGTAGCCTCATGAGGTTCATCCTCTTACCCCAGCACTTTTCAGAGGAGGACACGGAAGCTCAGAGAGGTGCAATGACATTGCCGAAACATACTGGTAGTAGAGGCGAGCCCCCCGCCCCTGTGCTGTGTATGGGGTGGTCACTCACCCAGAGAATTGCTGGCCCAGGACTTGTTGGGCTGCGGTGAACACTTGGTAGAGACATGAAATGACTGGGTTGATGATGAGGCTTCTGTCCTGGAAGGATGGCACCAAGGACTGTAGCAAATCATCCACTCTCCCTTCTCTGAGCGTCAGCATGGTCCGGGCCTCACGCAGGGATAGGGTTGATTCCTTTTCACACCAGAGACACAAGGAGGGGCCCTGCAGTCAGCTTCCAAACCGTGAACCACTGGGAAGATCAGGGTCCGTTGGTCGGCCCAGAGACTCCCATCCCCTCGGGAAGTTGCACAGGACAAGGGACTCGAGTGCCCACACAGAAAAAGGTTCGAGGCTTCAAAGTACCATTGGTTTCAGGGCAGACATGGTAAAGCATTGGCAACCTCAACACATTCTGTCAGCTGAGCAACAACAGCATTCCTCTCAGCTAATAGCTCTTATGAAGACCAGGATGCCACAGAGTCTTCAGTTACATCCCAACTGCCACTAGAACACAGAGGCCTAGACCCTCAAATGCTGCTCAAGATCATACACATTGGGGGTGAGAGGAGACCAGAGCATGAGCTGCATGGGGTCTCCCTTATGTGGATGTGGCTTGGGCTGTTCCTGACCTACGAGGAAGGCTCGGGGGAAAACTCCCTTCTCCTGCAGGGCCCAAGAGCATCAGTTGTTTCTTGTCTGGGTTCTGGGCTTGCCCTGATCCTCTCTGGGTCTTGAGTTTGACCATGAATGTGGACCTGCTCTTACCGCAGACCTTCAATGGATGTGGTTGGTGGCCTGATGCCCCTGTGCTTGTCAGGGGAGATGGAGGAGTTCAACTCTTGGAGAAACTCCTCCAAGAGTTCCTGGGTGGAACATTCCAAAGAGAGCCAGCTACTGGTGTCAGGAAGCATCAGAGGCCTTCCCCTAATCTGGGGCTCCAGGTTATGGCAGATCTAGCATCCAAAGCTGTCTATGGGGACACATAAGGTGCTCCTCGCAGCACTGCAGACATGGCAGGAGAATGGCATCAGGTCAGGTGCCAAGGGCCTTGAAAGTCTGAACCCTGTGGCAGACAGCCCCATTGATGAAGGACTACGACGATCTATCAGGATACAGCTCATGAGCTGTTGGGCCTACCGTGATCTGATGTGTTCTGAGAGACGACATGTTATTGAGAAACATATGGAGAGAAACTATGTACACATTCGATATGAAAACATATAGGATGGCTTCATCCCACCCTTGCTTTTGTGTTACATCTCCCTCTTTACTGTGATGATTTGGAAGGGCTCAGAGAAGGTCTGCAGGGACAGTGGAGCTGGCTTCTACACAGCATATCTGGGATGAGTAGGTCAATTAATAAAAACAGAAGTAAAACCCATAGATCCTCAAGGCTTGGGGAAAAACAAGCCAAAACAACCCCCCTACAACTCCTCCAAACGTGAACTCTCTGCCGCACCACTCCAACACAGGTGAAGGGTGTCCTCCCACATCCCACGTAGCCAGAGGCTAGGCGTGGAGGTTCAGATCTCTCTGAGGTTGGGCCTGTGGGACACTCTTGTGGCCACACTAGGGGAGGGCCCCGGGTTTCACTGCATGTTCGTGTGGGGGCCATATTTCTGGGGTGAGCCCTCTTCCCTGCCTCACCTCAGAGCAGCACCGATCCCTGTTTGTCGGGAGCACCAGATCATTGTCTAGGGAGCTGGAATAGTTGAATCCACACACCATCTCCTCCAAGACCTCCTGGGTGCAGGTCTGCAAATACAGTGCCCCGTATATACAGGGCCAAGAGACCTTAGGGTCCTCCCTCTCCATCACCCCCGAGGGGACACCCCCATTAGAAACCGCGTTCTCCCGTACAGGCCAGAGGGGCAGCTGTGGAGACATCTGGCAAGGAGGGAGCCACATGAAAGAGGCTGTTGGGTTCATGACCCACATACTGGGAGTGGAGCTGTGTGCCCAGCACTCCCCTTCTCATGCGCCTGCTATGGCCTGGGGTCCTAACACCAAAGGTGTGTCAGGCTGCCAACACCTGGCAGCTGGTCTCTTCCCAGAAGGGCACGTTCCTCTCCTCGGTCCCCTCTACACTCACACACACACACACACACACACACACACACACACACACCCAGACACAGTCACATACACATAAACACACAGACACACACACAGTGAGGTATCAGGGGTGGGAGCCCGCTCAGCTGAGATCACAGTGTGCCTGCTCTCCAGTGGCCTCCCCAAGTTGCCTTGTGGTACCTGTTGAGGTCTCCCGCCACAGAAGCAGAAGCTTCGGAGAAGAGGGCCGAGCCGACGTCGACAGCTACGTGAACATCTCTCACTCTGGACTCTGCAGAGCCCAGAGCGCCTCAACGTAGGACAACAGCAAGAGGACATCTTGTTCTCTCAACCGTCTCCAGTAAGGTGAGCGGTTGTGGAATGCAGGTGCCTGGTCACCAGAGTTCCGAATCAGTTGCGGGGCTGTCACCAAGGAAGTGACATCACTTTTTCGAGATCCTGGGACCTGGGCCCCTTCCTCCAGTCAGCCCTATCCTGAGCCCCTTCTTGGCAGATGAATGCTTCCCCCATGCCATCCCCTTCACTGTACATCATGAGCCACGAAATGCCATAGACACAACCCACTGAACATGCAATGAGGTCTACCTGTGAGGACCCGGAGCTGAATTCAGACCTTTATGTCTCTGTTTTCCCAGTGCTGTGTCCTACCTACCCCACCGGGTCTCTCAAATAGTCCAGTTTCCCAACCTGCACTGTGGGGATCAGCCTAGAATGTCCTCTCTAGACACATCACCAGGGGCCTATGGATGATATTTCTAAGGCGTGTGCGCCGGTATCCCGTGTATCTGAGGCACAGATATACGGATGGGAGGCTGACCAGACGGGGTGGCATGAGCCACGGAGCAACACTAGAAAGCGGCCTGGGCTCCAGCAATGGAATCTCACAATAGCAGGTTCCTCTGGCCTCATTTCAACGGGGGCACCATGATGGGATGGAAATGCTCCACAGGCAGCCAGGGTCTGAGGCTAGGACTTCTAGGACTGTGTTGACTAGCAGTGGTGAGAGTGGACATCCCTGTCTCCTTCCTGATCTTCGGGGAAAGGCTCCCAGTGCTTCCCCATTGAGAATGATATTGGCTGTGGGCTTTTGGCAGATGGCTTTTAAGATGTGAAGGAGTGTACCCACTGTCCCTACACTCTGAAGAGTTTTCATCAGGAATGGAGGCTGTATTTTGTCAAATGCTTTCTCTGCATCTATTGAGAGGACCCCATGATTCTTGTTTTTTCTCTTGCTGATATGACCAATCACATTGATTGCTTTAGAGTGTTGAACCAGCAGCCTTGCATCCTGGGCATAAATCCCACTTGGTCATGATGAACAATCCTCTTAATGTCGCATTGGATTCTATTGGCTTGTATCTTGTTGAGAATTTTTCCATCCATGTTCATTAGGGATATTGGTCTGTAATTCTCCTTTCTGGTGGGTTTTTTGTCTAGTTTTGGAAAAAAGGTGATGCTGTCCTCATAGAAGGAGTCTGGAATTACTCCATCTCTTTCTATCTTTCCGAACAGCTTTAGTAGAATAGGTATGGTTTCTCCTTTCCGTTTGACAGAATTCCCCAGGGAAACCATCTGGCCCTGGACTTTTGCGTCTTGGGAGGTTTTTGATGACGGCTTCAATTTCCTCCCTGGTTATTGGCCTGTCAGGTTTTCTATTTCCTTCTGTTCCAGTTTTGGTCATTTGTGGTTTCCCAGAAATGCGTCCATTTCTTCTATATTGTCTAATTTATTGGTGTATTGCTGCTCATGAAATGTTTTTAAAATCGTTTGTGTTTCCTTCGTGTTGGTGGGAATCTCTCCTTTGTCATTCATGATTTTATTAATTCGTGGCTTTTCTCTCTTCTTTTTAATAAGGCTGGCTCATGGTTTATCTACGTTCTTAATTTTTTCAAAGAACCAACTCCTTGTTTTGTTGATCGGGTCTTCCGATCTCTATTTCATTAAGTTCTGTTCGAATCTTTATTAACACTCTTCTTCTGCTGGGTGTAGTTTCTATTTGCTTTTTTGTCTCCAGTTCCTTTATATGCAAGGTGAGCTTTTGTATCTGAGTTCTTTCCAGGTTTTGGATGGATGCTTGCATTGTGATGTATTTCCCCCTCAGGCTGCTTTTGCTGTATCCCAAAGATTGGGAACTGTTCTACCTTCATTCTCATTAGCTTCCATGAGTCTTTTTAGTTCTTCTCTAATTTCCTGCTTGACCCTTTCATCTTTTCGCAGGATGGTCCTTCACCTCCATGTGTTTGAAATCCTTCCAAACTTCTTCTTGTGATTTAGTTCTAATTTCAAAGCATTATGGTGTGAAAATAGGCAGGGGACGATCCCAATCCTTGGTATCGGTTCAGACCTGATTTGTGACCCAGTATGTGGTCTCTTCTGGAGAAAGTTCCGGGCGCACTTGAGAAGAATGTGTATTCAGTTGCATTTGGATGTAAAGTTCTGTAAATATCTGTGAAATCCACCTGGTCCAGTGTATCATTTAAAGCTCTTGTTTCTTCGGAGATGTCGTGCTTAGAAGATCTGTCGATCGTATAAAGCGCTACGTTCAAGTCACCAAGTGTAAGTGTATTATTATCTCAGTATGTCTTAACTTTGGTGACTAATTGGGTGATGTACTTGGCAGCTCCCACATTCGGGGCATACATATTGATGATTGTTAGGTCTTCTTGTTGGATAGTATGATATAGTGTCCCTCTTCATCTCCCACTACAGTCTTGGGGATAAACTTTAGCTTATCTGATATAAGGATGGCTACCCCTGCTTTCTTTTGAGGACCATTTGAATGGTACACGGTTCTCCACCCTTTCATTTTTGGGCTGTAGGTGTTTCCCTCAAATGAGTCTCATGGATCCCTGGGTGGCTCAGCAGTTTGGCACCTGCCTTTGGCCCAGGGCGTGATCCTGGATTCCCGGGATTGAGTCCCACATCCGGCTCCAGGCCTGGAGCCTGCTTCTCTTTCTTCCTGTGTCTCTGCCTCTCTCTCTCTCTCTCTCTGTCCATCATCAATCAAAAAATCAATCAATCAATCAATCAATCAATCTTTCAAAAAAATAAAAATGAAATGAGTCTCTTGTAGACAGCAAATAGTTGGGTCTTGCTTTTTCATCCAGTCTGAAACTCTGTGCCTTTTGATGGGGTCATTAAGTCCATTCACGTTCAGAGTTAGTATTGAAAGATATACATTTAGTGTCATCATGATACCTATTCAGTCCGTGTTTTTGTGGATTGTCTCCTTGGACTTCCTCTTTCTTTACAGAGTCCTCCTTAGTATTTCTTGCAGAGCCGGCTTGGTGGTCACATATTCTTCCAGTTCCTGCCTATCTTGGAAGCTCTTGATCTCTCCTTCTGTTCTGGATGAGAGCCTTGCTGGATACAGGCTTCTCGGATGCAGGTTCATCTCATTTAGGACCCCTGAATACATCCTGCCGGCCCTTTCTGGCCTGTTGGGTCTCTCTGGAGAGGTCTGCTGTTAATCTAATATATCTACCCGTAAAAGTCAGAGATTTCTTGTCTCTTGCAGCTTTAAGGATCTTCTCTTTATCTTTGGAATTTGCAAGTTTCACTCTTAAATGTCAAGGTGTTGAGTGGTTTTTATTCCTTTTGGGGGGGATCTCTCTATTTCCTGGATCTGAATGCCTGTTTCCCTTCGCAAGTTAGGAAAGTTCTCAGCTTGGATTTGTTCAAGTGCAGTGTCTGGAACTCTGTCCCTTGCGGCACCCTCGGGAACCCCAAGTAAATGGAGATTTTTCCTTCTGAGGCTGTCATTTTATTCCCTTAACCAATCCTCATGATCTCTTAAATGTTTTTATCTTTTATCCTCAGTTTCCCCCTTTGCCTTCAACTTGTCTTCTATGTCTCTCACTCGTTCTTCTACCTCGTGAACCTTCGTCTTTAGGACCTCTAGTTTGGATTGCATCTCATTTAATGAATTTTTAATTTCTGCCTGATTAATTCTAAAATCTGCAGTCATGAAGTCTCTTGAATCCTTTACGCTTTTTTCTAGACACTTGTAGGTTTATAATTGTGCTTCTGAATTGGCTTTCTGACATTGAATTGTAATCCACATTCTGTAACTCAGTGGGAGAGACGACTGTTTCTGAGTCTCCCTTTTGAGGTTAGTTTTTCCTTCTAGTCATTTTGCTCAGTGCAGACTGGCCAGAAACAAGTTGTATTGGGAAAAGGAGAAAAAGAGAGAAGAGAAAGGAGAAGAAGAAGAAGAAGAAGAAGAAGAAGAAGAAGAAGAAGAAGAAGAAGAAGAAGAAGAAGAAGAAAGAAGAAAGAAGGAGAAGGAGAAGGGAAAAAATGGAGGGGAAGCAAACAGAAAACAAAAAGCCAGCGGGGGTATCCTCTGACTCTATGTACTGTAAATCCTTCGACTTCCCCTGGACCTTTTCAGTGCTGCCTGGGAATAACTGGCTTTTCCGCTGTCCCTCTAGGTGGTCTTCTGGGGGCGAGGCCTGCTGTGCTGGTTCTCAGGTGTGAGCACCTGGGGGAGCTGCGCCGACCCTTGCCAGGTGCATGGCCAAGTGGGAACTGTTCATCCTGTGAGGACCCTGCTCCTACCCAGGTACAAGGTGACCTCAGGAAGAGCCACTGTGGCAGCAGCCAGCTCCCCAGCTCTGGAGTCAGCTCTCCCAGTAGCTACCTCAGCTCCCAGTCTGCAGGGGCCTGGATGCTCCGGGGGCAGGGCCCCAGACCTGCACAACTTGGTGACCCCCGGGCAGGAGCATCTTCCTCTCCTGGGCCCTCCGGGCTTCGCCTGTCCTGGGTGGAGGCCGGGACCTCGGCTGTGTCCCTGGAGCCCTGGGCACCGGGACCTGCGCTGCTTGAATCCACTCTCAGGGCCTTGGGGCCCGCTGCAGCCCTTCGGGGAGCTCGGCCGTGGGGTGGGGGCTTCCCCTGGGGCACAGGTGCTCTGTTAGTGCCCCCAGGAGCCTGAGGGCATCCCCGCCCTCCTGAGATCCTGCTCCAACTCACTGGAGCTCATGCTCCTCCGGGTGGGGAGGGCTCTCCTGTCCTTGGGGCCTTGCCCTGGGGCCTCAGCTTGGCTCCTCGGGGGGCCTCACCCTTGGAGGCTTTTTAATTTCTTTACTTTTTCCCCGTCTTCCTACCTTCATAGAAATGCCGCCTCTTCTCACTGCAGCCTTCCAGCTGTTCTCTCTTTAAATCTCAGGCCGAATTCATAGGTTTTCAGGATGATGCTAAAGTTATCTAGGTAAGTGGGGGGTGGGAAAGTGACCTGGGGACCCTCTTCTTCCACCGCCTTGGCCCCTCCCCCATTCGTAGGGGTAATTGATAGGAATATATTTATTGCCATTTGATCCCTCAGGTCATCAGCTTGGTGGCATTCCCCCATGGAAGCCCCTGAATGCTCCTCTCATTCATCATCCATCAAAGATCCAGACAGGAAATGCTCACGCGCCCACATGACATAATGAAGTACAAGACCTAAGGGGTCAGGCTCAGTTAGCGACTCCAGACAAGACAGTGTAAGTGTGTACACTGACTCTGTGTGCAAGCTGGTGAATGTCTGTGACCACGGACCTCGGAAAAACAAAGACCTAAAGTCATCCTGTCCAACAAGGAGAGTGTGGGGGTTTCTCTGGTCGAACCGTTATTCTGGCAATGGGGAGCCAATGTCTGACCCATCAGGTCCCAGCAGGTCTGAGTGGTCACTACCCCTGGACCAAGATGCCGGGGCCTTCAGGGAATTGCTCCCTCAAGAGAGCTGCCCAGGGAGGTACAGGGAGGCAGGAGATCCTAGCTCAGAAGCCAGCACAGGTGTTCTTGGAACCTGGCCCAGTTGTGGCCTTCATGTACACAAATATCTCTCCCCCTCATGCACACCAAGAGGGAAAAGGACGTCAGAGATCACTGACGAGGACCCCAGGAGGATTCCAGGCTTGGTCAGGGGTGAAGTTGGAACCTGAGAGCGAGACTGAGGGTGGAAAGCCCTGCCTGCCCTTATGTCATCCACTAATGACCTTCCCCTGGCCTCATGCCATCCATGTGTAGCACAGTCTCTTTACACGTGTGTCCCCCCACTTTAATGTTGTTGCAATCGCAGAGGTTGACCTAGACGACTCAATGCTCCGAATAATGAGAATGTCAAACCCCAAACCTGAGCTAAAATAATCCACATCAGAAAAATGGCAAGAAAAAGTCCTCCTTCCTTGAAAGTGTACAAAGGGAGCCCCTGTCCTGGGCAGGAGGGGGTCCTGGCGGGCGGTCCCCTTCAGGACCCCAGGTCGGTGGTGTTGCTGTTCCTGTGGAAGTCCCTGCACCCTCTAAATCTCAGGAGCTCGGAGGGGTGTCCCTGCTGTCTGGCCAAGTTCCTGACACTGTGCTCTGAGGAAGGGGGGCCTGGGGATGCCCTTGAGTAGCTGGGAGGAGGCAGGATCCTCTACTTCATCCCACATACAGGAGCTGGTGACTCTGTAAGATTTCTCCTTTAAAATGAGCATAAGAGGGTCTCCTGGTGGCTCAGTGTCGGGGTCTCTGCCTCTGTCTCAGGTCCTGACCCCGGAGCCCCGGGTTTGAGGCCCATGACAGGCCGCCCACAGGGAGCCCGCCTCTCTCTCTGTGTCTCTCGTGAATAAAGAAGGAATATCTGGGGGAAAAAGATGGAAAGTGACTATGAGACTCTTTAACTCTCTCACATTACTACAGGAAGTCAAAGGCCCAAACTCCTCCTGGACTGTAAAGCGGCTTTAATATCACAACATTGAAGTCTTCCGTTTACAAGTGAAGACAATGACGTATCGTCCTCCCAGTAGAAGAGGCGGGAGGAAGTGGTGTCCTGCAGACGGGCCCCGTCCCCGTGAGGCCCCTGCACCTCGGCTCAGGCCTGAGGGTGACTGCGGGCGGCTCCTCCTGTCTGGGGGCAGGCTCGGGGCTCCAGCTGGCAGGACAGGGTGTAGCTGAGGACAGAGGGACACGTGTGAGTTGGGCAGGAGCTTCAGTTCCGGAGCCTTCCCTGGGATTTCCAAGGAGCTGGAGCCTGGAGCCCCAGCAGCAGGGCTGGAGGCGGCCCCGGGGGCCTGAGGAGAAGGATCCCTAGAGGCCCCCCCGAGTTGGCTCCCCCTCCCGCCCTCAGCCCTGGGAGCCTCACCTCTCGTCCTCGCTGAGCCACGTCCCAGCCTGGAACCAGGCCCGGAACGGCTGCTCGGGCTCTATGTGGTACCGATCCGCGGCCACCTGGAGCAGCAGGATCTCGGTGAGGACTCGGTACTCCTGGGCCCAGAGAGAGGACATGGCATGAGAGGCCCGGGGGGCGGAGAGGCCTTCGGCGGCTGCGCCCGGGACAGGCGTCGGGGCTGGTCTCTGCCACGTGGTGACCCCCCATCCTGCACACTCCTCCCGGCCCAGCTTGTTCTCAGATGGGAGCACACCCCGCCCCGGCCTGGCCAGGTGTCCCCGATGGCGGTGCCTCTGGCCTTGACAACTACAGGGACTTTGCCGTTATCAGGGAGCCATTCCCGACAATGTGACAATGCGGGGATGGAGGCCAAGCGTGGTCCTCCCTGGGACCCTTCTGCTGGCCCCAGCCCCACCCTCCCTGCGGGAGCTCAGAGAAACCCTCACCTTGTTCTTCTTCCGGTGGTTGACCTCATTGCCCTGGAAAGCAGACGAGCACAGGCCATCAGGGGGGCCGCGGGGTGCTGCTGGGTGCTGCTATCCCCCTCACGCCACCCTAGGGCCAGGCACACAGGGGCCAGGACTCCCAGGGGAACAGGCCTGCGATCCAGGCCAGGCCCCGGGAGCCAGGGAAAGGAGCCCTGGGGGGGCAGGTGAGGCTTCCGGGAGCACAGGAGGGGAGGCCAGAGCCTCAGGTGGACAGGAGACGCGAGGCTCCCGAAGGGCCCGCTCAGGCCGGGGCCCCTGACGTCACTCTGCCCCCACAGGCAACCTCAACGGACAGGCTGAGGCCCACACAGCCTGACCTCTGAAGGTTGGCATTCGGGCCGCAGATTCGATCTCGGGACCCGTGACCTGGGTGCAGCCTCCCTCCTCTCCTCCCAGACGTGGGCCAGGGACCCTCGCTCCCAGGGCATTGGGGAGCCTGTCACGAGGGGAGACTTGCCAAGGACGGAGACCTCGGGGCTCGGCTCAGGGGCCCTGTGCTCCCCACATGAGGGCCCCGTCCCAGCCCCGGGCCACGCACCTCCAGGTACTCCTCCATGGCAGTATCCAACATGAACAGGTCGGTGAGGAAGGTGCCCAGGAAGGGGACGACACCCTGTGTCGGGGTGGGTGTGGAATGAGGCCCTGCTCCCGTGTCCACGGGGACCCTCCCCGGGACAGGTCAGCCCCCCGGCCCGCCCGCCCCAGCTCCCACCTGCTGCTGACCAGGACTCTTGGGGCATCCATGGTTTCCCCCCTCTCCCTCGGAGAACACCAGAGTCCTCCAAACAGCTCAAGGGCCAGCGGTAGGACATCGGGGTGTAGGTGCCCCGGGCCCTGCGCCCCACAGACACATTGTCTCCAGCTGTATAAACCCTCCTCCGGGTCACCTCGAAAGAAGTGTTGTCGAAGCTGTGGCTCCGGGAGGCAGAGCCGGAGTCGGGAGGCCCCACTTGCCTTGATTTGGGGGCTTCCAGCTCTCAGGGGAGACCCCTCTCCTCTGGGCTCGAGGCCACGGATCTGGGGCTCGCTCACCTGCTGCTGCTGCCGCCTCTTCCATGCTCTCTGCACGCTGATCCCCAGGGCTCCAAGCTTAGCTGGCCGGTCCTGCAGGGCCAAGGACAAGTTCCTCAAGAGCAGGATCACCCTGGGCCCTTCTCCCCATGATCGTTTTGTCTTTTTCTTTTCTCTTTTTAAATTTATTTTTAATTGCTGTTCAAATTGCCACCATATACAATACCCCAGTGCTCATCCCATCAGGTGCCCCCCTCAGTGCCCGTCACACTGTCACCGCCACCCCCGCCCTCACCCCTTCCACCCCCCATCTTTAACCTCAGACCCTGGACATCTGACCCAAGGCACAGGGTGGCAGCTACATCGTCCTTCAGCTTGCCATGAGGGATTCCAGAACAACCTCAGCTCCAGCATTCATGGCTGCGTGACCTTGAGCTTGCAGCAGCCTGGCCTCCCAGAGCCTGGATCCTCACTGGGAAAGGGGCGAATTCCAGCTCCCCCCTTGGTCCCCCGAGGACCCAGGGTCCTATTCCCACCATCACTGTTGGGGCCCTCATCCCATGCAAACCCCTCACAGAGCGCAGGCCTGTCCTCCGGGCTCTCCAGTTCGGGAGAGGCCCCCATCGGGACCGGCTGGCGACAGGGAGCGCGAGTGTCCAACTCAGGGATCCTGGTTCAGCGGCAGCTGCTTTTCCACCTCTTGTGGATTTTCACCCCAGGCTGCGTCCACGGTCATGCCAAAGGCTGCACTCGCTGAAGGAATGCTCCGGGACGGTCCCTGATTCAGTCACGAAGGACACCGTGGCTCCCACGCCGCCTCTCTTTCTATCCCAACACCTCCCATACTACCTTGAGAAGCAGGTTCCTGCTCTGGGCATTGTCCTGGGAGCACAGTTTTTCAAATGTTCGAATCTTCTTCCTGAGTAGAGCGAGAGAAGGCAGGACGGATGTTGGCACACTAGGGTAGGGTTGAGGGCAAGTTCCTGTGATCTGAGACCTCGAGGGAGTCCAACTGCTGGGTCGGGGTGTCTTTGGGTTCCTCTGACCACTCAGCTCGTTGCAGCACATGGGAGAGAGCTGTCGTGTGGGTCATCTGGTGCAACCGAAGCCCTCTTAATTGAACAGCTCTGCTTTGGTCACTTTTGGTTTCAATTGGGAAGAGACTCCAGTTGCTGTCATGTTCACATCCAGATACTTGTAACTCAGCACAGCCCAGACTCCCCAAATGGGGACATTAGGAGGCATGGTGGCCTCTTCACCTGGTAGGCTGAGAAAATCACCTGCCTGCCTGCCCACCCACGTCCTGTTGTCATGGAGTACTGCCTCCTAGGAAGTCCAGGGGGACCGAGGAAGCCAGAATGGACAGGCATCCGGGCCATCCCTCATCCTTCATGGTCCTTCTGGAGCGAGGACCCCTCACCTGGAAACTTTGGCCCATGTGTTCTTCAGGCGGTGAACGGAGACACTCTGCAGAGCCGAGAGGATGGCGTGCAGGGAGGAGTAGTTCCGTAAGGCTCGGCAGGCCTGGGGAGGAAGAGCAGGAGCTGTCAGGGGGCCGGCAGGAGCCCTGCTGGCTGGAGAGCTGCACTCCTCTCAGTGTCAGTCTCCTCTCCCGGATGAGACCGATGTCCAGGGGCCTACAGAAGGGCGCATGGAGGACGCCGCGAAGAGCCCTGCTGGGGAGAGGGGGCGTTTCCCATCCCTCCAAGGAAAGAGTCACGTGGGGACTGAGCACCCCAACACTGGGCCATGCGAGGAAAGGTCAGCAAGGCCCCCCGGGAAGAAGACCTGAGACCAGAGACTTCAACCTTGAGGAATGGTCAAGGGAAGAGCAGTTCCCAGGCTCAGGAGAGCAGGTCCGCCGGGCCTCCCGTAGGCTTACCTTGGCCACCTTGATCCAGTGCTCCAGCACCACCGCCCTGTCCCGGGCCGTCATGTGTGCGTTGCCAAGGCAGGTGGTGATCACGCAGTTGGCCACGTTGTTGAACTGGGTCACGGTGGCACTGACTGTGCATGTCCGGTGCTCATAGCCAGGCTCATTTCTCTTGGACCAGATGGAGCCCAGGCACTGTTGGGGCTGCACCTTCTTGAACAGATCCTAGAGAAGAGGGGGACGCTCGCTCACACAGCCATTGCACATGCAGGATTCATGTCCTACATCGGGGTCCCCTGTCAGAGCCGGGGCTCAGCAAGGGCAGAAAGTGGCCTGAACCCAGGTAGAGTCGCTGCACTGCCCTGCATTCCTCTTCCCTGAGGGAGCCCAGTGCAGGATGAACGAGGAGCAGATACTCTCAGGGGGTGGTGGGGGGCAGGAGGGCGCTGTACCCTGGTCCTCCCCTGTAACTTCAAGTTACTGGTGGCAGCTCAAGGGGGCTCCTCAGGGGGCAACTTCCCCTCCCAGTGTTCATGCCCTGGCCCTCCTCCCCTCTCAGCAGCACATTCTCACAGAGGGGGGGAAAGCCACAGATTTGTCTGCCTCCCTTTACTTCAGCTCACATTTGACACCTAAACAGTGTGGGGTGCTCGGCCTCCAAGGCAGGTGCATGGTGAGCCTTGGGCTCAGCTGCACACAGTGAGTTGCCTCCGGCCCCCCGCCCCCCGCTCATGACCTGGGCCTGCCCGTTTGCCCACAGGTTCTGGCTCATTTAGGCGACACAGGGACTCTGCGTCAGTCCTTCCCAGGGTCTAGCTCCACAGTGTGCAGGTGGGCAGTGAGAGCAAGGGTTTGAGGCACGGGACAGGGCCTTGTGGTTGGTAAGGGATGGAGCTGAGATCTGGGCCCGACCACACAAGCCCACATCACGGAAAGGAAGGTTTTGGGCAGAAGACGGCAGGAAACAAGCCTGCCCCGGCCCCGGCCTGGAAGCCCCGCTGCTCACCGCGTCTATGGAGGTCAACTGCTCTGCCACCAGCTTGGGAGGGAAGGCCATGAGCCCGGGCTGCTCCCCATGCCGCGGGTGCTCGGGGGTTGCCCAGGGGCAGGTGGCCTCTGGGGCTGGAGGTGGCTCCGTCTTTGTGCTTTGGGAAGGAGTGTCAGTCCCCACGAAGGCTGGTGGTGGAACTGACTGCAGCTCACGACCCGGTACACGGGAGGAAGGCACCAGCTCTTGTGCCAGGTCTGGAGTAGTCGAGGGAGGAGACGCTGGAAGGAGCCGTGGAGCTGGCCCTGGGACAGGATAAGGAGACATGTGTGTCCACGGGACTGACTTGCCCCATGCCCTTCCAAACACAGGGAAGAGTCCATGGCCGATAGAGAAACACCCAGCCCCTGAACCCCATCCCGGAGAGTCTGCCCAGCTTGCCATCCCCCTTACCCTCTGACTCTGCATCTGCCTCCGTGAGCTGCAGAAGTTGCCGTGGCATCACGAGAATGGGGGCATGGCAACTCAGGCCATACAGGTTGGCCTGCACCCAGGGCCCCTGTACATCGAAGCAGGCCCAGTGCAGGGATGGCCAGGTGTTCTGCAGATTCTGGTCAGGCCAGGTCCCCGAGATGGGAGAGAGGCTGCTGGGGAGAGTCATATGCGGACCAGCATCAGAGCCTGGCCGCTCATGCCCCATGGTACTCCCATAGCACCATTCTTTGTGTATGGGTCCCCGAAATGTCCCCAGCATGACCTCTAGCCCTCCTGTCCCTGTTTTTGCAGTGGCGGACCTGGTATCCAGAAAACCTGTCTGAGTCTGGTTTTTCTACTTATCGTCTCTTCTCAATGACCAAGGGCCTCGTCTACTCCATCCTCCACGCCACAGGTATTGGGGCTTAGGTTTGTGGCAGATTGGTGAGTGCTCTGCTCACCAAAGCTTCTGTTCTTGGCCCCAGCGGTGGAGGTCACAAGAGGTGGTAGAGAGAGGTGCAGGAGGAGCAAGATGGGACAGTTGAAGGGATGGATGTTTGAGGCACCGAATCCGCCCAGGCTGTGCTCCGCTCCCCAGAGGGCTCCGGACCCCATCGACAGCTCCCTTTGACTCATTCGCCTCTTCACAGGAAGCCCCCACAGTGAAGCCCTCCCAGTGGAAATCAAGAGTCTATGAGATCCCTGGCTCTGGGAGTCACTCCCCAGCCACAAACCACAGTCTCCCAATGTGCTCTGTGGAGGAATTAAGGTTCTCCTCCTGGATCCAAAGATCAATCAAAGTTTTACTTGAACTTTCCCAAAATTTTTTTGAGGATATTTACTAATTAGACGAGGAGAGAGAGAAGGAAAGAGTGAGAGAGAGAGAGAGAGAGAATAAGCAAGGTGAGCAGGCGCCCCACTGAGCAGGGAGCCCAATGTAGGGCTCAAACACAGGACCCTGGGACAACGACCTGACCTGATGGCCGAGGCCTTCCTGACCGAGCCACCCAGTGCCCTTAGTTGATCTTATCGTCCATGAGAATGGTCCAAATATGGGTGGATCCATTCATCCCTGGAGGCGGCCAGGAAGATGTCAGATCTAACAAACTATGGACGTGTGTGCCCACCACCTGCAGAGTGCTCGACTGTCTGACACCCTGATGAGTCTTGGACCGAGACGCTGTATGTTCTTTATTCCTTCAAATATCTCAGTGACTAGAAATGTGTCTGCAGTACTCGGTGCTTAATATGTGTTATTGGATGACGGACTCCCAACCAGCACTTTCCATCTCCTGAGTGGACCTGAAGCTGCTCGTTCATTCCTCAGTGACCTCTCCTCTGGCCACATAAAGGACAAGTATCAGGACCAGTGAGATGGAATCTGAGAAGTCCTTTGCACACAGGCAAACGGCCTGCTTTGTCCGTGCTTCTGTCAACCCAGAGGGCCACAGGCCCATGAGGGCCGATGAGGAGAGCTTGTTCGCTGGGGAGAGACGACTGCTCCACGGGAAGATGCCCAGCAGCCCTTTCTACAGGGCCAGGCCCCAGAGAAGTCCAGGCCATGTTTCCTCTCCGGATTTCCCACAGTAGCCTCATGAGGTTCATCCTCTTACCCCAGCACTTTTCAGAGGAGGACACGGAAGCTCAGAGAGGTGCAATGACATTGCCGAAACATACTGGTAGTAGAGGCGAGCCCCCCGCCCCTGTGCTGTGTATGGGGTGGTCACTCACCCAGAGAATTGCTGGCCCAGGACTTGTTGGGCTGCGGTGAACACTTGGTAGAGACATGAAATGACTGGGTTGATGATGAGGCTTCTGTCCTGGAAGGATGGCACCAAGGACTGTAGCAAATCATCCACTCTCCCTTCTCTGAGCGTCAGCATGGTCCGGGCCTCACGCAGGGATAGGGTTGATTCCTTTTCACACCAGAGACACAAGGAGGGGCCCTGCAGTCAGCTTCCAAACCGTGAACCACTGGGAAGATCAGGGTCCGTTGGTCGGCCCAGAGACTCCCATCCCCTCGGGAAGTTGCACAGGACAAGGGACTCGAGTGCCCACACAGAAAAAGGTTCGAGGCTTCAAAGTACCATTGGTTTCAGGGCAGACATGGTAAAGCATTGGCAACCTCAACACATTCTGTCAGCTGAGCAACAACAGCATTCCTCTCAGCTAATAGCTCTTATGAAGACCAGGATGCCACAGAGTCTTCAGTTACATCCCAACTGCCACTAGAACACAGAGGCCTAGACCCTCAAATGCTGCTCAAGATCATACACATTGGGGGTGAGAGGAGACCAGAGCATGAGCTGCATGGGGTCTCCCTTATGTGGATGTGGCTTGGGCTGTTCCTGACCTACGAGGAAGGCTCGGGGGAAAACTCCCTTCTCCTGCAGGGCCCAAGAGCATCAGTTGTTTCTTGTCTGGGTTCTGGGCTTGCCCTGATCCTCTCTGGGTCTTGAGTTTGACCATGAATGTGGACCTGCTCTTACCGCAGACCTTCAATGGATGTGGTTGGTGGCCTGATGCCCCTGTGCTTGTCAGGGGAGATGGAGGAGTTCAACTCTTGGAGAAACTCCTCCAAGAGTTCCTGGGTGGAACATTCCAAAGAGAGCCAGCTACTGGTGTCAGGAAGCATCAGAGGCCTTCCCCTAATCTGGGGCTCCAGGTTATGGCAGATCTAGCATCCAAAGCTGTCTATGGGGACACATAAGGTGCTCCTCGCAGCACTGCAGACATGGCAGGAGAATGGCATCAGGTCAGGTGCCAAGGGCCTTGAAAGTCTGAACCCTGTGGCAGACAGCCCCATTGATGAAGGACTACGACGATCTATCAGGATACAGCTCATGAGCTGTTGGGCCTACCGTGATCTGATGTGTTCTGAGAGACGACATGTTATTGAGAAACATATGGAGAGAAACTATGTACACATTCGATATGAAAACATATAGGATGGCTTCATCCCACCCTTGCTTTTGTGTTACATCTCCCTCTTTACTGTGATGATTTGGAAGGGCTCAGAGAAGGTCTGCAGGGACAGTGGAGCTGGCTTCTACACAGCATATCTGGGATGAGTAGGTCAATTAATAAAAACAGAAGTAAAACCCATAGATCCTCAAGGCTTGGGGAAAAACAAGCCAAAACAACCCCCCCACAACTCCTCCAAACGTGAACTCTCTGCCGCACCACTCCAACACAGGTGAAGGGTGTCCTCCGACATCCCACGTAGCCAGAGGCTAGGCGTGGAGGTTCAGATCTCTCTGAGGTTGGGCCTGTGGGACACTCTTGTGGCCACACTAGGGGAGGGCCCCGGGTTTCACTGCATGTTCGTGTGGGGGCCATATTTCTGGGGTGAGCCCTCTTCCCTGCCTCACCTCAGAGCAGCACCGATCCCTGTTTGTCGGGAGCACCAGATCATTGTCTAGGGAGCTGGAATAGTTGAATCCACACACCATCTCCTCCAAGACCTCCTGGGTGCAGGTCTGCAAATACAGTGCCCCGTATATACAGGGCCAAGAGACCTTAGGGTCCTCCCTCTCCATCACCCCCGAGGGGACACCCCCATTAGAAACCGCGTTCTCCCGTACAGGCCAGAGGGGCAGCTGTGGAGACATCTGGCAAGGAGGGAGCCACATGAAAGAGGCTGTTGGGTTCATGACCCACATACTGGGAGTGGAGCTGTGTGCCCAGCACTCCCCTTCTCATGTGCCTGCTATGGCCTGGGGTCCTAACACCAAAGGTGTGTCAGGCTGCCAACACCTGGCAGCTGGTCTCTTCCCAGAAGGGCACGTTCCTCTCCTTGGTCCCCTCTACACTCGCACACACACACACACACACACACACACACACACCCAGACACAGTCACATACACATAAACACACAGACACACACACAGTGAGGTATCAGGGGTGGGAGCCCGCTCAGCTGAGATCACAGTGTGCCTGCTCTCCAGTGGCCTCCCCAAGTTGCCTTGTGGTACCTGTTGAGGTCTCCCGCCACAGAAGCAGAAGCTTCGGAGAAGAGGGCCGAGCCGACGTCGACAGCTACGTGAACATCTCTCACTCTGGACTCTGCAGAGCCCAGAGCGCCTCAACGTAGGACAACAGCAAGAGGACATCTTGTTCTCTCAACCGTCTCCAGTAAGGTGAGCGGTTGTGGAATGCAGGTGCCTGGTCACCAGAGTTCCGAATCAGTTGCGGGGCTGTCACCAAGGAAGTGACATCACTTTTTCGAGATCCTGGGACCTGGGCCCCTTCCTCCAGTCAGCCCTATCCTGAGCCCCTTCTTGGCAGATGAATGCTTCCCCCATGCCATCCCCTTCACTGTACATCATGAGCCACGAAATGCCATAGACACAACCCACTGAACATGCAATGAGGTCTACCTGTGAGGACCCGGAGCTGAATTCAGACCTTTATGTCTCTGTTTTCCCAGTGCTGTGTCCTACCTACCCCACCGGGTCTCTCAAATAGTCCAGTTTCCCAACCTGCACTGTGGGGATCAGCCTAGAATGTCCTCTCTAGACACATCACCAGGGGCCTATGGATGATATTTCTAAGGCGTGTGCGCCGGTATCCCGTGTATCTGAGGCACAGATATACGGATGGGAGGCTGACCAGACGGGGTGGCATGAGCCACGGAGCAACACTAGAAAGCGGCCTGGGCTCCAGCAATGGAATCTCACAATAGCAGGTTCCTCTGGCCTCATTTCAACGGGGGCACCATGATGGGATGGAAATGCTCCACAGGCAGCCAGGGTCTGAGGCTAGGACTTCTAGGACTGTGTTGACTAGCAGTGGTGAGAGTGGACATCCCTGTCTCCTTCCTGATCTTCGGGGAAAGGCTCCCAGTGCTTCCCCATTGAGAATGATATTGGCTGTGGGCTTTTGGCAGATGGCTTTTAAGATGTGAAGGAGTGTACCCACTGTCCCTACACTCTGAAGAGTTTTCATCAGGAATGGAGGCTGTATTTTGTCAAATGCTTTCTCTGCATCTATTGAGAGGACCCCATGGTTCTTGTTTTTTCTCCTGCTGATATGACCAATCACATTGATTGCTTTAGAGTGTTGAACCAGCAGCCTTGCATCCTGGGCATAAATCCCACTTGGTCATGATGAACAATCCTCTTAATGTCGCATTGGATTCTATTGGCTTGTATCTTGTTGAGAATTTTTCCATCCATGTTCATTAGGGATATTGGTCTGTAATTCTCCTTTCTGGTGGGTTTTTTGTCTAGTTTTGGAAAAAAGGTGATGCTGTCCTCATAGAAGGAGTCTGGAATTACTCCATCTCTTTCTATCTTTCCGAACAGCTTTAGTAGAATAGGTATGGTTTCTCCTTTCCGTTTGACAGAATTCCCCAGGGAAACCATCTGGCCCTGGACTTTTGCGTCTTGGGAGGTTTTTGATGACGGCTTCAATTTCCTCCCTGGTTATTGGCCTGTCAGGTTTTCTATTTCCTTCTGTTCCAGTTTTGGTCATTTGTGGTTTCCCAGAAATGCGTCCATTTCTTCTATATTGTCTAATTTATTGGTGTATTGCTGCTCATGAAATGTTTTTAAAATCGTTTGTGTTTCCTTCGTGTTGGTGGGAATCTCTCCTTTGTCATTCATGATTTTATTAATTCGTGGCTTTTCTCTCTTCTTTTTAATAAGGCTGGCTCATGGTTTATCTATGTTCTTAATTTTTTCAAAGAACCAACTCCTTGTTTTGTTGATCGGGTCTTCCGATCTCTATTTCATTAAGTTCTGTTCGAATCTTTATTAACACTCTTCTTCTGCTGGGTTTAGTTTCTATTTGCTTTTTTGTCTCCAGTTCCTTTATATGCAAGGTGAGCTTTTGTATCTGAGTTCTTTCCAGGTTTTGGATGGATGCTTGCATTGTGATGTATTTCCCCCTCAGGCTGCTTTTGCTGTATCCCAAAGATTGGGAACTGTTCTACCTTCATTCTCATTAGCTTCCATGAGTCTTTTTAGTTCTTCTCTAATTTCCTGCTTGACCCTTTCATCTTTTCGCAGGATGGTCCTTCACCTCCATGTGTTTGAAATCCTTCCAAACTTCTTCTTGTGATTTAGTTCTAATTTCAAAGCATTATGGTGTGAAAATAGGCAGGGGACGATCCCAATCCTTGGTATCGGTTCAGACCTGATTTGTGACCCAGTATGTGGTCTCTTCTGGAGAAAGTTCCGGGCGCACTTGAGAAGAATGTGTATTCAGTTGCATTTGGATGTAAAGTTCTGTAAATATCTGTGAAATCCACCTGGTCCAGTGTATCATTTAAAGCTCTTGTTTCTTCGGAGATGTCGTGCTTAGAAGATCTGTCGATCGTATAAAGCGCTACGTTCAAGTCACCAAGTGTAAGTGTATTATTATCTCAGTATGTCTTAACTTTGGTGACTAATTGGGTGATGTACTTGGCAGCTCCCACATTCGGGGCATACATATTGATGATTGTTAGGTCTTCTTGTTGGATAGTATGATATAGTGTCCCTCTTCATCTCCCACTACAGTCTTGGGGATAAACTTTAGCTTATCTGATATAAGGATGGCTACCCCTGCTTTCTTTTGAGGACCATTTGAATGGTACACGGTTCTCCACCCTTTCATTTTTGGGCTGTAGGTGTTTCCCTCAAATGAGTCTCATGGATCCCTGGGTGGCTCAGCAGTTTGGCACCTGCCTTTGGCCCAGGGCGTGATCCTGGATTCCCGGGATTGAGTCCCACATCCGGCTCCAGGCCTGGAGCCTGCTTCTCTTTCTTCCTGTGTCTCTGCCTCTCTCTCTCTCTCTCTCTGTCCATCATCAATCAAAAAATCAATCAATCAATCAATCAATCTTTCAAAAAAATAAAAATGAAATGAGTCTCTTGTAGACAGCAAATAGTTGGGTCTTGCTTTTTCATCCAGTCTGAAACTCTGTGCCTTTTGATGGGGTCATTAAGTCCATTCACGTTCAGAGTTAGTATTGAAAGATATACATTTAGTGTCATCATGATACCTATTCAGTCCGTGTTTTTGTGGATTGTCTCCTTGGACTTCCTCTTTCTATTACAGAGTCCTCCTTAGTATTTCTTGCAGAGCCGGCTTGGTGGTCACATATTCTTCCAGTTCCTGCCTATCTTGGAAGCTCTTGATCTCTCCTTCTGTTCTGGATGAGAGCCTTGCTGGATACAGGCTTCTCGGATGCAGGTTCATCTCATTTAGGACCCCTGAATACATCCTGCCGGCCCTTTCTGGCCTGTTGGGTCTCTCTGGAGAGGTCTGCTGTTAATCTAATATATCTACCCGTAAAAGTCAGAGATTTCTTGTCTCTTGCAGCTTTAAGGATCTTCTCTTTATCTTTGGAATTTGCAAGTTTCACTCTTAAATGTCAAGGTGTTGAGTGGTTTTTATTCATTTTGGGGGGGATCTCTCTATTTCCTGGATCTGAATGCCTGTTTCCCTTCGCAAGTTAGGAAAGTTCTCAGCTTGGATTTGTTCAAGTGCAGTGTCTGGAACTCTGTCCCTTGCGGCACCCTCGGGAACCCCAAGTAAATGGAGATTTTTCCTTCTGAGGCTGTCATTTTATTCCCTTAACCAATCCTCATGATCTCTTAAATGTTTTTATCTTTTATCCTCAGTTTCCCCCTTTGCCTTCAACTTGTCTTCTATGTCTCTCACTCGTTCTTCTACCTCGTGAACCTTCGTCTTTAGGACCTCTAGTTTGGATTGCATCTCATTTAATGAATTTTTAATTTCTGCCTGATTAATTCTAAAATCTGCAGTCATGAAGTCTCTTGAATCCTTTACGCTTTTTTCTAGACACTTGTAGGTTTATAATTGTGCTTCTGAATTGGCTTTCTGACATTGAATTGTAATCCACATTCTGTAACTCAGTGGGAGAGACGACTGTTTCTGAGTCTCCCTTTTGAGGTTAGTTTTTCCTTCTAGTCATTTTGCTCAGTGCAGACTGGCCAGAAACAAGTTGTATTGGGAAAAGGAGAAAAAGAGAGAAGAGAAAGGAGAAGAAGAAGAAGAAGAAGAAGAAGAAGAAGAAGAAGAAGAAGAAGAAGAAGAAGAAGAAGAAGGAGAAGAAGAAGAAGAAGAAAGAAGAAAGAAGGAGAAGGGAAAAAATGGAGGGGAAGCAAACAGAAAACAAAAAGCCAGCGGGGGTATCCTCTGACTCTATGTACTGTAAATCCTTCGACTTCCCCTGGACCTTTTCAGTGCTGCCTGGGAATAACTGGCTTTTCCGCTGTCCCTCTAGGTGGTCTTCTGGGGGCGAGGCCTGCTGTGCTGGTTCTCAGGTGTGAGCACCTGGGGGAGCTGCGCCGACCCTTGCCAGGTGCATGGCCAAGTGGGAACTGTTCATCCTGTGAGGACCCTGCTCCTACCCAGGTACAAGGTGACCTCAGGAAGAGCCACTGTGGCAGCAGCCAGCTCCCCAGCTCTGGAGTCAGCTCTCCCAGTAGCTACCTCAGCTCCCAGTCTGCAGGGGCCTGGATGCTCCGGGGGCAGGGCCCCAGACCTGCACAACTTGGTGACCCCCGGGCAGGAGCATCTTCCTCTCCTGGGCCCTCCGGGCTTCGCCTGTCCTGGGTGGAGGCCGGGACCTCGGCTGTGTCCCTGGAGTCCTGGGCACCGGGACCTGCGCTGCTTGAATCCACTCTCAGGGCCTTGGGGCCCGCTGCAGCCCTTCGGGGAGCTCGGCCGTGGGGTGGGGGCTTCCCCTGGGGCACAGGTGCTCTGTTAGTGCCCCCAGGAGCCTGAGGGCATCCCCGCCCTCCTGAGATCCTGCTCCAACTCACTGGAGCTCATGCTCCTCCGGGTGGGGAGGGCTCTCCTGTCCTTGGGGCCTTGCCCTGGGGCCTCAGCTTGGCTCCTCGGGGGGCCTCACCCTTGGAGGCTTTTTAATTTCTTTACTTTTTCCCCGTCTTCCTACCTTCATAGAAATGCCGCCTCTTCTCACTGCAGCCTTCCAGCTGTTCTCTCTTTAAATCTCAGGCCGAATTCATAGGTTTTCAGGATGATGCTAAAGTTATCTAGGTAAGTGGGGGGTGGGAAAGTGACCTGGGGACCCTCTTCTTCCACCGCCTTGGCCCCTCCCCCATTCGTAGGGGTAATTGATAGGAATATATTTATTGCCATTTGATCCCTCAGGTCATCAGCTTGGTGGCATTCCCCCATGGAAGCCCCTGAATGCTCCTCTCATTCATCATCCATCAAAGATCCAGACAGGAAATGCTCACGCGCCCACATGACATAATGAAGTACAAGACCTAAGGGGTCAGGCTCAGTTAGCGACTCCAGACAAGACAGTGTAAGTGTGTACACTGACTCTGTGTGCAAGCTGGTGAATGTCTGTGACCACGGACCTCGGAAAAACAAAGACCTAAAGTCATCCTGTCCAACAAGGAGAGTGTGGGGGTTTCTCTGGTCGAACCGTTATTCTGGCAATGGGGAGCCAATGTCTGACCCATCAGGTCCCAGCAGGTCTGAGTGGTCACTACCCCTGGACCAAGATGCCGGGGCCTTCAGGGAATTGCTCCCTCAAGAGAGCTGCCCAGGGAGGTACAGGGAGGCAGGAGATCCTAGCTCAGAAGCCAGCACAGGTGTTCTTGGAACCTGGCCCAGTTGTGGCCTTCATGTACACAAATATCTCTCCCCCTCATGCACACCAAGAGGGAAAAGGACGTCAGAGATCACTGACGAGGACCCCAGGAGGATTCCAGGCTTGGTCAGGGGTGAAGTTGGAACCTGAGAGCGAGACTGAGGGTGGAAAGCCCTGCCTGCCCTTATGTCATCCACTAATGACCTTCCCCTGGCCTCATGCCATCCATGTGTAGCACAGTCTCTTTACACGTGTGTCCCCCCACTTTAATGTTGCAATCGCAGAGGTTGACCTGGACGACTCAATGCTCCGAATAATGAGAATGTCAAACCCCAAACCTGAGCTAAAATAATCCACATCAGAAAAATGGCAAGAAAAAGTCCTCCTTCCTTGAAAGTGTACAAAGGGAGCCCCTGTCCTGGGCAGGAGGGGGTCCTGGCGGGCGGTCCCCTTCAGGACCCCAGGTCGGTGGTGTTGCTGTTCCTGTGGAAGTCCCTGCACCCTCTAAATCTCAGGAGCTCGGAGGGGTGTCCCTGCTGTCTGGCCAAGTTCCTGACACTGTGCTCTGAGGAAGGGGGGCCTGGGGATGCCCTTGAGTAGCTGGGAGGAGGCAGGATCCTCTACTTCATCCCACATACAGGAGCTGGTGACTCTGTAAGATTTCTCCTTTAAAATGAGCATAAGAGGGTCTCCTGGTGGCTCAGTGTCGGGGTCTCTGCCTCTGTCTCAGGTCCTGACCCCGGAGCCCCGGGTTTGAGGCCCATGACAGGCCGCCCACAGGGAGCCCGCCTCTCTCTCTGTGTCTCTCGTGAATAAAGAAGGAATATCTGGGGGAAAAAGATGGAAAGTGACTATGAGACTCTTTAACTCTCTCACATTACTACAGGAAGTCAAAGGCCCAAACTCCTCCTGGACTGTAAAGCGGCTTTAATATCACAACATTGAAGTCTTCCGTTTACAAGTGAAGACAATGACGTATCGTCCTCCCAGTAGAAGAGGCGGGAGGAAGTGGTGTCCTGCAGACGGGCCCCGTCCCCGTGAGGCCCCTGCACCTCGGCTCAGGCCTGAGGGTGACTGCGGGCGGCTCCTCCTGTCTGGGGGCAGGCTCGGGGCTCCAGCTGGCAGGACAGGGTGTAGCTGAGGACAGAGGGACACGTGTGAGTTGGGCAGGAGCTTCAGTTCCGGAGCCTTCCCTGGGATTTCCAAGGAGCTGGAGCCTGGAGCCCCAGCAGCAGGGCTGGAGGCGGCCCCGGGGGCCTGAGGAGAAGGATCCCTAGAGGCCCCCCCGAGTTGGCTCCCCCTCCCGCCCTCAGCCCTGGGAGCCTCACCTCTCGTCCTCGCTGAGCCACGTCCCAGCCTGGAACCAGGCCCGGAACGGCTGCTCGGGCTCTATGTGGTACCGATCCGCGGCCACCTGGAGCAGCAGGATCTCGGTGAGGACTCGGTACTCCTGGGCCCAGAGAGAGGACATGGCATGAGAGGCCCGGGGGGCGGAGAGGCCTTCGGCGGCTGCGCCCGGGACAGGCGTCGGGGCTGGTCTCTGCCACGTGGTGACCCCCCATCCTGCACACTCCTCCCGGCCCAGCTTGTTCTCAGATGGGAGCACACCCCGCCCCGGCCTGGCCAGGTGTCCCCGATGGCGGTGCCTCTGGCCTTGACAACTACAGGGACTTTGCCGTTATCAGGGAGCCATTCCCGACAATGTGACAATGCGGGGATGGAGGACAGGCGTGGTCCTCCCTGGGACCCTTCTGCTGGCCCCAGCCCCACCCTCCCTGCGGGAGCTCAGAGAAACCCTCACCTTGTTCTTCTTCCGGTGGTTGACCTCATTGCCCTGGAAAGCAGACGAGCACAGGCCATCAGGGGGGCCGCGGGGTGCTGCTGGGTGCTGCTATCCCCCTCACGCCACCCTAGGGCCAGGCACACAGGGGCCAGGACTCCCAGGGGAACAGGCCTGCGATCCAGGCCAGGCCCCGGGAGCCAGGGAAAGGAGCCCTGGGGGGGCAGGTGAGGCTTCTGGGAGCACAGGAGGGGAGGCCAGAGCCTCAGGTGGACAGGAGACGCGAGGCTCCCGAAGGGCCCGCTCAGGCCGGGGCCCCTGACGTCACTCTGCCCCCACAGGCAACCTCAACGGACAGGCTGAGGCCCACACAGCCTGACCTCTGAAGGTTGGCATTCGGGCCGCAGATTCGATCTCGGGACCCGTGACCTGGGTGCAGCCTCCCTCCTCTCCTCCCAGACGTGGGCCAGGGACCCTCGCTCCCAGGGCATTGGGGAGCCTGTCACGAGGGGAGACTTGCCAAGGACGGAGACCTCGGGGCTCGGCTCAGGGGCCCTGTGCTCCCCACATGAGGGCCCCGTCCCAGCCCCGGGCCACGCACCTCCAGGTACTCCTCCATGGCAGTATCCAACATGAACAGGTCGGTGAGGAAGGTGCCCAGGAAGGGGACGACACCCTGTGTCGGGGTGGGTGTGGAATGAGGCCCTGCTCCCGTGTCCACGGGGACCCTCCCCGGGACAGGTCAGCCCCCCGGCCCGCCCGCCCCAGCTCCCACCTGCTGCTGACCAGGACTCTTGGGGCATCCATGGTTTCCCCCCTCTCCCTCGGAGAACACCAGAGTCCTCCAAACAGCTCAAGGGCCAGCGGTAGGACATCGGGGTGTAGGTGCCCCGGGCCCTGCGCCCCACAGACACATTGTCTCCAGCTGTATAAACCCTCCTCCGGGTCACCTCGAAAGAAGTGTTGTCGAAGCTGTGGCTCCGGGAGGCAGAGCCGGAGTCGGGAGGCCCCACCTGCCTTGATTTGGGGGCTTCCAGCTCTCAGGGGAGACCCCTCTCCTCTGGGCTCGAGGCCACGGATCTGGGGCTCGCTCACCTGCTGCTGCTGCCGCCTCTTCCATGCTCTCTGCACGCTGATCCCCAGGGCTCCAAGCTTAGCTGGCCGGTCCTGCAGGGCCAAGGACAAGTTCCTCAAGAGCAGGATCACCCTGGGCCCTTCTCCCCATGATCGTTTTGTCTTTTTCTTTTCTCTTTTTAAATTTATTTTTAATTGCTGTTCAAATTGCCACCATATACAATACCCCAGTGCTCATCCCATCAGGTGCCCCCCTCAGTGCCCGTCACACTGTCACCGCCACCCCCGCCCTCACCCCTTCCACCCCCCATCTTTAACCTCAGACCCTGGACATCTGACCCAAGGCACAGGGTGGCAGCTACATCGTCCTTCAGCTTGCCATGAGGGATTCCAGAACAACCTCAGCTCCAGCATTCATGGCTGCGTGACCTTGAGCTTGCAGCAGCCTGGCCTCCCAGAGCCTGGATCCTCACTGGGAAAGGGGCGAATTCCAGCTCCCCCCTTGGTCCCCCGAGGACCCAGGGTCCTATTCCCACCATCACTGTTGGGGCCCTCATCCCATGCAAACCCCTCACAGAGCGCAGGCCTGTCCTCCGGGCTCTCCAGTTCGGGAGAGGCCCCCATCGGGACCGGCTGGCGACAGGGAGCGCGAGTGTCCAACTCAGGGATCCTGGTTCAGCGGCAGCTGCTTTTCCACCTCTTGTGGATTTTCACCCCAGGCTGCGTCCACGGTCATGCCAAAGGCTGCACTCGCTGAAGGAATGCTCCGGGACGGTCCCTGATTCAGTCACGAAGGACACCGTGGCTCCCACGCCGCCTCTCTTTCTATCCCAACACCTCCCATACTACCTTGAGAAGCAGGTTCCTGCTCTGGGCATTGTCCTGGGAGCACAGTTTTTCAAATGTTCGAATCTTCTTCCTGAGTAGAGCGAGAGAAGGCAGGACGGATGTTGGCACACTAGGGTAGGGTTGAGGGCAAGTTCCTGTGATCTGAGACCTCGAGGGAGTCCAACTGCTGGGTCGGGGTGTCTTTGGGTTCCTCTGACCACTCAGCTCGTTGCAGCACATGGGAGAGAGCTGTCGTGTGGGTCATCTGGTGCAACCGAAGCCCTCTTAATTGAACAGCTCTGCTTTGGTCACTTTTGGTTTCAATTGGGAAGAGACTCCAGTTGCTGTCATGTTCACATCCAGATACTTGTAACTCAGCACAGCCCAGACTCCCCAAATGGGGACATTAGGAGGCATGGTGGCCTCTTCACCTGGTAGGCTGAGAAAATCACCTGCCTGCCTGCCCACCCACGTCCTGTTGTCATGGAGTACTGCCTCCTAGGAAGTCCAGGGGGACCGAGGAAGCCAGAATGGACAGGCATCCGGGCCATCCCTCATCCTTCATGGTCCTTCTGGAGCGAGGACCCCTCACCTGGAAACTTTGGCCCATGTGTTCTTCAGGCGGTGAACGGAGACACTCTGCAGAGCCGAGAGGATGGCGTGCAGGGAGGAGTAGTTCCGTAAGGCTCGGCAGGCCTGGGGAGGAAGAGCAGGAGCTGTCAGGGGGCCGGCAGGAGCCCTGCTGGCTGGAGAGCTGCACTCCTCTCAGTGTCAGTCTCCTCTCCCGGATGAGACCGATGTCCAGGGGCCTACAGAAGGGCGCATGGAGGACGCCGCGAAGAGCCCTGCTGGGGAGAGGGGGCGTTTCCCGTCCCTCCAAGGAAAGAGTCACGTGGGGACTGAGCACCCCAACACTGGGCCATGCGAGGAAAGGTCAGCAAGGCCCCCCGGGAAGAAGACCTGAGACCAGAGACTTCAACCTTGAGGAATGGTCAAGGGAAGAGCAGTTCCCAGGCTCAGGAGAGCAGGTCCGCCGGGCCTCCCGTAGGCTTACCTTGGCCACCTTGATCCAGTGCTCCAGCACCACCGCCCTGTCCCGGGCCGTCATGTGTGCGTTGCCAAGGCAGGTGGTGATCACGCAGTTGGCCACGTTGTTGAACTGGGTCACGGTGGCACTGACTGTGCATGTCCGGTGCTCATAGCCAGGCTCATTTCTCTTGGACCAGATGGAGCCCAGGCACTGTTGGGGCTGCACCTTCTTGAACAGATCCTAGAGAAGAGGGGGACGCTCGCTCACACAGCCATTGCACATGCAGGATTCATGTCCTACATCGGGGTCCCCTGTCAGAGCCGGGGCTCAGCAAGGGCAGAAAGTGGCCTGAACCCAGGTAGAGTCGCTGCACTGCCCTGCATTCCTCTTCCCTGAGGGAGCCCAGTGCAGGATGAACGAGGAGCAGATACTCTCAGGGGGTGGTGGGGGGCAGGAGGGCGCTGTACCCTGGTCCTCCCCTGTAACTTCAAGTTACTGGTGGCAGCTCAAGGGGGCTCCTCAGGGGGCAACTTCCCCTCCCAGTGTTCATGCCCTGGCCCTCCTCCCCTCTCAGCAGCACATTCTCACAGAGGGGGGGAAAGCCACAGATTTGTCTGCCTCCCTTTACTTCAGCTCACATTTGACACCTAAACAGTGTGGGGTGCTCGGCCTCCAAGGCAGGTGCATGGTGAGCCTTGGGCTCAGCTGCACACAGTGAGTTGCCTCCGGCCCCCCGCCCCCCGCTCATGACCTGGGCCTGCCCGTTTGCCCACAGGTTCTGGCTCATTTAGGCGACACAGGGACTCTGCGTCAGTCCTTCCCAGGGTCTAGCTCCACAGTGTGCAGGTGGGCAGTGAGAGCAAGGGTTTGAGGCACGGGACAGGGCCTTGTGGTTGGTAAGGGATGGAGCTGAGATCTGGGCCCGACCACACAAGCCCACATCACGGAAAGGAAGGTTTTGGGCAGAAGACGGCAGGAAACAAGCCTGCCCCGGCCCCGGCCTGGAAGCCCCGCTGCTCACCGCGTCTATGGAGGTCAACTGCTCTGCCACCAGCTTGGGAGGGAAGGCCATGAGCCCGGGCTGCTCCCCATGCCGCGGGTGCTCGGGGGTTGCCCAGGGGCAGGTGGCCTCTGGGGCTGGAGGTGGCTCCGTCTTTGTGCTTTGGGAAGGAGTGTCAGTCCCCACGAAGGCTGGTGGTGGAACTGACTGCAGCTCACGACCCGGTACACGGGAGGAAGGCACCAGCTCTTGTGCCAGGTCTGGAGTAGTCGAGGGAGGAGACGCTGGAAGGAGCCGTGGAGCTGGCCCTGGGACAGGATAAGGAGACATGTGTGTCCACGGGACTGACTTGCCCCATGCCCTTCCAAACACAGGGAAGAGTCCATGGCCGATAGAGAAACACCCAGCCCCTGAACCCCATCCCGGAGAGTCTGCCCAGCTTGCCATCCCCCTTACCCTCTGACTCTGCATCTGCCTCCGTGAGCTGCAGAAGTTGCCGTGGCATCACGAGAATGGGGGCATGGCAACTCAGGCCATACAGGTTGGCCTGCACCCAGGGCCCCTGTACATCGAAGCAGGCCCAGTGCAGGGATGGCCAGGTGTTCTGCAGATTCTGGTCAGGCCAGGTCCCCGAGATGGGAGAGAGGCTGCTGGGGAGAGTCATATGCGGACCAGCATCAGAGCCTGGCCGCTCATGCCCCATGGTACTCCCATAGCACCATTCTTTGTGTATGGGTCCCCGAAATGTCCCCAGCATGACCTCTAGCCCTCCTGTCCCTGTTTTTGCAGTGGCGGACCTGGTATCCAGAAAACCTGTCTGAGTCTGGTTTTTCTACTTATCGTCTCTTCTCAATGACCAAGGGCCTCGTCTACTCCATCCTCCACGCCACAGGTATTGGGGCTTAGGTTTGTGGCAGATTGGTGAGTGCTCTGCTCACCAAAGCTTCTGTTCTTGGCCCCAGCGGTGGAGGTCACAAGAGGTGGTAGAGAGAGGTGCAGGAGGAGCAAGATGGGACAGTTGAAGGGATGGATGTTTGAGGCACCGAATCCGCCCAGGCTGTGCTCCGCTCCCCAGAGGGCTCCGGACCCCATCGACAGCTCCCTTTGACTCATTCGCCTCTTCACAGGAAGCCCCCACAGTGAAGCCCTCCCAGTGGAAATCAAGAGTCTATGAGATCCCTGGCTCTGGGAGTCACTCCCCAGCCACAAACCACAGTCTCCCAATGTGCTCTGTGGAGGAATTAAGGTTCTCCTCCTGGATCCAAAGATCAATCAAAGTTTTACTTGAACTTTCCCAAAATTTTTTTGAGGATATTTACTAATTAGACGAGGAGAGAGAGAAGGAAAGAGTGAGAGAGAGAGAGAGAGAGAATAAGCAAGGTGAGCAGGCGCCCCACTGAGCAGGGAGCCCAATGTAGGGCTCAAACACAGGACCCTGGGACAACGACCTGACCTGATGGCCGAGGCCTTCCTGACCGAGCCACCCAGTGCCCTTAGTTGATCTTATCGTCCATGAGAATGGTCCAAATATGGGTGGATCCATTCATCCCTGGAGGCGGCCAGGAAGATGTCAGATCTAACAAACTATGGACGTGTGTGCCCACCACCTGCAGAGTGCTCGACTGTCTGACACCCTGATGAGTCTTGGACCGAGACGCTGTATGTTCTTTATTCCTTCAAATATCTCAGTGACTAGAAATGTGTCTGCAGTACTCGGTGCTTAATATGTGTTATTGGATGACGGACTCCCAACCAGCACTTTCCATCTCCTGAGTGGACCTGAAGCTGCTCGTTCATTCCTCAGTGACCTCTCCTCTGGCCACATAAAGGACAAGTATCAGGACCAGTGAGATGGAATCTGAGAAGTCCTTTGCACACAGGCAAACGGCCTGCTTTGTCCGTGCTTCTGTCAACCCAGAGGGCCACAGGCCCATGAGGGCCGATGAGGAGAGCTTGTTCGCTGGGGAGAGACGACTGCTCCACGGGAAGATGCCCAGCAGCCCTTTCTACAGGGCCAGGCCCCAGAGAAGTCCAGGCCATGTTTCCTCTCCGGATTTCCCACAGTAGCCTCATGAGGTTCATCCTCTTACCCCAGCACTTTTCAGAGGAGGACACGGAAGCTCAGAGAGGTGCAATGACATTGCCGAAACATACTGGTAGTAGAGGCGAGCCCCCCGCCCCTGTGCTGTGTATGGGGTGGTCACTCACCCAGAGAATTGCTGGCCCAGGACTTGTTGGGCTGCGGTGAACACTTGGTAGAGACATGAAATGACTGGGTTGATGATGAGGCTTCTGTCCTGGAAGGATGGCACCAAGGACTGTAGCAAATCATCCACTCTCCCTTCTCTGAGCGTCAGCATGGTCCGGGCCTCACGCAGGGATAGGGTTGATTCCTTTTCACACCAGAGACACAAGGAGGGGCCCTGCAGTCAGCTTCCAAACCGTGAACCACTGGGAAGATCAGGGTCCGTTGGTCGGCCCAGAGACTCCCATCCCCTCGGGAAGTTGCACAGGACAAGGGACTCGAGTGCCCACACAGAAAAAGGTTCGAGGCTTCAAAGTACCATTGGTTTCAGGGCAGACATGGTAAAGCATTGGCAACCTCAACACATTCTGTCAGCTGAGCAACAACAGCATTCCTCTCAGCTAATAGCTCTTATGAAGACCAGGATGCCACAGAGTCTTCAGTTACATCCCAACTGCCACTAGAACACAGAGGCCTAGACCCTCAAATGCTGCTCAAGATCATACACATTGGGGGTGAGAGGAGACCAGAGCATGAGCTGCATGGGGTCTCCCTTATGTGGATGTGGCTTGGGCTGTTCCTGACCTACGAGGAAGGCTCGGGGGAAAACTCCCTTCTCCTGCAGGGCCCAAGAGCATCAGTTGTTTCTTGTCTGGGTTCTGGGCTTGCCCTGATCCTCTCTGGGTCTTGAGTTTGACCATGAATGTGGACCTGCTCTTACCGCAGACCTTCAATGGATGTGGTTGGTGGCCTGATGCCCCTGTGCTTGTCAGGGGAGATGGAGGAGTTCAACTCTTGGAGAAACTCCTCCAAGAGTTCCTGGGTGGAACATTCCAAAGAGAGCCAGCTACTGGTGTCAGGAAGCATCAGAGGCCTTCCCCTAATCTGGGGCTCCAGGTTATGGCAGATCTAGCATCCAAAGCTGTCTATGGGGACACATAAGGTGCTCCTCGCAGCACTGCAGACATGGCAGGAGAATGGCATCAGGTCAGGTGCCAAGGGCCTTGAAAGTCTGAACCCTGTGGCAGACAGCCCCATTGATGAAGGACTACGACGATCTATCAGGATACAGCTCATGAGCTGTTGGGCCTACCGTGATCTGATGTGTTCTGAGAGACGACATGTTATTGAGAAACATATGGAGAGAAACTATGTACACATTCGATATGAAAACATATAGGATGGCTTCATCCCACCCTTGCTTTTGTGTTACATCTCCCTCTTTACTGTGATGATTTGGAAGGGCTCAGAGAAGGTCTGCAGGGACAGTGGAGCTGGCTTCTACACAGCATATCTGGGATGAGTAGGTCAATTAATAAAAACAGAAGTAAAACCCATAGATCCTCAAGGCTTGGGGAAAAACAAGCCAAAACAACCCCCCTACAACTCCTCCAAACGTGAACTCTCTGCCGCACCACTCCAACACAGGTGAAGGGTGTCCTCCCACATCCCACGTAGCCAGAGGCTAGGCGTGGAGGTTCAGATCTCTCTGAGGTTGGGCCTGTGGGACACTCTTGTGGCCACACTAGGGGAGGGCCCCGGGTTTCACTGCATGTTCGTGTGGGGGCCATATTTCTGGGGTGAGCCCTCTTCCCTGCCTCACCTCAGAGCAGCACCGATCCCTGTTTGTCGGGAGCACCAGATCATTGTCTAGGGAGCTGGAATAGTTGAATCCACACACCATCTCCTCCAAGACCTCCTGGGTGCAGGTCTGCAAATACAGTGCCCCGTATATACAGGGCCAAGAGACCTTAGGGTCCTCCCTCTCCATCACCCCCGAGGGGACACCCCCATTAGAAACCGCGTTCTCCCGTACAGGCCAGAGGGGCAGCTGTGGAGACATCTGGCAAGGAGGGAGCCACATGAAAGAGGCTGTTGGGTTCATGACCCACATACTGGGAGTGGAGCTGTGTGCCCAGCACTCCCCTTCTCATGCGCCTGCTATGGCCTGGGGTCCTAACACCAAAGGTGTGTCAGGCTGCCAACACCTGGCAGCTGGTCTCTTCCCAGAAGGGCACGTTCCTCTCCTCGGTCCCCTCTACACTCACACACACACACACACACACACACACACACACACACCCAGACACAGTCACATACACATAAACACACAGACACACACACAGTGAGGTATCAGGGGTGGGAGCCCGCTCAGCTGAGATCACAGTGTGCCTGCTCTCCAGTGGCCTCCCCAAGTTGCCTTGTGGTACCTGTTGAGGTCTCCCGCCACAGAAGCAGAAGCTTCGGAGAAGAGGGCCGAGCCGACGTCGACAGCTACGTGAACATCTCTCACTCTGGACTCTGCAGAGCCCAGAGCGCCTCAACGTAGGACAACAGCAAGAGGACATCTTGTTCTCTCAACCGTCTCCAGTAAGGTGAGCGGTTGTGGAATGCAGGTGCCTGGTCACCAGAGTTCCGAATCAGTTGCGGGGCTGTCACCAAGGAAGTGACATCACTTTTTCGAGATCCTGGGACCTGGGCCCCTTCCTCCAGTCAGCCCTATCCTGAGCCCCTTCTTGGCAGATGAATGCTTCCCCCATGCCATCCCCTTCACTGTACATCATGAGCCACGAAATGCCATAGACACAACCCACTGAACATGCAATGAGGTCTACCTGTGAGGACCCGGAGCTGAATTCAGACCTTTATGTCTCTGTTTTCCCAGTGCTGTGTCCTACCTACCCCACCGGGTCTCTCAAATAGTCCAGTTTCCCAACCTGCACTGTGGGGATCAGCCTAGAATGTCCTCTCTAGACACATCACCAGGGGCCTATGGATGATATTTCTAAGGCGTGTGCGCCGGTATCCCGTGTATCTGAGGCACAGATATACGGATGGGAGGCTGACCAGACGGGGTGGCATGAGCCACGGAGCAACACTAGAAAGCGGCCTGGGCTCCAGCAATGGAATCTCACAATAGCAGGTTCCTCTGGCCTCATTTCAACGGGGGCACCATGATGGGATGGAAATGCTCCACAGGCAGCCAGGGTCTGAGGCTAGGACTTCTAGGACTGTGTTGACTAGCAGTGGTGAGAGTGGACATCCCTGTCTCCTTCCTGATCTTCGGGGAAAGGCTCCCAGTGCTTCCCCATTGAGAATGATATTGGCTGTGGGCTTTTGGCAGATGGCTTTTAAGATGTGAAGGAGTGTACCCACTGTCCCTACACTCTGAAGAGTTTTCATCAGGAATGGAGGCTGTATTTTGTCAAATGCTTTCTCTGCATCTATTGAGAGGACCCCATGGTTCTTGTTTTTTCTCTTGCTGATATGACCAATCACATTGATTGCTTTAGAGTGTTGAACCAGCAGCCTTGCATCCTGGGCATAAATCCCACTTGGTCATGATGAACAATCCTCTTAATGTCGCATTGGATTCTATTGGCTTGTATCTTGTTGAGAATTTTTCCATCCATGTTCATTAGGGATATTGGTCTGTAATTCTCCTTTCTGGTGGGTTTTTTGTCTAGTTTTGGAAAAAAGGTGATGCTGTCCTCATAGAAGGAGTCTGGAATTACTCCATCTCTTTCTATCTTTCCGAACAGCTTTAGTAGAATAGGTATGGTTTCTCCTTTCCGTTTGACAGAATTCCCCAGGGAAACCATCTGGCCCTGGACTTTTGCGTCTTGGGAGGTTTTTGATGACGGCTTCAATTTCCTCCCTGGTTATTGGCCTGTCAGGTTTTCTATTTCCTTCTGTTCCAGTTTTGGTCATTTGTGGTTTCCCAGAAATGCGTCCATTTCTTCTATATTGTCTAATTTATTGGTGTATTGCTGCTCATGAAATGTTTTTAAAATCGTTTGTGTTTCCTTCGTGTTGGTGGGAATCTCTCCTTTGTCATTCATGATTTTATTAATTCGTGGCTTTTCTCTCTTCTTTTTAATAAGGCTGGCTCATGGTTTATCTACGTTCTTAATTTTTTCAAAGAACCAACTCCTTGTTTTGTTGATCGGGTCTTCCGATCTCTATTTCATTAAGTTCTGTTCGAATCTTTATTAACACTCTTCTTCTGCTGGGTGTAGTTTCTATTTGCTTTTTTGTCTCCAGTTCCTTTATATGCAAGGTGAGCTTTTGTATCTGAGTTCTTTCCAGGTTTTGGATGGATGCTTGCATTGTGATGTATTTCCCCCTCAGGCTGCTTTTGCTGTATCCCAAAGATTGGGAACTGTTCTACCTTCATTCTCATTAGCTTCCATGAGTCTTTTTAGTTCTTCTCTAATTTCCTGCTTGACCCTTTCATCTTTTCGCAGGATGGTCCTTCACCTCCATGTGTTTGAAATCCTTCCAAACTTCTTCTTGTGATTTAGTTCTAATTTCAAAGCATTATGGTGTGAAAATAGGCAGGGGACGATCCCAATCCTTGGTATCGGTTCAGACCTGATTTGTGACCCAGTATGTGGTCTCTTCTGGAGAAAGTTCCGGGCGTACTTGAGAAGAATGTGTATTCAGTTGCATTTGGATGTAAAGTTCTGTAAATATCTGTGAAATCCACCTGGTCCAGTGTATCATTTAAAGCTCTTGTTTCTTCGGAGATGTCGTGCTTAGAAGATCTGTCGATCGTATAAAGCGCTACGTTCAAGTCACCAAGTGTAAGTGTATTATTATCTCAGTATGTCTTAACTTTGGTGACTAATTGGGTGATGTACTTGGCAGCTCCCACATTCGGGGCATACATATTGATGATTGTTAGGTCTTCTTGTTGGATAGTATGATATAGTGTCCCTCTTCATCTCCCACTACAGTCTTGGGGATAAACTTTAGCTTATCTGATATAAGGATGGCTACCCCTGCTTTCTTTTGAGGACCATTTGAATGGTACACGGTTCTCCACCCTTTCATTTTTGGGCTGTAGGTGTTTCCCTCAAATGAGTCTCATGGATCCCTGGGTGGCTCAGCAGTTTGGCACCTGCCTTTGGCCCAGGGCGTGATCCTGGATTCCCGGGATTGAGTCCCACATCCGGCTCCAGGCCTGGAGCCTGCTTCTCTTTCTTCCTGTGTCTCTGCCTCTCTCTCTCTCTCTCTCTGTCCATCATCAATCAAAAAATCAATCAATCAATCAATCAATCAATCTTTCAAAAAAATAAAAATGAAATGAGTCTCTTGTAGACAGCAAATAGTTGGGTCTTGCTTTTTCATCCAGTCTGAAACTCTGTGCCTTTTGATGGGGTCATTAAGTCCATTCACGTTCAGAGTTAGTATTGAAAGATATACATTTAGTGTCATCATGATACCTATTCAGTCCGTGTTTTTGTGGATTGTCTCCTTGGACTTCCTCTTTCTTTACAGAGTCCTCCTTAGTATTTCTTGCAGAGCCGGCTTGGTGGTCACATATTCTTCCAGTTCCTGCCTATCTTGGAAGCTCTTGATCTCTCCTTCTGTTCTGGATGAGAGCCTTGCTGGATACAGGCTTCTCGGATGCAGGTTCATCTCATTTAGGACCCCTGAATACATCCTGCCGGCCCTTTCTGGCCTGTTGGGTCTCTCTGGAGAGGTCTGCTGTTAATCTAATATATCTACCCGTAAAAGTCAGAGATTTCTTGTCTCTTGCAGCTTTAAGGATCTTCTCTTTATCTTTGGAATTTGCAAGTTTCACTCTTAAATGTCAAGGTGTTGAGTGGTTTTTATTCCTTTTGGGGGGGATCTCTCTATTTCCTGGATCTGAATGCCTGTTTCCCTTCGCAAGTTAGGAAAGTTCTCAGCTTGGATTTGTTCAAGTGCAGTGTCTGGAACTCTGTCCCTTGCGGCACCCTCGGGAACCCCAAGTAAATGGAGATTTTTCCTTCTGAGGCTGTCATTTTATTCCCTTAACCAATCCTCATGATCTCTTAAATGTTTTTATCTTTTATCCTCAGTTTCCCCCTTTGCCTTCAACTTGTCTTCTATGTCTCTCACTCGTTCTTCTACCTCGTGAACCTTCGTCTTTAGGACCTCTAGTTTGGATTGCATCTCATTTAATGAATTTTTAATTTCTGCCTGATTAATTCTAAAATCTGCAGTCATGAAGTCTCTTGAATCCTTTACGCTTTTTTCTAGACACTTGTAGGTTTATAATTGTGCTTCTGAATTGGCTTTCTGACATTGAATTGTAATCCACATTCTGTAACTCAGTGGGAGAGACGACTGTTTCTGAGTCTCCCTTTTGAGGTTAGTTTTTCCTTCTAGTCATTTTGCTCAGTGCAGACTGGCCAGAAACAAGTTGTATTGGGAAAAGGAGAAAAAGAGAGAAGAGAAAGGAGAAGAAGAAGAAGAAGAAGAAGAAGAAGAAGAAGAAGAAGAAGAAGAAGAAGAAGAAGAAGAAAGAAGAAAGAAGGAGAAGGAGAAGGGAAAAAATGGAGGGGAAGCAAACAGAAAACAAAAAGCCAGCGGGGGTATCCTCTGACTCTATGTACTGTAAATCCTTCGACTTCCCCTGGACCTTTTCAGTGCTGCCTGGGAATAACTGGCTTTTCCGCTGTCCCTCTAGGTGGTCTTCTGGGGGCGAGGCCTGCTGTGCTGGTTCTCAGGTGTGAGCACCTGGGGGAGCTGCGCCGACCCTTGCCAGGTGCATGGCCAAGTGGGAACTGTTCATCCTGTGAGGACCCTGCTCCTACCCAGGTACAAGGTGACCTCAGGAAGAGCCACTGTGGCAGCAGCCAGCTCCCCAGCTCTGGAGTCAGCTCTCCCAGTAGCTACCTCAGCTCCCAGTCTGCAGGGGCCTGGATGCTCCGGGGGCAGGGCCCCAGACCTGCACAACTTGGTGACCCCCGGGCAGGAGCATCTTCCTCTCCTGGGCCCTCCGGGCTTCGCCTGTCCTGGGTGGAGGCCGGGACCTCGGCTGTGTCCCTGGAGCCCTGGGCACCGGGACCTGCGCTGCTTGAATCCACTCTCAGGGCCTTGGGGCCCGCTGCAGCCCTTCGGGGAGCTCGGCCGTGGGGTGGGGGCTTCCCCTGGGGCACAGGTGCTCTGTTAGTGCCCCCAGGAGCCTGAGGGCATCCCCGCCCTCCTGAGATCCTGCTCCAACTCACTGGAGCTCATGCTCCTCCGGGTGGGGAGGGCTCTCCTGTCCTTGGGGCCTTGCCCTGGGGCCTCAGCTTGGCTCCTCGGGGGGCCTCACCCTTGGAGGCTTTTTAATTTCTTTACTTTTTCCCCGTCTTCCTACCTTCATAGAAATGCCGCCTCTTCTCACTGCAGCCTTCCAGCTGTTCTCTCTTTAAATCTCAGGCCGAATTCATAGGTTTTCAGGATGATGCTAAAGTTATCTAGGTAAGTGGGGGGTGGGAAAGTGACCTGGGGACCCTCTTCTTCCACCGCCTTGGCCCCTCCCCCATTCGTAGGGGTAATTGATAGGAATATATTTATTGCCATTTGATCCCTCAGGTCATCAGCTTGGTGGCATTCCCCCATGGAAGCCCCTGAATGCTCCTCTCATTCATCATCCATCAAAGATCCAGACAGGAAATGCTCACGCGCCCACATGACATAATGAAGTACAAGACCTAAGGGGTCAGGCTCAGTTAGCGACTCCAGACAAGACAGTGTAAGTGTGTACACTGACTCTGTGTGCAAGCTGGTGAATGTCTGTGACCACGGACCTCGGAAAAACAAAGACCTAAAGTCATCCTGTCCAACAAGGAGAGTGTGGGGGTTTCTCTGGTCGAACCGTTATTCTGGCAATGGGGAGCCAATGTCTGACCCATCAGGTCCCAGCAGGTCTGAGTGGTCACTACCCCTGGACCAAGATGCCGGGGCCTTCAGGGAATTGCTCCCTCAAGAGAGCTGCCCAGGGAGGTACAGGGAGGCAGGAGATCCTAGCTCAGAAGCCAGCACAGGTGTTCTTGGAACCTGGCCCAGTTGTGGCCTTCATGTACACAAATATCTCTCCCCCTCATGCACACCAAGAGGGAAAAGGACGTCAGAGATCACTGACGAGGACCCCAGGAGGATTCCAGGCTTGGTCAGGGGTGAAGTTGGAACCTGAGAGCGAGACTGAGGGTGGAAAGCCCTGCCTGCCCTTATGTCATCCACTAATGACCTTCCCCTGGCCTCATGCCATCCATGTGTAGCACAGTCTCTTTACACGTGTGTCCCCCCACTTTAATGTTGTTGCAATCGCAGAGGTTGACCTAGACGACTCAATGCTCCGAATAATGAGAATGTCAAACCCCAAACCTGAGCTAAAATAATCCACATCAGAAAAATGGCAAGAAAAAGTCCTCCTTCCTTGAAAGTGTACAAAGGGAGCCCCTGTCCTGGGCAGGAGGGGGTCCTGGCGGGCGGTCCCCTTCAGGACCCCAGGTCGGTGGTGTTGCTGTTCCTGTGGAAGTCCCTGCACCCTCTAAATCTCAGGAGCTCGGAGGGGTGTCCCTGCTGTCTGGCCAAGTTCCTGACACTGTGCTCTGAGGAAGGGGGGCCTGGGGATGCCCTTGAGTAGCTGGGAGGAGGCAGGATCCTCTACTTCATCCCACATACAGGAGCTGGTGACTCTGTAAGATTTCTCCTTTAAAATGAGCATAAGAGGGTCTCCTGGTGGCTCAGTGTCGGGGTCTCTGCCTCTGTCTCAGGTCCTGACCCCGGAGCCCCGGGTTTGAGGCCCATGACAGGCCGCCCACAGGGAGCCCGCCTCTCTCTCTGTGTCTCTCGTGAATAAAGAAGGAATATCTGGGGGAAAAAGATGGAAAGTGACTATGAGACTCTTTAACTCTCTCACATTACTACAGGAAGTCAAAGGCCCAAACTCCTCCTGGACTGTAAAGCGGCTTTAATATCACAACATTGAAGTCTTCCGTTTACAAGTGAAGACAATGACGTATCGTCCTCCCAGTAGAAGAGGCGGGAGGAAGTGGTGTCCTGCAGACGGGCCCCGTCCCCGTGAGGCCCCTGCACCTCGGCTCAGGCCTGAGGGTGACTGCGGGCGGCTCCTCCTGTCTGGGGGCAGGCTCGGGGCTCCAGCTGGCAGGACAGGGTGTAGCTGAGGACAGAGGGACACGTGTGAGTTGGGCAGGAGCTTCAGTTCCGGAGCCTTCCCTGGGATTTCCAAGGAGCTGGAGCCTGGAGCCCCAGCAGCAGGGCTGGAGGCGGCCCCGGGGGCCTGAGGAGAAGGATCCCTAGAGGCCCCCCCGAGTTGGCTCCCCCTCCCGCCCTCAGCCCTGGGAGCCTCACCTCTCGTCCTCGCTGAGCCACGTCCCAGCCTGGAACCAGGCCCGGAACGGCTGCTCGGGCTCTATGTGGTACCGATCCGCGGCCACCTGGAGCAGCAGGATCTCGGTGAGGACTCGGTACTCCTGGGCCCAGAGAGAGGACATGGCATGAGAGGCCCGGGGGGCGGAGAGGCCTTCGGCGGCTGCGCCCGGGACAGGCGTCGGGGCTGGTCTCTGCCACGTGGTGACCCCCCATCCTGCACACTCCTCCCGGCCCAGCTTGTTCTCAGATGGGAGCACACCCCGCCCCGGCCTGGCCAGGTGTCCCCGATGGCGGTGCCTCTGGCCTTGACAACTACAGGGACTTTGCCGTTATCAGGGAGCCATTCCCGACAATGTGACAATGCGGGGATGGAGGCCAAGCGTGGTCCTCCCTGGGACCCTTCTGCTGGCCCCAGCCCCACCCTCCCTGCGGGAGCTCAGAGAAACCCTCACCTTGTTCTTCTTCCGGTGGTTGACCTCATTGCCCTGGAAAGCAGACGAGCACAGGCCATCAGGGGGGCCGCGGGGTGCTGCTGGGTGCTGCTATCCCCCTCACGCCACCCTAGGGCCAGGCACACAGGGGCCAGGACTCCCAGGGGAACAGGCCTGCGATCCAGGCCAGGCCCCGGGAGCCAGGGAAAGGAGCCCTGGGGGGGCAGGTGAGGCTTCCGGGAGCACAGGAGGGGAGGCCAGAGCCTCAGGTGGACAGGAGACGCGAGGCTCCCGAAGGGCCCGCTCAGGCCGGGGCCCCTGACGTCACTCTGCCCCCACAGGCAACCTCAACGGACAGGCTGAGGCCCACACAGCCTGACCTCTGAAGGTTGGCATTCGGGCCGCAGATTCGATCTCGGGACCCGTGACCTGGGTGCAGCCTCCCTCCTCTCCTCCCAGACGTGGGCCAGGGACCCTCGCTCCCAGGGCATTGGGGAGCCTGTCACGAGGGGAGACTTGCCAAGGACGGAGACCTCGGGGCTCGGCTCAGGGGCCCTGTGCTCCCCACATGAGGGCCCCGTCCCAGCCCCGGGCCACGCACCTCCAGGTACTCCTCCATGGCAGTATCCAACATGAACAGGTCGGTGAGGAAGGTGCCCAGGAAGGGGACGACACCCTGTGTCGGGGTGGGTGTGGAATGAGGCCCTGCTCCCGTGTCCACGGGGACCCTCCCCGGGACAGGTCAGCCCCCCGGCCCGCCCGCCCCAGCTCCCACCTGCTGCTGACCAGGACTCTTGGGGCATCCATGGTTTCCCCCCTCTCCCTCGGAGAACACCAGAGTCCTCCAAACAGCTCAAGGGCCAGCGGTAGGACATCGGGGTGTAGGTGCCCCGGGCCCTGCGCCCCACAGACACATTGTCTCCAGCTGTATAAACCCTCCTCCGGGTCACCTCGAAAGAAGTGTTGTCGAAGCTGTGGCTCCGGGAGGCAGAGCCGGAGTCGGGAGGCCCCACCTGCCTTGATTTGGGGGCTTCCAGCTCTCAGGGGAGACCCCTCTCCTCTGGGCTCGAGGCCACGGATCTGGGGCTCGCTCACCTGCTGCTGCTGCCGCCTCTTCCATGCTCTCTGCACGCTGATCCCCAGGGCTCCAAGCTTAGCTGGCCGGTCCTGCAGGGCCAAGGACAAGTTCCTCAAGAGCAGGATCACCCTGGGCCCTTCTCCCCATGATCGTTTTGTCTTTTTCTTTTCTCTTTTTAAATTTATTTTTAATTGCTGTTCAAATTGCCACCATATACAATACCCCAGTGCTCATCCCATCAGGTGCCCCCCTCAGTGCCCGTCACACTGTCACCGCCACCCCCGCCCTCACCCCTTCCACCCCCCATCTTTAACCTCAGACCCTGGACATCTGACCCAAGGCACAGGGTGGCAGCTACATCGTCCTTCAGCTTGCCATGAGGGATTCCAGAACAACCTCAGCTCCAGCATTCATGGCTGCGTGACCTTGAGCTTGCAGCAGCCTGGCCTCCCAGAGCCTGGATCCTCACTGGGAAAGGGGCGAATTCCAGCTCCCCCCTTGGTCCCCCGAGGACCCAGGGTCCTATTCCCACCATCACTGTTGGGGCCCTCATCCCATGCAAACCCCTCACAGAGCGCAGGCCTGTCCTCCGGGCTCTCCAGTTCGGGAGAGGCCCCCATCGGGACCGGCTGGCGACAGGGAGCGCGAGTGTCCAACTCAGGGATCCTGGTTCAGCGGCAGCTGCTTTTCCACCTCTTGTGGATTTTCACCCCAGGCTGCGTCCACGGTCATGCCAAAGGCTGCACTCGCTGAAGGAATGCTCCGGGACGGTCCCTGATTCAGTCACGAAGGACACCGTGGCTCCCACGCCGCCTCTCTTTCTATCCCAACACCTCCCATACTACCTTGAGAAGCAGGTTCCTGCTCTGGGCATTGTCCTGGGAGCACAGTTTTTCAAATGTTCGAATCTTCTTCCTGAGTAGAGCGAGAGAAGGCAGGACGGATGTTGGCACACTAGGGTAGGGTTGAGGGCAAGTTCCTGTGATCTGAGACCTCGAGGGAGTCCAACTGCTGGGTCGGGGTGTCTTTGGGTTCCTCTGACCACTCAGCTCGTTGCAGCACATGGGAGGGAGCTGTCGTGTGGGTCATCTGGTGCAACCGAAGCCCTCTTAATTGAACAGCTCTGCTTTGGTCACTTTTGGTTTCAATTGGGAAGAGACTCCAGTTGCTGTCATGTTCACATCCAGATACTTGTAACTCAGCACAGCCCAGACTCCCCAAATGGGGACATTAGGAGGCATGGTGGCCTCTTCACCTGGTAGGCTGAGAAAATCACCTGCCTGCCTGCCCACCCACGTCCTGTTGTCATGGAGTACTGCCTCCTAGGAAGTCCAGGGGGACCGAGGAAGCCAGAATGGACAGGCATCCGGGCCATCCCTCATCCTTCATGGTCCTTCTGGAGCGAGGACCCCTCACCTGGAAACTTTGGCCCATGTGTTCTTCAGGCGGTGAACGGAGACACTCTGCAGAGCCGAGAGGATGGCGTGCAGGGAGGAGTAGTTCCGTAAGGCTCGGCAGGCCTGGGGAGGAAGAGCAGGAGCTGTCAGGGGGCCGGCAGGAGCCCTGCTGGCTGGAGAGCTGCACTCCTCTCAGTGTCAGTCTCCTCTCCCGGATGAGACCGATGTCCAGGGGCCTACAGAAGGGCGCATGGAGGACGCCGCGAAGAGCCCTGCTGGGGAGAGGGGGCGTTTCCCGTCCCTCCAAGGAAAGAGTCACGTGGGGACTGAGCACCCCAACACTGGGCCATGCGAGGAAAGGTCAGCAAGGCCCCCCGGGAAGAAGACCTGAGACCAGAGACTTCAACCTTGAGGAATGGTCAAGGGAAGAGCAGTTCCCAGGCTCAGGAGAGCAGGTCCGCCGGGCCTCCCGTAGGCTTACCTTGGCCACCTTGATCCAGTGCTCCAGCACCACCGCCCTGTCCCGGGCCGTCATGTGTGCGTTGCCAAGGCAGGTGGTGATCACGCAGTTGGCCACGTTGTTGAACTGGGTCACGGTGGCACTGACTGTGCATGTCCGGTGCTCATAGCCAGGCTCATTTCTCTTGGACCAGATGGAGCCCAGGCACTGTTGGGGCTGCACCTTCTTGAACAGATCCTAGAGAAGAGGGGGACGCTCGCTCACACAGCCATTGCACATGCAGGATTCATGTCCTACATCGGGGTCCCCTGTCAGAGCCGGGGCTCAGCAAGGGCAGAAAGTGGCCTGAACCCAGGTAGAGTCGCTGCACTGCCCTGCATTCCTCTTCCCTGAGGGAGCCCAGTGCAGGATGAACGAGGAGCAGATACTCTCAGGGGGTGGTGGGGGGCAGGAGGGCGCTGTACCCTGGTCCTCCCCTGTAACTTCAAGTTACTGGTGGCAGCTCAAGGGGGCTCCTCAGGGGGCAACTTCCCCTCCCAGTGTTCATGCCCTGGCCCTCCTCCCCTCTCAGCAGCACATTCTCACAGAGGGGGGGAAAGCCACAGATTTGTCTGCCTCCCTTTACTTCAGCTCACATTTGACACCTAAACAGTGTGGGGTGCTCGGCCTCCAAGGCAGGTGCATGGTGAGCCTTGGGCTCAGCTGCACACAGTGAGTTGCCTCCGGCCCCCCGCCCCCCGCTCATGACCAGGGCCTGCCCGTTTGCCCACAGGTTCTGGCTCATTTAGGCGACACAGGGACTCTGCGTCAGTCCTTCCCAGGGTCTAGCTCCACAGTGTGCAGGTGGGCAGTGAGAGCAAGGGTTTGAGGCACGGGACAGGGCCTTGTGGTTGGTAAGGGATGGAGCTGAGATCTGGGCCCGACCACACAAGCCCACATCACGGAAAGGAAGGTTTTGGGCAGAAGACGGCAGGAAACAAGCCTGCCCCGGCCCCGGCCTGGAAGCCCCGCTGCTCACCGCGTCTATGGAGGTCAACTGCTCTGCCACCAGCTTGGGAGGGAAGGCCATGAGCCCGGGCTGCTCCCCATGCCGCGGGTGCTCGGGGGTTGCCCAGGGGCAGGTGGCCTCTGGGGCTGGAGGTGGCTCCGTCTTTGTGCTTTGGGAAGGAGTGTCAGTCCCCACGAAGGCTGGTGGTGGAACTGACTGCAGCTCACGACCCGGTACACGGGAGGAAGGCACCAGCTCTTGTGCCAGGTCTGGAGTAGTCGAGGGAGGAGACGCTGGAAGGAGCCGTGGAGCTGGCCCTGGGACAGGATAAGGAGACATGTGTGTCCACGGGACTGACTTGCCCCATGCCCTTCCAAACACAGGGAAGAGTCCATGGCCGATAGAGAAACACCCAGCCCCTGAACCCCATCCCGGAGAGTCTGCCCAGCTTGCCATCCCCCTTACCCTCTGACTCTGCATCTGCCTCCGTGAGCTGCAGAAGTTGCCGTGGCATCACGAGAATGGGGGCATGGCAACTCAGGCCATACAGGTTGGCCTGCACCCAGGGCCCCTGTACATCGAAGCAGGCCCAGTGCAGGGATGGCCAGGTGTTCTGCAGATTCTGGTCAGGCCAGGTCCCCGAGATGGGAGAGAGGCTGCTGGGGAGAGTCATATGCGGACCAGCATCAGAGCCTGGCCGCTCATGCCCCATGGTACTCCCATAGCACCATTCTTTGTGTATGGGTCCCCGAAATGTCCCCAGCATGACCTCTAGCCCTCCTGTCCCTGTTTTTGCAGTGGCGGACCTGGTATCCAGAAAACCTGTCTGAGTCTGGTTTTTCTACTTATCGTCTCTTCTCAATGACCAAGGGCCTCGTCTACTCCATCCTCCACGCCACAGGTATTGGGGCTTAGGTTTGTGGCAGATTGGTGAGTGCTCTGCTCACCAAAGCTTCTGTTCTTGGCCCCAGCGGTGGAGGTCACAAGAGGTGGTAGAGAGAGGTGCAGGAGGAGCAAGATGGGACAGTTGAAGGGATGGATGTTTGAGGCACCGAATCCGCCCAGGCTGTGCTCCGCTCCCCAGAGGGCTCCGGACCCCATCGACAGCTCCCTTTGACTCATTCGCCTCTTCACAGGAAGCCCCCACAGTGAAGCCCTCCCAGTGGAAATCAAGAGTCTATGAGATCCCTGGCTCTGGGAGTCACTCCCCAGCCACAAACCACAGTCTCCCAATGTGCTCTGTGGAGGAATTAAGGTTCTCCTCCTGGATCCAAAGATCAATCAAAGTTTTACTTGAACTTTCCCAAAATTTTTTTGAGGATATTTACTAATTAGACGAGGAGAGAGAGAAGGAAAGAGTGAGAGAGAGAGAGAGAGAGAATAAGCAAGGTGAGCAGGCGCCCCACTGAGCAGGGAGCCCAATGTAGGGCTCAAACACAGGACCCTGGGACAACGACCTGACCTGATGGCCGAGGCCTTCCTGACCGAGCCACCCAGTGCCCTTAGTTGATCTTATCGTCCATGAGAATGGTCCAAATATGGGTGGATCCATTCATCCCTGGAGGCGGCCAGGAAGATGTCAGATCTAACAAACTATGGACGTGTGTGCCCACCACCTGCAGAGTGCTCGACTGTCTGACACCCTGATGAGTCTTGGACCGAGACGCTGTATGTTCTTTATTCCTTCAAATATCTCAGTGACTAGAAATGTGTCTGCAGTACTCGGTGCTTAATATGTGTTATTGGATGACGGACTCCCAACCAGCACTTTCCATCTCCTGAGTGGACCTGAAGCTGCTCGTTCATTCCTCAGTGACCTCTCCTCTGGCCACATAAAGGACAAGTATCAGGACCAGTGAGATGGAATCTGAGAAGTCCTTTGCACACAGGCAAACGGCCTGCTTTGTCCGTGCTTCTGTCAACCCAGAGGGCCACAGGCCCATGAGGGCCGATGAGGAGAGCTTGTTCGCTGGGGAGAGACGACTGCTCCACGGGAAGATGCCCAGCAGCCCTTTCTACAGGGCCAGGCCCCAGAGAAGTCCAGGCCATGTTTCCTCTCCGGATTTCCCACAGTAGCCTCATGAGGTTCATCCTCTTACCCCAGCACTTTTCAGAGGAGGACACGGAAGCTCAGAGAGGTGCAATGACATTGCCGAAACATACTGGTAGTAGAGGCGAGCCCCCCGCCCCTGTGCTGTGTATGGGGTGGTCACTCACCCAGAGAATTGCTGGCCCAGGACTTGTTGGGCTGCGGTGAACACTTGGTAGAGACATGAAATGACTGGGTTGATGATGAGGCTTCTGTCCTGGAAGGATGGCACCAAGGACTGTAGCAAATCATCCACTCTCCCTTCTCTGAGCGTCAGCATGGTCCGGGCCTCACGCAGGGATAGGGTTGATTCCTTTTCACACCAGAGACACAAGGAGGGGCCCTGCAGTCAGCTTCCAAACCGTGAACCACTGGGAAGATCAGGGTCCGTTGGTCGGCCCAGAGACTCCCATCCCCTCGGGAAGTTGCACAGGACAAGGGACTCGAGTGCCCACACAGAAAAAGGTTCGAGGCTTCAAAGTACCATTGGTTTCAGGGCAGACATGGTAAAGCATTGGCAACCTCAACACATTCTGTCAGCTGAGCAACAACAGCATTCCTCTCAGCTAATAGCTCTTATGAAGACCAGGATGCCACAGAGTCTTCAGTTACATCCCAACTGCCACTAGAACACAGAGGCCTAGACCCTCAAATGCTGCTCAAGATCATACACATTGGGGGTGAGAGGAGACCAGAGCATGAGCTGCATGGGGTCTCCCTTATGTGGATGTGGCTTGGGCTGTTCCTGACCTACGAGGAAGGCTCGGGGGAAAACTCCCTTCTCCTGCAGGGCCCAAGAGCATCAGTTGTTTCTTGTCTGGGTTCTGGGCTTGCCCTGATCCTCTCTGGGTCTTGAGTTTGACCATGAATGTGGACCTGCTCTTACCGCAGACCTTCAATGGATGTGGTTGGTGGCCTGATGCCCCTGTGCTTGTCAGGGGAGATGGAGGAGTTCAACTCTTGGAGAAACTCCTCCAAGAGTTCCTGGGTGGAACATTCCAAAGAGAGCCAGCTACTGGTGTCAGGAAGCATCAGAGGCCTTCCCCTAATCTGGGGCTCCAGGTTATGGCAGATCTAGCATCCAAAGCTGTCTATGGGGACACATAAGGTGCTCCTCGCAGCACTGCAGACATGGCAGGAGAATGGCATCAGGTCAGGTGCCAAGGGCCTTGAAAGTCTGAACCCTGTGGCAGACAGCCCCATTGATGAAGGACTACGACGATCTATCAGGATACAGCTCATGAGCTGTTGGGCCTACCATGATCTGATGTGTTCTGAGAGACGACATGTTATTGAGAAACATATGGAGAGAAACTATGTACACATTCGATATGAAAACATATAGGATGGCTTCATCCCACCCTTGCTTTTGTGTTACATCTCCCTCTTTACTGTGATGATTTGGAAGGGCTCAGAGAAGGTCTGCAGGGACAGTGGAGCTGGCTTCTACACAGCATATCTGGGATGAGTAGGTCAATTAATAAAAACAGAAGTAAAACCCATAGATCCTCAAGGCTTGGGGAAAAACAAGCCAAAACAACCCCCCCACAACTCCTCCAAACGTGAACTCTCTGCCGCACCACTCCAACACAGGTGAAGGGTGTCCTCCGACATCCCACGTAGCCAGAGGCTAGGCGTGGAGGTTCAGATCTCTCTGAGGTTGGGCCTGTGGGACACTCTTGTGGCCACACTAGGGGAGGGCCCCGGGTTTCACTGCATGTTCGTGTGGGGGCCATATTTCTGGGGTGAGCCCTCTTCCCTGCCTCACCTCAGAGCAGCACCGATCCCTGTTTGTCGGGAGCACCAGATCATTGTCTAGGGAGCTGGAATAGTTGAATCCACACACCATCTCCTCCAAGACCTCCTGGGTGCAGGTCTGCAAATACAGTGCCCCGTATATACAGGGCCAAGAGACCTTAGGGTCCTCCCTCTCCATCACCCCCGAGGGGACACCCCCATTAGAAACCGCGTTCTCCCGTACAGGCCAGAGGGGCAGCTGTGGAGACATCTGGCAAGGAGGGAGCCACATGAAAGAGGCTGTTGGGTTCATGACCCACATACTGGGAGTGGAGCTGTGTGCCCAGCACTCCCCTTCTCATGTGCCTGCTATGGCCTGGGGTCCTAACACCAAAGGTGTGTCAGGCTGCCAACACCTGGCAGCTGGTCTCTTCCCAGAAGGGCACGTTCCTCTCCTCGGTCCCCTCTACACTCGCACACACACACACACACACACACACACACACACCCCCAGACACAGTCACATACACATAAACACACAGACACACACACAGTGAGGTATCAGGGGTGGGAGCCCGCTCAGCTGAGATCACAGTGTGCCTGCTCTCCAGTGGCCTCCCCAAGTTGCCTTGTGGTACCTGTTGAGGTCTCCCGCCACAGAAGCAGAAGCTTCGGAGAAGAGGGCCGAGCCGACGTCGACAGCTACGTGAACATCTCTCACTCTGGACTCTGCGGAGCCCAGAGCGCCTCAACGTAGGACAACAGCAAGAGGACATCTTGTTCTCTCAACCGTCTCCAGTAAGGTGAGCGGTTGTGGAATGCAGGTGCCTGGTCACCAGAGTTCCGAATCAGTTGCGGGGCTGTCACCAAGGAAGTGACATCACTTTTTCGAGATCCTGGGACCTGGGCCCCTTCCTCCAGTCAGCCCTATCCTGAGCCCCTTCTTGGCAGATGAATGCTTCCCCCATGCCATCCCCTTCACTGTACATCATGAGCCACGAAATGCCATAGACACAACCCACTGAACATGCAATGAGGTCTACCTGTGAGGACCCGGAGCTGAATTCAGACCTTTATGTCTCTGTTTTCCCAGTGCTGTGTCCTACCTACCCCACCGGGTCTCTCAAATAGTCCAGTTTCCCAACCTGCACTGTGGGGATCAGCCTAGAATGTCCTCTCTAGACACATCACCAGGGGCCTATGGATGATATTTCTAAGGCGTGTGCGCCGGTATCCCGTGTATCTGAGGCACAGATATACGGATGGGAGGCTGACCAGACGGGGTGGCATGAGCCACGGAGCAACACTAGAAAGCGGCCTGGGCTCCAGCAATGGAATCTCACAATAGCAGGTTCCTCTGGCCTCATTTCAACGGGGGCACCATGATGGGATGGAAATGCTCCACAGGCAGCCAGGGTCTGAGGCTAGGACTTCTAGGACTGTGTTGACTAGCAGTGGTGAGAGTGGACATCCCTGTCTCCTTCCTGATCTTCGGGGAAAGGCTCCCAGTGCTTCCCCATTGAGAATGATATTGGCTGTGGGCTTTTGGCAGATGGCTTTTAAGATGTGAAGGAGTGTACCCACTGTCCCTACACTCTGAAGAGTTTTCATCAGGAATGGAGGCTGTATTTTGTCAAATGCTTTCTCTGCATCTATTGAGAGGACCCCATGGTTCTTGTTTTTTCTCCTGCTGATATGACCAATCACATTGATTGCTTTAGAGTGTTGAACCAGCAGCCTTGCATCCTGGGCATAAATCCCACTTGGTCATGATGAACAATCCTCTTAATGTCGCATTGGATTCTATTGGCTTGTATCTTGTTGAGAATTTTTCCATCCATGTTCATTAGGGATATTGGTCTGTAATTCTCCTTTCTGGTGGGTTTTTTGTCTAGTTTTGGAAAAAAGGTGATGCTGTCCTCATAGAAGGAGTCTGGAATTACTCCATCTCTTTCTATCTTTCCGAACAGCTTTAGTAGAATAGGTATGGTTTCTCCTTTCCGTTTGACAGAATTCCCCAGGGAAACCATCTGGCCCTGGACTTTTGCGTCTTGGGAGGTTTTTGATGACGGCTTCAATTTCCTCCCTGGTTATTGGCCTGTCAGGTTTTCTATTTCCTTCTGTTCCAGTTTTGGTCATTTGTGGTTTCCCAGAAATGCGTCCATTTCTTCTATATTGTCTAATTTATTGGTGTATTGCTGCTCATGAAATGTTTTTAAAATCGTTTGTGTTTCCTTCGTGTTGGTGGGAATCTCTCCTTTGTCATTCATGATTTTATTAATTCGTGGCTTTTCTCTCTTCTTTTTAATAAGGCTGGCTCATGGTTTATCTACGTTCTTAATTTTTTCAAAGAACCAACTCCTTGTTTTGTTGATCGGGTCTTCCGATCTCTATTTCATTAAGTTCTGTTCGAATCTTTATTAACACTCTTCTTCTGCTGGGTTTAGTTTCTATTTGCTTTTTTGTCTCCAGTTCCTTTATATGCAAGGTGAGCTTTTGTATCTGAGTTCTTTCCAGGTTTTGGATGGATGCTTGCATTGTGATGTATTTCCCCCTCAGGCTGCTTTTGCTGTATCCCAAAGATTGGGAACTGTTCTACCTTCATTCTCATTAGCTTCCATGAGTCTTTTTAGTTCTTCTCTAATTTCCTGCTTGACCCTTTCATCTTTTCGCAGGATGGTCCTTCACCTCCATGTGTTTGAAATCCTTCCAAACTTCTTCTTGTGATTTAGTTCTAATTTCAAAGCATTATGGTGTGAAAATAGGCAGGGGACGATCCCAATCCTTGGTATCGGTTCAGACCTGATTTGTGACCCAGTATGTGGTCTCTTCTGGAGAAAGTTCCGGGCGCACTTGAGAAGAATGTGTATTCAGTTGCATTTGGATGTAAAGTTCTGTAAATATCTGTGAAATCCACCTGGTCCAGTGTATCATTTAAAGCTCTTGTTTCTTCGGAGATGTCGTGCTTAGAAGATCTGTCGATCGTATAAAGCGCTACGTTCAAGTCACCAAGTGTAAGTGTATTATTATCTCAGTATGTCTTAACTTTGGTGACTAATTGGGTGATGTACTTGGCAGCTCCCACATTCGGGGCATACATATTGATGATTGTTAGGTCTTCTTGTTGGATAGTATGATATAGTGTCCCTCTTCATCTCCCACTACAGTCTTGGGGATAAACTTTAGCTTATCTGATATAAGGATGGCTACCCCTGCTTTCTTTTGAGGACCATTTGAATGGTACACGGTTCTCCACCCTTTCATTTTTGGGCTGTAGGTGTTTCCCTCAAATGAGTCTCATGGATCCCTGGGTGGCTCAGCAGTTTGGCACCTGCCTTTGGCCCAGGGCGTGATCCTGGATTCCCGGGATTGAGTCCCACATCCGGCTCCAGGCCTGGAGCCTGCTTCTCTTTCTTCCTGTGTCTCTGCCTCTCTCTCTCTCTCTCTCTGTCCATCATCAATCAAAAAATCAATCAATCAATCAATCAATCTTTCAAAAAAATAAAAATGAAATGAGTCTCTTGTAGACAGCAAATAGTTGGGTCTTGCTTTTTCATCCAGTCTGAAACTCTGTGCCTTTTGATGGGGTCATTAAGTCCATTCACGTTCAGAGTTAGTATTGAAAGATATACATTTAGTGTCATCATGATACCTATTCAGTCCGTGTTTTTGTGGATTGTCTCCTTGGACTTCCTCTTTCTATTACAGAGTCCTCCTTAGTATTTCTTGCAGAGCCGGCTTGGTGGTCACATATTCTTCCAGTTCCTGCCTATCTTGGAAGCTCTTGATCTCTCCTTCTGTTCTGGATGAGAGCCTTGCTGGATACAGGCTTCTCGGATGCAGGTTCATCTCATTTAGGACCCCTGAATACATCCTGCCGGCCCTTTCTGGCCTGTTGGGTCTCTCTGGAGAGGTCTGCTGTTAATCTAATATATCTACCCGTAAAAGTCAGAGATTTCTTGTCTCTTGCAGCTTTAAGGATCTTCTCTTTATCTTTGGAATTTGCAAGTTTCACTCTTAAATGTCAAGGTGTTGAGTGGTTTTTATTCATTTTGGGGGGGATCTCTCTATTTCCTGGATCTGAATGCCTGTTTCCCTTCGCAAGTTAGGAAAGTTCTCAGCTTGGATTTGTTCAAGTGCAGTGTCTGGAACTCTGTCCCTTGCGGCACCCTCGGGAACCCCAAGTAAATGGAGATTTTTCCTTCTGAGGCTGTCATTTTATTCCCTTAACCAATCCTCATGATCTCTTAAATGTTTTTATCTTTTATCCTCAGTTTCCCCCTTTGCCTTCAACTTGTCTTCTATGTCTCTCACTCGTTCTTCTACCTCGTGAACCTTCGTCTTTAGGACCTCTAGTTTGGATTGCATCTCATTTAATGAATTTTTAATTTCTGCCTGATTAATTCTAAAATCTGCAGTCATGAAGTCTCTTGAATCCTTTACGCTTTTTTCTAGACACTTGTAGGTTTATAATTGTGCTTCTGAATTGGCTTTCTGACATTGAATTGTAATCCACATTCTGTAACTCAGTGGGAGAGACGACTGTTTCTGAGTCTCCCTTTTGAGGTTAGTTTTTCCTTCTAGTCATTTTGCTCAGTGCAGACTGGCCAGAAACAAGTTGTATTGGGAAAAGGAGAAAAAGAGAGAAGAGAAAGGAGAAGAAGAAGAAGAAGAAGAAGAAGAAGAAGAAGAAGAAGAAGAAGAAGAAGAAGAAGAAGAAGGAGAAGAAGAAGAAGAAGAAAGAAGAAAGAAGGAGAAGGGAAAAAATGGAGGGGAAGCAAACAGAAAACAAAAAGCCAGCGGGGGTATCCTCTGACTCTATGTACTGTAAATCCTTCGACTTCCCCTGGACCTTTTCAGTGCTGCCTGGGAATAACTGGCTTTTCCGCTGTCCCTCTAGGTGGTCTTCTGGGGGCGAGGCCTGCTGTGCTGGTTCTCAGGTGTGAGCACCTGGGGGAGCTGCGCCGACCCTTGCCAGGTGCATGGCCAAGTGGGAACTGTTCATCCTGTGAGGACCCTGCTCCTACCCAGGTACAAGGTGACCTCAGGAAGAGCCACTGTGGCAGCAGCCAGCTCCCCAGCTCTGGAGTCAGCTCTCCCAGTAGCTACCTCAGCTCCCAGTCTGCAGGGGCCTGGATGCTCCGGGGGCAGGGCCCCAGACCTGCACAACTTGGTGACCCCCGGGCAGGAGCATCTTCCTCTCCTGGGCCCTCCGGGCTTCGCCTGTCCTGGGTGGAGGCCGGGACCTCGGCTGTGTCCCTGGAGCCCTGGGCACCGGGACCTGCGCTGCTTGAATCCACTCTCAGGGCCTTGGGGCCCGCTGCAGCCCTTCGGGGAGCTCGGCCGTGGGGTGGGGGCTTCCCCTGGGGCACAGGTGCTCTGTTAGTGCCCCCAGGAGCCTGAGGGCATCCCCGCCCTCCTGAGATCCTGCTCCAACTCACTGGAGCTCATGCTCCTCCGGGTGGGGAGGGCTCTCCTGTCCTTGGGGCCTTGCCCTGGGGCCTCAGATTGGCTCCTCGGGGGGCCTCACCCTTGGAGGCTTTTTAATTTCTTTACTTTTTCCCCGTCTTCCTACCTTCATAGAAATGCCGCCTCTTCTCACTGCAGCCTTCCAGCTGTTCTCTCTTTAAATCTCAGGCCGAATTCATAGGTTTTCAGGATGATGCTAAAGTTATCTAGGTAAGTGGGGGGTGGGAAAGTGACCTGGGGACCCTCTTCTTCCACCGCCTTGGCCCCTCCCCCATTCGTAGGGGTAATTGATAGGAATATATTTATTGCCATTTGATCCCTCAGGTCATCAGCTTGGTGGCATTCCCCCATGGAAGCCCCTGAATGCTCCTCTCATTCATCATCCATCAAAGATCCAGACAGGAAATGCTCACGCGCCCACATGACATAATGAAGTACAAGACCTAAGGGGTCAGGCTCAGTTAGCGACTCCAGACAAGACAGTGTAAGTGTGTACACTGACTCTGTGTGCAAGCTGGTGAATGTCTGTGACCACGGACCTCGGAAAAACAAAGACCTAAAGTCATCCTGTCCAACAAGGAGAGTGTGGGGGTTTCTCTGGTCGAACCGTTATTCTGGCAATGGGGAGCCAATGTCTGACCCATCAGGTCCCAGCAGGTCTGAGTGGTCACTACCCCTGGACCAAGATGCCGGGGCCTTCAGGGAATTGCTCCCTCAAGAGAGCTGCCCAGGGAGGTACAGGGAGGCAGGAGATCCTAGCTCAGAAGCCAGCACAGGTGTTCTTGGAACCTGGCCCAGTTGTGGCCTTCATGTACACAAATATCTCTCCCCCTCATGCACACCAAGAGGGAAAAGGACGTCAGAGATCACTGACGAGGACCCCAGGAGGATTCCAGGCTTGGTCAGGGGTGAAGTTGGAACCTGAGAGCGAGACTGAGGGTGGAAAGCCCTGCCTGCCCTTATGTCATCCACTAATGACCTTCCCCTGGCCTCATGCCATCCATGTGTAGCACAGTCTCTTTACACGTGTGTCCCCCCACTTTAATGTTGTTGCAATCGCAGAGGTTGACCTGGACGACTCAATGCTCCGAATAATGAGAATGTCAAACCCCAAACCTGAGCTAAAATAATCCACATCAGAAAAATGGCAAGAAAAAGTCCTCCTTCCTTGAAAGTGTACAAAGGGAGCCCCTGTCCTGGGCAGGAGGGGGTCCTGGCGGGCGGTCCCCTTCAGGACCCCAGGTCGGTGGTGTTGCTGTTCCTGTGGAAGTCCCTGCACCCTCTAAATCTCAGGAGCTCGGAGGGGTGTCCCTGCTGTCTGGCCAAGTTCCTGACACTGTGCTCTGAGGAAGGGGGGCCTGGGGATGCCCTTGAGTAGCTGGGAGGAGGCAGGATCCTCTACTTCATCCCACATACAGGAGCTGGTGACTCTGTAAGATTTCTCCTTTAAAATGAGCATAAGAGGGTCTCCTGGTGGCTCAGTGTCGGGGTCTCTGCCTCTGTCTCAGGTCCTGACCCCGGAGCCCCGGGTTTGAGGCCCATGACAGGCCGCCCACAGGGAGCCCGCCTCTCTCTCTGTGTCTCTCGTGAATAAAGAAGGAATATCTGGGGGAAAAAGATGGAAAGTGACTATGAGACTCTTTAACTCTCTCACATTACTACAGGAAGTCAAAGGCCCAAACTCCTCCTGGACTGTAAAGCGGCTTTAATATCACAACATTGAAGTCTTCCGTTTACAAGTGAAGACAATGACGTATCGTCCTCCCAGTAGAAGAGGCGGGAGGAAGTGGTGTCCTGCAGACGGGCCCCGTCCCCGTGAGGCCCCTGCACCTCGGCTCAGGCCTGAGGGTGACTGCGGGCGGCTCCTCCTGTCTGGGGGCAGGCTCGGGGCTCCAGCTGGCAGGACAGGGTGTAGCTGAGGACAGAGGGACACGTGTGAGTTGGGCAGGAGCTTCAGTTCCGGAGCCTTCCCTGGGATTTCCAAGGAGCTGGAGCCTGGAGCCCCAGCAGCAGGGCTGGAGGCGGCCCCGGGGGCCTGAGGAGAAGGATCCCTAGAGGCCCCCCCGAGTTGGCTCCCCCTCCCGCCCTCAGCCCTGGGAGCCTCACCTCTCGTCCTCGCTGAGCCACGTCCCAGCCTGGAACCAGGCCCGGAACGGCTGCTCGGGCTCTATGTGGTACCGATCCGCGGCCACCTGGAGCAGCAGGATCTCGGTGAGGACTCGGTACTCCTGGGCCCAGAGAGAGGACATGGCATGAGAGGCCCGGGGGGCGGAGAGGCCTTCGGCGGCTGCGCCCGGGACAGGCGTCGGGGCTGGTCTCTGCCACGTGGTGACCCCCCATCCTGCACACTCCTCCCGGCCCAGCTTGTTCTCAGATGGGAGCACACCCCGCCCCGGCCTGGCCAGGTGTCCCCGATGGCGGTGCCTCTGGCCTTGACAACTACAGGGACTTTGCCGTTATCAGGGAGCCATTCCCGACAATGTGACAATGCGGGGATGGAGGCCAAGCGTGGTCCTCCCTGGGACCCTTCTGCTGGCCCCAGCCCCACCCTCCCTGCGGGAGCTCAGAGAAACCCTCACCTTGTTCTTCTTCCGGTGGTTGACCTCATTGCCCTGGAAAGCAGACGAGCACAGGCCATCAGGGGGGCCGCGGGGTGCTGCTGGGTGCTGCTATCCCCCTCACGCCACCCTAGGGCCAGGCACACAGGGGCCAGGACTCCCAGGGGAACAGGCCTGCGATCCAGGCCAGGCCCCGGGAGCCAGGGAAAGGAGCCCTGGGGGGGCAGGTGAGGCTTCCGGGAGCACAGGAGGGGAGGCCAGAGCCTCAGGTGGACAGGAGACGCGAGGCTCCCGAAGGGCCCGCTCAGGCCGGGGCCCCTGACGTCACTCTGCCCCCACAGGCAACCTCAACGGACAGGCTGAGGCCCACACAGCCTGACCTCTGAAGGTTGGCATTCGGGCCGCAGATTCGATCTCGGGACCCGTGACCTGGGTGCAGCCTCCCTCCTCTCCTCCCAGACGTGGGCCAGGGACCCTCGCTCCCAGGGCATTGGGGAGCCTGTCACGAGGGGAGACTTGCCAAGGACGGAGACCTCGGGGCTCGGCTCAGGGGCCCTGTGCTCCCCACATGAGGGCCCCGTCCCAGCCCCGGGCCACGCACCTCCAGGTACTCCTCCATGGCAGTATCCAACATGAACAGGTCGGTGAGGAAGGTGCCCAGGAAGGGGACGACACCCTGTGTCGGGGTGGGTGTGGAATGAGGCCCTGCTCCCGTGTCCACGGGGACCCTCCCCGGGACAGGTCAGCCCCCCGGCCCGCCCGCCCCAGCTCCCACCTGCTGCTGACCAGGACTCTTGGGGCATCCATGGTTTCCCCCCTCTCCCTCGGAGAACACCAGAGTCCTCCAAACAGCTCAAGGGCCAGCGGTAGGACATCGGGGTGTAGGTGCCCCGGGCCCTGCGCCCCACAGACACATTGTCTCCAGCTGTATAAACCCTCCTCCGGGTCACCTCGAAAGAAGTGTTGTCGAAGCTGTGGCTCCGGGAGGCAGAGCCGGAGTCGGGAGGCCCCACCTGCCTTGATTTGGGGGCTTCCAGCTCTCAGGGGAGACCCCTCTCCTCTGGGCTCGAGGCCACGGATCTGGGGCTCGCTCACCTGCTGCTGCTGCCGCCTCTTCCATGCTCTCTGCACGCTGATCCCCAGGGCTCCAAGCTTAGCTGGCCGGTCCTGCAGGGCCAAGGACAAGTTCCTCAAGAGCAGGATCACCCTGGGCCCTTCTCCCCATGATCGTTTTGTCTTTTTCTTTTCTCTTTTTAAATTTATTTTTAATTGCTGTTCAAATTGCCACCATATACAATACCCCAGTGCTCATCCCATCAGGTGCCCCCCTCAGTGCCCGTCACACTGTCACCGCCACCCCCGCCCTCACCCCTTCCACCCCCCATCTTTAACCTCAGACCCTGGACATCTGACCCAAGGCACAGGGTGGCAGCTACATCGTCCTTCAGCTTGCCATGAGGGATTCCAGAACAACCTCAGCTCCAGCATTCATGGCTGCGTGACCTTGAGCTTGCAGCAGCCTGGCCTCCCAGAGCCTGGATCCTCACTGGGAAAGGGGCGAATTCCAGCTCCCCCCTTGGTCCCCCGAGGACCCAGGGTCCTATTCCCACCATCACTGTTGGGGCCCTCATCCCATGCAAACCCCTCACAGAGCGCAGGCCTGTCCTCCGGGCTCTCCAGTTCGGGAGAGGCCCCCATCGGGACCGGCTGGCGACAGGGAGCGCGAGTGTCCAACTCAGGGATCCTGGTTCAGCGGCAGCTGCTTTTCCACCTCTTGTGGATTTTCACCCCAGGCTGCGTCCACGGTCATGCCAAAGGCTGCACTCGCTGAAGGAATGCTCCGGGACGGTCCCTGATTCAGTCACGAAGGACACCGTGGCTCCCACGCCGCCTCTCTTTCTATCCCAACACCTCCCATACTACCTTGAGAAGCAGGTTCCTGCTCTGGGCATTGTCCTGGGAGCACAGTTTTTCAAATGTTCGAATCTTCTTCCTGAGTAGAGCGAGAGAAGGCAGGACGGATGTTGGCACACTAGGGTAGGGTTGAGGGCAAGTTCCTGTGATCTGAGACCTCGAGGGAGTCCAACTGCTGGGTCGGGGTGTCTTTGGGTTCCTCTGACCACTCAGCTCGTTGCAGCACATGGGAGAGAGCTGTCGTGTGGGTCATCTGGTGCAACCGAAGCCCTCTTAATTGAACAGCTCTGCTTTGGTCACTTTTGGTTTCAATTGGGAAGAGACTCCAGTTGCTGTCATGTTCACATCCAGATACTTGTAACTCAGCACAGCCCAGACTCCCCAAATGGGGACATTAGGAGGCATGGTGGCCTCTTCACCTGGTAGGCTGAGAAAATCACCTGCCTGCCTGCCCACCCACGTCCTGTTGTCATGGAGTACTGCCTCCTAGGAAGTCCAGGGGGACCGAGGAAGCCAGAATGGACAGGCATCCGGGCCATCCCTCATCCTTCATGGTCCTTCTGGAGCGAGGACCCCTCACCTGGAAACTTTGGCCCATGTGTTCTTCAGGCGGTGAACGGAGACACTCTGCAGAGCCGAGAGGATGGCGTGCAGGGAGGAGTAGTTCCGTAAGGCTCGGCAGGCCTGGGGAGGAAGAGCAGGAGCTGTCAGGGGGCCGGCAGGAGCCCTGCTGGCTGGAGAGCTGCACTCCTCTCAGTGTCAGTCTCCTCTCCCGGATGAGACCGATGTCCAGGGGCCTACAGAAGGGCGCATGGAGGACGCCGCGAAGAGCCCTGCTGGGGAGAGGGGGCGTTTCCCGTCCCTCCAAGGAAAGAGTCACGTGGGGACTGAGCACCCCAACACTGGGCCATGCGAGGAAAGGTCAGCAAGGCCCCCCGGGAAGAAGACCTGAGACCAGAGACTTCAACCTTGAGGAATGGTCAAGGGAAGAGCAGTTCCCAGGCTCAGGAGAGCAGGTCCGCCGGGCCTCCCGTAGGCTTACCTTGGCCACCTTGATCCAGTGCTCCAGCACCACCGCCCTGTCCCGGGCCGTCATGTGTGCGTTGCCAAGGCAGGTGGTGATCACGCAGTTGGCCACGTTGTTGAACTGGGTCACGGTGGCACTGACTGTGCATGTCCGGTGCTCATAGCCAGGCTCATTTCTCTTGGACCAGATGGAGCCCAGGCACTGTTGGGGCTGCACCTTCTTGAACAGATCCTAGAGAAGAGGGGGACGCTCGCTCACACAGCCATTGCACATGCAGGATTCATGTCCTACATCGGGGTCCCCTGTCAGAGCCGGGGCTCAGCAAGGGCAGAAAGTGGCCTGAACCCAGGTAGAGTCGCTGCACTGCCCTGCATTCCTCTTCCCTGAGGGAGCCCAGTGCAGGATGAACGAGGAGCAGATACTCTCAGGGGGTGGTGGGGGGCAGGAGGGCGCTGTACCCTGGTCCTCCCCTGTAACTTCAAGTTACTGGTGGCAGCTCAAGGGGGCTCCTCAGGGGGCAACTTCCCCTCCCAGTGTTCATGCCCTGGCCCTCCTCCCCTCTCAGCAGCACATTCTCACAGAGGGGGGGAAAGCCACAGATTTGTCTGCCTCCCTTTACTTCAGCTCACATTTGACACCTAAACAGTGTGGGGTGCTCGGCCTCCAAGGCAGGTGCATGGTGAGCCTTGGGCTCAGCTGCACACAGTGAGTTGCCTCCGGCCCCCCGCCCCCCGCTCATGACCTGGGCCTGCCCGTTTGCCCACAGGTTCTGGCTCATTTAGGCGACACAGGGACTCTGCGTCAGTCCTTCCCAGGGTCTAGCTCCACAGTGTGCAGGTGGGCAGTGAGAGCAAGGGTTTGAGGCACGGGACAGGGCCTTGTGGTTGGTAAGGGATGGAGCTGAGATCTGGGCCCGACCACACAAGCCCACATCACGGAAAGGAAGGTTTTGGGCAGAAGACGGCAGGAAACAAGCCTGCCCCGGCCCCGGCCTGGAAGCCCCGCTGCTCACCGCGTCTATGGAGGTCAACTGCTCTGCCACCAGCTTGGGAGGGAAGGCCATGAGCCCGGGCTGCTCCCCATGCCGCGGGTGCTCGGGGGTTGCCCAGGGGCAGGTGGCCTCTGGGGCTGGAGGTGGCTCCGTCTTTGTGCTTTGGGAAGGAGTGTCAGTCCCCACGAAGGCTGGTGGTGGAACTGACTGCAGCTCACGACCCGGTACACGGGAGGAAGGCACCAGCTCTTGTGCCAGGTCTGGAGTAGTCGAGGGAGGAGACGCTGGAAGGAGCCGTGGAGCTGGCCCTGGGACAGGATAAGGAGACATGTGTGTCCACGGGACTGACTTGCCCCATGCCCTTCCAAACACAGGGAAGAGTCCATGGCCGATAGAGAAACACCCAGCCCCTGAACCCCATCCCGGAGAGTCTGCCCAGCTTGCCATCCCCCTTACCCTCTGACTCTGCATCTGCCTCCGTGAGCTGCAGAAGTTGCCGTGGCATCACGAGAATGGGGGCATGGCAACTCAGGCCATACAGGTTGGCCTGCACCCAGGGCCCCTGTACATCGAAGCAGGCCCAGTGCAGGGATGGCCAGGTGTTCTGCAGATTCTGGTCAGGCCAGGTCCCCGAGATGGGAGAGAGGCTGCTGGGGAGAGTCATATGCGGACCAGCATCAGAGCCTGGCCGCTCATGCCCCATGGTACTCCCATAGCACCATTCTTTGTGTATGGGTCCCCGAAATGTCCCCAGCATGACCTCTAGCCCTCCTGTCCCTGTTTTTGCAGTGGCGGACCTGGTATCCAGAAAACCTGTCTGAGTCTGGTTTTTCTACTTATCGTCTCTTCTCAATGACCAAGGGCCTCGTCTACTCCATCCTCCACGCCACAGGTATTGGGGCTTAGGTTTGTGGCAGATTGGTGAGTGCTCTGCTCACCAAAGCTTCTGTTCTTGGCCCCAGCGGTGGAGGTCACAAGAGGTGGTAGAGAGAGGTGCAGGAGGAGCAAGATGGGACAGTTGAAGGGATGGATGTTTGAGGCACCGAATCCGCCCAGGCTGTGCTCCGCTCCCCAGAGGGCTCCGGACCCCATCGACAGCTCCCTTTGACTCATTCGCCTCTTCACAGGAAGCCCCCACAGTGAAGCCCTCCCAGTGGAAATCAAGAGTCTATGAGATCCCTGGCTCTGGGAGTCACTCCCCAGCCACAAACCACAGTCTCCCAATGTGCTCTGTGGAGGAATTAAGGTTCTCCTCCTGGATCCAAAGATCAATCAAAGTTTTACTTGAACTTTCCCAAAATTATTTTGAGGATATTTACTAATTAGACAAGGAGAGAGAGAAGGAAAGAGTGAGAGAGAGAGAGAGAGAGAATAAGCAAGGTGAGCAGGCGCCCCACTGAGCAGGGAGCCCAATGTAGGGCTCAAACACAGGACCCTGGGACAATGACCTGACCTGATGGCCGAGGCCTTCCTGACCGAGCCACCCAGTGCCCTTAGTTGATCTTATCGTCCATGAGAATGGTCCAAATATGGGTGGATCCATTCATCCCTGGAGGCGGCCAGGAAGATGTCAGATCTAACAAACTATGGACGTGTGTGCCCACCACCTGCAGAGTGCTCGACTGTCTGACACCCTGATGAGTCTTGGACCGAGACGCTGTATGTTCTTTATTCCTTCAAATATCTCAGTGACTAGAAATGTGTCTGCAGTACTCGGTGCTTAATATGTGTTATTGGATGACGGACTCCCAACCAGCACTTTCCATCTCCTGAGTGGACCTGAAGCTGCTCGTTCATTCTTCAGTGACCTCTCCTCTGGCCACATAAAGGACAAGTATCAGGACCAGTGAGATGGAATCTGAGAAGTCCTTTGCACACAGGCAAACGGCCTGCTTTGTCCGTGCTTCTGTCAACCCAGAGGGCCACAGGCCCATGAGGGCCGATGAGGAGAGCTTGTTCGCTGGGGAGAGACGACTGCTCCACGGGAAGATGCCCAGCAGCCCTTTCTACAGGGCCAGGCCCCAGAGAAGTCCAGGCCATGTTTCCTCTCCGGATTTCCCACAGTAGCCTCATGAGGTTCATCCTCTTACCCCAGCACTTTTCAGAGGAGGACACGGAAGCTCAGAGAGGTGCAATGACATTGCCGAAACATACTGGTAGTAGAGGCGAGCCCCCCGCCCCTGTGCTGTGTATGGGGTGGTCACTCACCCAGAGAATTGCTGGCCCAGGACTTGTTGGGCTGCGGTGAACACTTGGTAGAGACATGAAATGACTGGGTTGATGATGAGGCTTCTGTCCTGGAAGGATGGCACCAAGGACTGTAGCAAATCATCCACTCTCCCTTCTCTGAGCGTCAGCATGGTCCGGGCCTCACGCAGGGATAGGGTTGATTCCTTTTCACACCAGAGACACAAGGAGGGGCCCTGCAGTCAGCTTCCAAACCGTGAACCACTGGGAAGATCAGGGTCCGTTGGTCGGCCCAGAGACTCCCATCCCCTCGGGAAGTTGCACAGGACAAGGGACTCGAGTGCCCACACAGAAAAAGGTTCGAGGCTTCAAAGTACCATTGGTTTCAGGGCAGACATGGTAAAGCATTGGCAACCTCAACACATTCTGTCAGCTGAGCAACAACAGCATTCCTCTCAGCTAATAGCTCTTATGAAGACCAGGATGCCACAGAGTCTTCAGTTACATCCCAACTGCCACTAGAACACAGAGGCCTAGACCCTCAAATGCTGCTCAAGATCATACACATTGGGGGTGAGAGGAGACCAGAGCATGAGCTGCATGGGGTCTCCCTTATGTGGATGTGGCTTGGGCTGTTCCTGACCTACGAGGAAGGCTCGGGGGAAAACTCCCTTCTCCTGCAGGGCCCAAGAGCATCAGTTGTTTCTTGTCTGGGTTCTGGGCTTGCCCTGATCCTCTCTGGGTCTTGAGTTTGACCATGAATGTGGACCTGCTCTTACCGCAGACCTTCAATGGATGTGGTTGGTGGCCTGATGCCCCTGTGCTTGTCAGGGGAGATGGAGGAGTTCAACTCTTGGAGAAACTCCTCCAAGAGTTCCTGGGTGGAACATTCCAAAGAGAGCCAGCTACTGGTGTCAGGAAGCATCAGAGGCCTTCCCCTAATCTGGGGCTCCAGGTTATGGCAGATCTAGCATCCAAAGCTGTCTATGGGGACACATAAGGTGCTCCTCGCAGCACTGCAGACATGGCAGGAGAATGGCATCAGGTCAGGTGCCAAGGGCCTTGAAAGTCTGAACCCTGTGGCAGACAGCCCCATTGATGAAGGACTACGACGATCTATCAGGATACAGCTCATGAGCTGTTGGGCCTACCGTGATCTGATGTGTTCTGAGAGACGACATGTTATTGAGAAACATATGGAGAGAAACTATGTACACATTCGATATGAAAACATATAGGATGGCTTCATCCCACCCTTGCTTTTGTGTTACATCTCCCTCTTTACTGTGATGATTTGGAAGGGCTCAGAGAAGGTCTGCAGGGACAGTGGAGCTGGCTTCTACACAGCATATCTGGGATGAGTAGGTCAATTAATAAAAACAGAAGTAAAACCCATAGATCCTCAAGGCTTGGGGAAAAACAAGCCAAAACAACCCCCCTACAACTCCTCCAAACGTGAACTCTCTGCCGCACCACTCCAACACAGGTGAAGGGTGTCCTCCCACATCCCACGTAGCCAGAGGCTAGGCGTGGAGGTTCAGATCTCTCTGAGGTTGGGCCTGTGGGACACTCTTGTGGCCACACTAGGGGAGGGCCCCGGGTTTCACTGCATGTTCGTGTGGGGGCCATATTTCTGGGGTGAGCCCTCTTCCCTGCCTCACCTCAGAGCAGCACCGATCCCTGTTTGTCGGGAGCACCAGATCATTGTCTAGGGAGCTGGAATAGTTGAATCCACACACCATCTCCTCCAAGACCTCCTGGGTGCAGGTCTGCAAATACAGTGCCCCGTATATACAGGGCCAAGAGACCTTAGGGTCCTCCCTCTCCATCACCCCCGAGGGGACACCCCCATTAGAAACCGCGTTCTCCCGTACAGGCCAGAGGGGCAGCTGTGGAGACATCTGGCAAGGAGGGAGCCACATGAAAGAGGCTGTTGGGTTCATGACCCACATACTGGGAGTGGAGCTGTGTGCCCAGCACTCCCCTTCTCATGCGCCTGCTATGGCCTGGGGTCCTAACACCAAAGGTGTGTCAGGCTGCCAACACCTGGCAGCTGGTCTCTTCCCAGAAGGGCACGTTCCTCTCCTCGGTCCCCTCTACACTCACACACACACACACACACACACACACACACACACACCCAGACACAGTCACATACACATAAACACACAGACACACACACAGTGAGGTATCAGGGGTGGGAGCCCGCTCAGCTGAGATCACAGTGTGCCTGCTCTCCAGTGGCCTCCCCAAGTTGCCTTGTGGTACCTGTTGAGGTCTCCCGCCACAGAAGCAGAAGCTTCGGAGAAGAGGGCCGAGCCGACGTCGACAGCTACGTGAACATCTCTCACTCTGGACTCTGCAGAGCCCAGAGCGCCTCAACGTAGGACAACAGCAAGAGGACATCTTGTTCTCTCAACCGTCTCCAGTAAGGTGAGCGGTTGTGGAATGCAGGTGCCTGGTCACCAGAGTTCCGAATCAGTTGCGGGGCTGTCACCAAGGAAGTGACATCACTTTTTCGAGATCCTGGGACCTGGGCCCCTTCCTCCAGTCAGCCCTATCCTGAGCCCCTTCTTGGCAGATGAATGCTTCCCCCATGCCATCCCCTTCACTGTACATCATGAGCCACGAAATGCCATAGACACAACCCACTGAACATGCAATGAGGTCTACCTGTGAGGACCCGGAGCTGAATTCAGACCTTTATGTCTCTGTTTTCCCAGTGCTGTGTCCTACCTACCCCACCGGGTCTCTCAAATAGTCCAGTTTCCCAACCTGCACTGTGGGGATCAGCCTAGAATGTCCTCTCTAGACACATCACCAGGGGCCTATGGATGATATTTCTAAGGCGTGTGCGCCGGTATCCCGTGTATCTGAGGCACAGATATACGGATGGGAGGCTGACCAGACGGGGTGGCATGAGCCACGGAGCAACACTAGAAAGCGGCCTGGGCTCCAGCAATGGAATCTCACAATAGCAGGTTCCTCTGGCCTCATTTCAACGGGGGCACCATGATGGGATGGAAATGCTCCACAGGCAGCCAGGGTCTGAGGCTAGGACTTCTAGGACTGTGTTGACTAGCAGTGGTGAGAGTGGACATCCCTGTCTCCTTCCTGATCTTCGGGGAAAGGCTCCCAGTGCTTCCCCATTGAGAATGATATTGGCTGTGGGCTTTTGGCAGATGGCTTTTAAGATGTGAAGGAGTGTACCCACTGTCCCTACACTCTGAAGAGTTTTCATCAGGAATGGAGGCTGTATTTTGTCAAATGCTTTCTCTGCATCTATTGAGAGGACCCCATGGTTCTTGTTTTTTCTCTTGCTGATATGACCAATCACATTGATTGCTTTAGAGTGTTGAACCAGCAGCCTTGCATCCTGGGCATAAATCCCACTTGGTCATGATGAACAATCCTCTTAATGTCGCATTGGATTCTATTGGCTTGTATCTTGTTGAGAATTTTTCCATCCATGTTCATTAGGGATATTGGTCTGTAATTCTCCTTTCTGGTGGGTTTTTTGTCTAGTTTTGGAAAAAAGGTGATGCTGTCCTCATAGAAGGAGTCTGGAATTACTCCATCTCTTTCTATCTTTCCGAACAGCTTTAGTAGAATAGGTATGGTTTCTCCTTTCCGTTTGACAGAATTCCCCAGGGAAACCATCTGGCCCTGGACTTTTGCGTCTTGGGAGGTTTTTGATGACGGCTTCAATTTCCTCCCTGGTTATTGGCCTGTCAGGTTTTCTATTTCCTTCTGTTCCAGTTTTGGTCATTTGTGGTTTCCCAGAAATGCGTCCATTTCTTCTATATTGTCTAATTTATTGGTGTATTGCTGCTCATGAAATGTTTTTAAAATCGTTTGTGTTTCCTTCGTGTTGGTGGGAATCTCTCCTTTGTCATTCATGATTTTATTAATTCGTGGCTTTTCTCTCTTCTTTTTAATAAGGCTGGCTCATGGTTTATCTACGTTCTTAATTTTTTCAAAGAACCAACTCCTTGTTTTGTTGATCGGGTCTTCCGATCTCTATTTCATTAAGTTCTGTTCGAATCTTTATTAACACTCTTCTTCTGCTGGGTGTAGTTTCTATTTGCTTTTTTGTCTCCAGTTCCTTTATATGCAAGGTGAGCTTTTGTATCTGAGTTCTTTCCAGGTTTTGGATGGATGCTTGCATTGTGATGTATTTCCCCCTCAGGCTGCTTTTGCTGTATCCCAAAGATTGGGAACTGTTCTACCTTCATTCTCATTAGCTTCCATGAGTCTTTTTAGTTCTTCTCTAATTTCCTGCTTGACCCTTTCATCTTTTCGCAGGATGGTCCTTCACCTCCATGTGTTTGAAATCCTTCCAAACTTCTTCTTGTGATTTAGTTCTAATTTCAAAGCATTATGGTGTGAAAATAGGCAGGGGACGATCCCAATCCTTGGTATCGGTTCAGACCTGATTTGTGACCCAGTATGTGGTCTCTTCTGGAGAAAGTTCCGGGCGCACTTGAGAAGAATGTGTATTCAGTTGCATTTGGATGTAAAGTTCTGTAAATATCTGTGAAATCCACCTGGTCCAGTGTATCATTTAAAGCTCTTGTTTCTTCGGAGATGTCGTGCTTAGAAGATCTGTCGATCGTATAAAGCGCTACGTTCAAGTCACCAAGTGTAAGTGTATTATTATCTCAGTATGTCTTAACTTTGGTGACTAATTGGGTGATGTACTTGGCAGCTCCCACATTCGGGGCATACATATTGATGATTGTTAGGTCTTCTTGTTGGATAGTATGATATAGTGTCCCTCTTCATCTCCCACTACAGTCTTGGGGATAAACTTTAGCTTATCTGATATAAGGATGGCTACCCCTGCTTTCTTTTGAGGACCATTTGAATGGTACACGGTTCTCCACCCTTTCATTTTTGGGCTGTAGGTGTTTCCCTCAAATGAGTCTCATGGATCCCTGGGTGGCTCAGCAGTTTGGCACCTGCCTTTGGCCCAGGGCGTGATCCTGGATTCCCGGGATTGAGTCCCACATCCGGCTCCAGGCCTGGAGCCTGCTTCTCTTTCTTCCTGTGTCTCTGCCTCTCTCTCTCTCTCTCTCTGTCCATCATCAATCAAAAAATCAATCAATCAATCAATCAATCAATCTTTCAAAAAAATAAAAATGAAATGAGTCTCTTGTAGACAGCAAATAGTTGGGTCTTGCTTTTTCATCCAGTCTGAAACTCTGTGCCTTTTGATGGGGTCATTAAGTCCATTCACGTTCAGAGTTAGTATTGAAAGATATACATTTAGTGTCATCATGATACCTATTCAGTCCGTGTTTTTGTGGATTGTCTCCTTGGACTTCCTCTTTCTTTACAGAGTCCTCCTTAGTATTTCTTGCAGAGCCGGCTTGGTGGTCACATATTCTTCCAGTTCCTGCCTATCTTGGAAGCTCTTGATCTCTCCTTCTGTTCTGGATGAGAGCCTTGCTGGATACAGGCTTCTCGGATGCAGGTTCATCTCATTTAGGACCCCTGAATACATCCTGCCGGCCCTTTCTGGCCTGTTGGGTCTCTCTGGAGAGGTCTGCTGTTAATCTAATATATCTACCCGTAAAAGTCAGAGATTTCTTGTCTCTTGCAGCTTTAAGGATCTTCTCTTTATCTTTGGAATTTGCAAGTTTCACTCTTAAATGTCAAGGTGTTGAGTGGTTTTTATTCCTTTTGGGGGGGATCTCTCTATTTCCTGGATCTGAATGCCTGTTTCCCTTCGCAAGTTAGGAAAGTTCTCAGCTTGGATTTGTTCAAGTGCAGTGTCTGGAACTCTGTCCCTTGCGGCACCCTCGGGAACCCCAAGTAAATGGAGATTTTTCCTTCTGAGGCTGTCATTTTATTCCCTTAACCAATCCTCATGATCTCTTAAATGTTTTTATCTTTTATCCTCAGTTTCCCCCTTTGCCTTCAACTTGTCTTCTATGTCTCTCACTCGTTCTTCTACCTCGTGAACCTTCGTCTTTAGGACCTCTAGTTTGGATTGCATCTCATTTAATGAATTTTTAATTTCTGCCTGATTAATTCTAAAATCTGCAGTCATGAAGTCTCTTGAATCCTTTACGCTTTTTTCTAGACACTTGTAGGTTTATAATTGTGCTTCTGAATTGGCTTTCTGACATTGAATTGTAATCCACATTCTGTAACTCAGTGGGAGAGACGACTGTTTCTGAGTCTCCCTTTTGAGGTTAGTTTTTCCTTCTAGTCATTTTGCTCAGTGCAGACTGGCCAGAAACAAGTTGTATTGGGAAAAGGAGAAAAAGAGAGAAGAGAAAGGAGAAGAAGAAGAAGAAGAAGAAGAAGAAGAAGAAGAAGAAGAAGAAGAAGAAGAAGAAGAAGAAGAAGAAGAAAGAAGAAAGAAGGAGAAGGAGAAGGGAAAAAATGGAGGGGAAGCAAACAGAAAACAAAAAGCCAGCGGGGGTATCCTCTGACTCTATGTACTGTAAATCCTTCGACTTCCCCTGGACCTTTTCAGTGCTGCCTGGGAATAACTGGCTTTTCCGCTGTCCCTCTAGGTGGTCTTCTGGGGGCGAGGCCTGCTGTGCTGGTTCTCAGGTGTGAGCACCTGGGGGAGCTGCGCCGACCCTTGCCAGGTGCATGGCCAAGTGGGAACTGTTCATCCTGTGAGGACCCTGCTCCTACCCAGGTACAAGGTGACCTCAGGAAGAGCCACTGTGGCAGCAGCCAGCTCCCCAGCTCTGGAGTCAGCTCTCCCAGTAGCTACCTCAGCTCCCAGTCTGCAGGGGCCTGGATGCTCCGGGGGCAGGGCCCCAGACCTGCACAACTTGGTGACCCCCGGGCAGGAGCATCTTCCTCTCCTGGGCCCTCCGGGCTTCGCCTGTCCTGGGTGGAGGCCGGGACCTCGGCTGTGTCCCTGGAGCCCTGGGCACCGGGACCTGCGCTGCTTGAATCCACTCTCAGGGCCTTGGGGCCCGCTGCAGCCCTTCGGGGAGCTCGGCCGTGGGGTGGGGGCTTCCCCTGGGGCACAGGTGCTCTGTTAGTGCCCCCAGGAGCCTGAGGGCATCCCCGCCCTCCTGAGATCCTGCTCCAACTCACTGGAGCTCATGCTCCTCCGGGTGGGGAGGGCTCTCCTGTCCTTGGGGCCTTGCCCTGGGGCCTCAGCTTGGCTCCTCGGGGGGCCTCACCCTTGGAGGCTTTTTAATTTCTTTACTTTTTCCCCGTCTTCCTACCTTCATAGAAATGCCGCCTCTTCTCACTGCAGCCTTCCAGCTGTTCTCTCTTTAAATCTCAGGCCGAATTCATAGGTTTTCAGGATGATGCTAAAGTTATCTAGGTAAGTGGGGGGTGGGAAAGTGACCTGGGGACCCTCTTCTTCCACCGCCTTGGCCCCTCCCCCATTCGTAGGGGTAATTGATAGGAATATATTTATTGCCATTTGATCCCTCAGGTCATCAGCTTGGTGGCATTCCCCCATGGAAGCCCCTGAATGCTCCTCTCATTCATCATCCATCAAAGATCCAGACAGGAAATGCTCACGCGCCCACATGACATAATGAAGTACAAGACCTAAGGGGTCAGGCTCAGTTAGCGACTCCAGACAAGACAGTGTAAGTGTGTACACTGACTCTGTGTGCAAGCTGGTGAATGTCTGTGACCACGGACCTCGGAAAAACAAAGACCTAAAGTCATCCTGTCCAACAAGGAGAGTGTGGGGGTTTCTCTGGTCGAACCGTTATTCTGGCAATGGGGAGCCAATGTCTGACCCATCAGGTCCCAGCAGGTCTGAGTGGTCACTACCCCTGGACCAAGATGCCGGGGCCTTCAGGGAATTGCTCCCTCAAGAGAGCTGCCCAGGGAGGTACAGGGAGGCAGGAGATCCTAGCTCAGAAGCCAGCACAGGTGTTCTTGGAACCTGGCCCAGTTGTGGCCTTCATGTACACAAATATCTCTCCCCCTCATGCACACCAAGAGGGAAAAGGACGTCAGAGATCACTGACGAGGACCCCAGGAGGATTCCAGGCTTGGTCAGGGGTGAAGTTGGAACCTGAGAGCGAGACTGAGGGTGGAAAGCCCTGCCTGCCCTTATGTCATCCACTAATGACCTTCCCCTGGCCTCATGCCATCCATGTGTAGCACAGTCTCTTTACACGTGTGTCCCCCCACTTTAATGTTGTTGCAATCGCAGAGGTTGACCTAGACGACTCAATGCTCCGAATAATGAGAATGTCAAACCCCAAACCTGAGCTAAAATAATCCACATCAGAAAAATGGCAAGAAAAAGTCCTCCTTCCTTGAAAGTGTACAAAGGGAGCCCCTGTCCTGGGCAGGAGGGGGTCCTGGCGGGCGGTCCCCTTCAGGACCCCAGGTCGGTGGTGTTGCTGTTCCTGTGGAAGTCCCTGCACCCTCTAAATCTCAGGAGCTCGGAGGGGTGTCCCTGCTGTCTGGCCAAGTTCCTGACACTGTGCTCTGAGGAAGGGGGGCCTGGGGATGCCCTTGAGTAGCTGGGAGGAGGCAGGATCCTCTACTTCATCCCACATACAGGAGCTGGTGACTCTGTAAGATTTCTCCTTTAAAATGAGCATAAGAGGGTCTCCTGGTGGCTCAGTGTCGGGGTCTCTGCCTCTGTCTCAGGTCCTGACCCCGGAGCCCCGGGTTTGAGGCCCATGACAGGCCGCCCACAGGGAGCCCGCCTCTCTCTCTGTGTCTCTCGTGAATAAAGAAGGAATATCTGGGGGAAAAAGATGGAAAGTGACTATGAGACTCTTTAACTCTCTCACATTACTACAGGAAGTCAAAGGCCCAAACTCCTCCTGGACTGTAAAGCGGCTTTAATATCACAACATTGAAGTCTTCCGTTTACAAGTGAAGACAATGACGTATCGTCCTCCCAGTAGAAGAGGCGGGAGGAAGTGGTGTCCTGCAGACGGGCCCCGTCCCCGTGAGGCCCCTGCACCTCGGCTCAGGCCTGAGGGTGACTGCGGGCGGCTCCTCCTGTCTGGGGGCAGGCTCGGGGCTCCAGCTGGCAGGACAGGGTGTAGCTGAGGACAGAGGGACACGTGTGAGTTGGGCAGGAGCTTCAGTTCCGGAGCCTTCCCTGGGATTTCCAAGGAGCTGGAGCCTGGAGCCCCAGCAGCAGGGCTGGAGGCGGCCCCGGGGGCCTGAGGAGAAGGATCCCTAGAGGCCCCCCCGAGTTGGCTCCCCCTCCCGCCCTCAGCCCTGGGAGCCTCACCTCTCGTCCTCGCTGAGCCACGTCCCAGCCTGGAACCAGGCCCGGAACGGCTGCTCGGGCTCTATGTGGTACCGATCCGCGGCCACCTGGAGCAGCAGGATCTCGGTGAGGACTCGGTACTCCTGGGCCCAGAGAGAGGACATGGCATGAGAGGCCCGGGGGGCGGAGAGGCCTTCGGCGGCTGCGCCCGGGACAGGCGTCGGGGCTGGTCTCTGCCACGTGGTGACCCCCCATCCTGCACACTCCTCCCGGCCCAGCTTGTTCTCAGATGGGAGCACACCCCGCCCCGGCCTGGCCAGGTGTCCCCGATGGCGGTGCCTCTGGCCTTGACAACTACAGGGACTTTGCCGTTATCAGGGAGCCATTCCCGACAATGTGACAATGCGGGGATGGAGGCCAAGCGTGGTCCTCCCTGGGACCCTTCTGCTGGCCCCAGCCCCACCCTCCCTGCGGGAGCTCAGAGAAACCCTCACCTTGTTCTTCTTCCGGTGGTTGACCTCATTGCCCTGGAAAGCAGACGAGCACAGGCCATCAGGGGGGCCGCGGGGTGCTGCTGGGTGCTGCTATCCCCCTCACGCCACCCTAGGGCCAGGCACACAGGGGCCAGGACTCCCAGGGGAACAGGCCTGCGATCCAGGCCAGGCCCCGGGAGCCAGGGAAAGGAGCCCTGGGGGGGCAGGTGAGGCTTCCGGGAGCACAGGAGGGGAGGCCAGAGCCTCAGGTGGACAGGAGACGCGAGGCTCCCGAAGGGCCCGCTCAGGCCGGGGCCCCTGACGTCACTCTGCCCCCACAGGCAACCTCAACGGACAGGCTGAGGCCCACACAGCCTGACCTCTGAAGGTTGGCATTCGGGCCGCAGATTCGATCTCGGGACCCGTGACCTGGGTGCAGCCTCCCTCCTCTCCTCCCAGACGTGGGCCAGGGACCCTCGCTCCCAGGGCATTGGGGAGCCTGTCACGAGGGGAGACTTGCCAAGGACGGAGACCTCGGGGCTCGGCTCAGGGGCCCTGTGCTCCCCACATGAGGGCCCCGTCCCAGCCCCGGGCCACGCACCTCCAGGTACTCCTCCATGGCAGTATCCAACATGAACAGGTCGGTGAGGAAGGTGCCCAGGAAGGGGACGACACCCTGTGTCGGGGTGGGTGTGGAATGAGGCCCTGCTCCCGTGTCCACGGGGACCCTCCCCGGGACAGGTCAGCCCCCCGGCCCGCCCGCCCCAGCTCCCACCTGCTGCTGACCAGGACTCTTGGGGCATCCATGGTTTCCCCCCTCTCCCTCGGAGAACACCAGAGTCCTCCAAACAGCTCAAGGGCCAGCGGTAGGACATCGGGGTGTAGGTGCCCCGGGCCCTGCGCCCCACAGACACATTGTCTCCAGCTGTATAAACCCTCCTCCGGGTCACCTCGAAAGAAGTGTTGTCGAAGCTGTGGCTCCGGGAGGCAGAGCCGGAGTCGGGAGGCCCCACCTGCCTTGATTTGGGGGCTTCCAGCTCTCAGGGGAGACCCCTCTCCTCTGGGCTCGAGGCCACGGATCTGGGGCTCGCTCACCTGCTGCTGCTGCCGCCTCTTCCATGCTCTCTGCACGCTGATCCCCAGGGCTCCAAGCTTAGCTGGCCGGTCCTGCAGGGCCAAGGACAAGTTCCTCAAGAGCAGGATCACCCTGGGCCCTTCTCCCCATGATCGTTTTGTCTTTTTCTTTTCTCTTTTTAAATTTATTTTTAATTGCTGTTCAAATTGCCACCATATACAATACCCCAGTGCTCATCCCATCAGGTGCCCCCCTCAGTGCCCGTCACACTGTCACCGCCACCCCCGCCCTCACCCCTTCCACCCCCCATCTTTAACCTCAGACCCTGGACATCTGACCCAAGGCACAGGGTGGCAGCTACATCGTCCTTCAGCTTGCCATGAGGGATTCCAGAACAACCTCAGCTCCAGCATTCATGGCTGCGTGACCTTGAGCTTGCAGCAGCCTGGCCTCCCAGAGCCTGGATCCTCACTGGGAAAGGGGCGAATTCCAGCTCCCCCCTTGGTCCCCCGAGGACCCAGGGTCCTATTCCCACCATCACTGTTGGGGCCCTCATCCCATGCAAACCCCTCACAGAGCGCAGGCCTGTCCTCCGGGCTCTCCAGTTCGGGAGAGGCCCCCATCGGGACCGGCTGGCGACAGGGAGCGCGAGTGTCCAACTCAGGGATCCTGGTTCAGCGGCAGCTGCTTTTCCACCTCTTGTGGATTTTCACCCCAGGCTGCGTCCACGGTCATGCCAAAGGCTGCACTCGCTGAAGGAATGCTCCGGGACGGTCCCTGATTCAGTCACGAAGGACACCGTGGCTCCCACGCCGCCTCTCTTTCTATCCCAACACCTCCCATACTACCTTGAGAAGCAGGTTCCTGCTCTGGGCATTGTCCTGGGAGCACAGTTTTTCAAATGTTCGAATCTTCTTCCTGAGTAGAGCGAGAGAAGGCAGGACGGATGTTGGCACACTAGGGTAGGGTTGAGGGCAAGTTCCTGTGATCTGAGACCTCGAGGGAGTCCAACTGCTGGGTCGGGGTGTCTTTGGGTTCCTCTGACCACTCAGCTCGTTGCAGCACATGGGAGAGAGCTGTCGTGTGGGTCATCTGGTGCAACCGAAGCCCTCTTAATTGAACAGCTCTGCTTTGGTCACTTTTGGTTTCAATTGGGAAGAGACTCCAGTTGCTGTCATGTTCACATCCAGATACTTGTAACTCAGCACAGCCCAGACTCCCCAAATGGGGACATTAGGAGGCATGGTGGCCTCTTCACCTGGTAGGCTGAGAAAATCACCTGCCTGCCTGCCCACCCACGTCCTGTTGTCATGGAGTACTGCCTCCTAGGAAGTCCAGGGGGACCGAGGAAGCCAGAATGGACAGGCATCCGGGCCATCCCTCATCCTTCATGGTCCTTCTGGAGCGAGGACCCCTCACCTGGAAACTTTGGCCCATGTGTTCTTCAGGCGGTGAACGGAGACACTCTGCAGAGCCGAGAGGATGGCGTGCAGGGAGGAGTAGTTCCGTAAGGCTCGGCAGGCCTGGGGAGGAAGAGCAGGAGCTGTCAGGGGGCCGGCAGGAGCCCTGCTGGCTGGAGAGCTGCACTCCTCTCAGTGTCAGTCTCCTCTCCCGGATGAGACCGATGTCCAGGGGCCTACAGAAGGGCGCATGGAGGACGCCGCGAAGAGCCCTGCTGGGGAGAGGGGGCGTTTCCCGTCCCTCCAAGGAAAGAGTCACGTGGGGACTGAGCACCCCAACACTGGGCCATGCGAGGAAAGGTCAGCAAGGCCCCCCGGGAAGAAGACCTGAGACCAGAGACTTCAACCTTGAGGAATGGTCAAGGGAAGAGCAGTTCCCAGGCTCAGGAGAGCAGGTCCGCCGGGCCTCCCGTAGGCTTACCTTGGCCACCTTGATCCAGTGCTCCAGCACCACCGCCCTGTCCCGGGCCGTCATGTGTGCGTTGCCAAGGCAGGTGGTGATCACGCAGTTGGCCACGTTGTTGAACTGGGTCACGGTGGCACTGACTGTGCATGTCCGGTGCTCATAGCCAGGCTCATTTCTCTTGGACCAGATGGAGCCCAGGCACTGTTGGGGCTGCACCTTCTTGAACAGATCCTAGAGAAGAGGGGGACGCTCGCTCACACAGCCATTGCACATGCAGGATTCATGTCCTACATCGGGGTCCCCTGTCAGAGCCGGGGCTCAGCAAGGGCAGAAAGTGGCCTGAACCCAGGTAGAGTCGCTGCACTGCCCTGCATTCCTCTTCCCTGAGGGAGCCCAGTGCAGGATGAACGAGGAGCAGATACTCTCAGGGGGTGGTGGGGGGCAGGAGGGCGCTGTACCCTGGTCCTCCCCTGTAACTTCAAGTTACTGGTGGCAGCTCAAGGGGGCTCCTCAGGGGGCAACTTCCCCTCCCAGTGTTCATGCCCTGGCCCTCCTCCCCTCTCAGCAGCACATTCTCACAGAGGGGGGGAAAGCCACAGATTTGTCTGCCTCCCTTTACTTCAGCTCACATTTGACACCTAAACAGTGTGGGGTGCTCGGCCTCCAAGGCAGGTGCATGGTGAGCCTTGGGCTCAGCTGCACACAGTGAGTTGCCTCCGGCCCCCCGCCCCCCGCTCATGACCAGGGCCTGCCCGTTTGCCCACAGGTTCTGGCTCATTTAGGCGACACAGGGACTCTGCGTCAGTCCTTCCCAGGGTCTAGCTCCACAGTGTGCAGGTGGGCAGTGAGAGCAAGGGTTTGAGGCACGGGACAGGGCCTTGTGGTTGGTAAGGGATGGAGCTGAGATCTGGGCCCGACCACACAAGCCCACATCACGGAAAGGAAGGTTTTGGGCAGAAGACGGCAGGAAACAAGCCTGCCCCGGCCCCGGCCTGGAAGCCCCGCTGCTCACCGCGTCTATGGAGGTCAACTGCTCTGCCACCAGCTTGGGAGGGAAGGCCATGAGCCCGGGCTGCTCCCCATGCCGCGGGTGCTCGGGGGTTGCCCAGGGGCAGGTGGCCTCTGGGGCTGGAGGTGGCTCCGTCTTTGTGCTTTGGGAAGGAGTGTCAGTCCCCACGAAGGCTGGTGGTGGAACTGACTGCAGCTCACGACCCGGTACACGGGAGGAAGGCACCAGCTCTTGTGCCAGGTCTGGAGTAGTCGAGGGAGGAGACGCTGGAAGGAGCCGTGGAGCTGGCCCTGGGACAGGATAAGGAGACATGTGTGTCCACGGGACTGACTTGCCCCATGCCCTTCCAAACACAGGGAAGAGTCCATGGCCGATAGAGAAACACCCAGCCCCTGAACCCCATCCCGGAGAGTCTGCCCAGCTTGCCATCCCCCTTACCCTCTGACTCTGCATCTGCCTCCGTGAGCTGCAGAAGTTGCCGTGGCATCACGAGAATGGGGGCATGGCAACTCAGGCCATACAGGTTGGCCTGCACCCAGGGCCCCTGTACATCGAAGCAGGCCCAGTGCAGGGATGGCCAGGTGTTCTGCAGATTCTGGTCAGGCCAGGTCCCCGAGATGGGAGAGAGGCTGCTGGGGAGAGTCATATGCGGACCAGCATCAGAGCCTGGCCGCTCATGCCCCATGGTACTCCCATAGCACCATTCTTTGTGTATGGGTCCCCGAAATGTCCCCAGCATGACCTCTAGTCCTCCTGTCCCTGTTTTTGCAGTGGCGGACCTGGTATCCAGAAAACCTGTCTGAGTCTGGTTTTTCTACTTATCGTCTCTTCTCAATGACCAAGGGCCTCGTCTACTCCATCCTCCACGCCACAGGTATTGGGGCTTAGGTTTGTGGCAGATTGGTGAGTGCTCTGCTCACCAAAGCTTCTGTTCTTGGCCCCAGCGGTGGAGGTCACAAGAGGTGGTAGAGAGAGGTGCAGGAGGAGCAAGATGGGACAGTTGAAGGGATGGATGTTTGAGGCACCGAATCCGCCCAGGCTGTGCTCCGCTCCCCAGAGGGCTCCGGACCCCATCGACAGCTCCCTTTGACTCATTCGCCTCTTCACAGGAAGCCCCCACAGTGAAGCCCTCCCAGTGGAAATCAAGAGTCTATGAGATCCCTGGCTCTGGGAGTCACTCCCCAGCCACAAACCACAGTCTCCCAATGTGCTCTGTGGAGGAATTAAGGTTCTCCTCCTGGATCCAAAGATCAATCAAAGTTTTACTTGAACTTTCCCAAAATTTTTTTGAGGATATTTACTAATTAGACGAGGAGAGAGAGAAGGAAAGAGTGAGAGAGAGAGAGAGAGAGAATAAGCAAGGTGAGCAGGCGCCCCACTGAGCAGGGAGCCCAATGTAGGGCTCAAACACAGGACCCTGGGACAACGACCTGACCTGATGGCCGAGGCCTTCCTGACCGAGCCACCCAGTGCCCTTAGTTGATCTTATCGTCCATGAGAATGGTCCAAATATGGGTGGATCCATTCATCCCTGGAGGCGGCCAGGAAGATGTCAGATCTAACAAACTATGGACGTGTGTGCCCACCACCTGCAGAGTGCTCGACTGTCTGACACCCTGATGAGTCTTGGACCGAGACGCTGTATGTTCTTTATTCCTTCAAATATCTCAGTGACTAGAAATGTGTCTGCAGTACTCGGTGCTTAATATGTGTTATTGGATGACGGACTCCCAACCAGCACTTTCCATCTCCTGAGTGGACCTGAAGCTGCTCGTTCATTCCTCAGTGACCTCTCCTCTGGCCACATAAAGGACAAGTATCAGGACCAGTGAGATGGAATCTGAGAAGTCCTTTGCACACAGGCAAACGGCCTGCTTTGTCCGTGCTTCTGTCAACCCAGAGGGCCACAGGCCCATGAGGGCCGATGAGGAGAGCTTGTTCGCTGGGGAGAGACGACTGCTCCACGGGAAGATGCCCAGCAGCCCTTTCTACAGGGCCAGGCCCCAGAGAAGTCCAGGCCATGTTTCCTCTCCGGATTTCCCACAGTAGCCTCATGAGGTTCATCCTCTTACCCCAGCACTTTTCAGAGGAGGACACGGAAGCTCAGAGAGGTGCAATGACATTGCCGAAACATACTGGTAGTAGAGGCGAGCCCCCCGCCCCTGTGCTGTGTATGGGGTGGTCACTCACCCAGAGAATTGCTGGCCCAGGACTTGTTGGGCTGCGGTGAACACTTGGTAGAGACATGAAATGACTGGGTTGATGATGAGGCTTCTGTCCTGGAAGGATGGCACCAAGGACTGTAGCAAATCATCCACTCTCCCTTCTCTGAGCGTCAGCATGGTCCGGGCCTCACGCAGGGATAGGGTTGATTCCTTTTCACACCAGAGACACAAGGAGGGGCCCTGCAGTCAGCTTCCAAACCGTGAACCACTGGGAAGATCAGGGTCCGTTGGTCGGCCCAGAGACTCCCATCCCCTCGGGAAGTTGCACAGGACAAGGGACTCGAGTGCCCACACAGAAAAAGGTTCGAGGCTTCAAAGTACCATTGGTTTCAGGGCAGACATGGTAAAGCATTGGCAACCTCAACACATTCTGTCAGCTGAGCAACAACAGCATTCCTCTCAGCTAATAGCTCTTATGAAGACCAGGATGCCACAGAGTCTTCAGTTACATCCCAACTGCCACTAGAACACAGAGGCCTAGACCCTCAAATGCTGCTCAAGATCATACACATTGGGGGTGAGAGGAGACCAGAGCATGAGCTGCATGGGGTCTCCCTTATGTGGATGTGGCTTGGGCTGTTCCTGACCTACGAGGAAGGCTCGGGGGAAAACTCCCTTCTCCTGCAGGGCCCAAGAGCATCAGTTGTTTCTTGTCTGGGTTCTGGGCTTGCCCTGATCCTCTCTGGGTCTTGAGTTTGACCATGAATGTGGACCTGCTCTTACCGCAGACCTTCAATGGATGTGGTTGGTGGCCTGATGCCCCTGTGCTTGTCAGGGGAGATGGAGGAGTTCAACTCTTGGAGAAACTCCTCCAAGAGTTCCTGGGTGGAACATTCCAAAGAGAGCCAGCTACTGGTGTCAGGAAGCATCAGAGGCCTTCCCCTAATCTGGGGCTCCAGGTTATGGCAGATCTAGCATCCAAAGCTGTCTATGGGGACACATAAGGTGCTCCTCGCAGCACTGCAGACATGGCAGGAGAATGGCATCAGGTCAGGTGCCAAGGGCCTTGAAAGTCTGAACCCTGTGGCAGACAGCCCCATTGATGAAGGACTACGACGATCTATCAGGATACAGCTCATGAGCTGTTGGGCCTACCATGATCTGATGTGTTCTGAGAGACGACATGTTATTGAGAAACATATGGAGAGAAACTATGTACACATTCGATATGAAAACATATAGGATGGCTTCATCCCACCCTTGCTTTTGTGTTACATCTCCCTCTTTACTGTGATGATTTGGAAGGGCTCAGAGAAGGTCTGCAGGGACAGTGGAGCTGGCTTCTACACAGCATATCTGGGATGAGTAGGTCAATTAATAAAAACAGAAGTAAAACCCATAGATCCTCAAGGCTTGGGGAAAAACAAGCCAAAACAACCCCCCCACAACTCCTCCAAACGTGAACTCTCTGCCGCACCACTCCAACACAGGTGAAGGGTGTCCTCCGACATCCCACGTAGCCAGAGGCTAGGCGTGGAGGTTCAGATCTCTCTGAGGTTGGGCCTGTGGGACACTCTTGTGGCCACACTAGGGGAGGGCCCCGGGTTTCACTGCATGTTCGTGTGGGGGCCATATTTCTGGGGTGAGCCCTCTTCCCTGCCTCACCTCAGAGCAGCACCGATCCCTGTTTGTCGGGAGCACCAGATCATTGTCTAGGGAGCTGGAATAGTTGAATCCACACACCATCTCCTCCAAGACCTCCTGGGTGCAGGTCTGCAAATACAGTGCCCCGTATATACAGGGCCAAGAGACCTTAGGGTCCTCCCTCTCCATCACCCCCGAGGGGACACCCCCATTAGAAACCGCGTTCTCCCGTACAGGCCAGAGGGGCAGCTGTGGAGACATCTGGCAAGGAGGGAGCCACATGAAAGAGGCTGTTGGGTTCATGACCCACATACTGGGAGTGGAGCTGTGTGCCCAGCACTCCCCTTCTCATGTGCCTGCTATGGCCTGGGGTCCTAACACCAAAGGTGTGTCAGGCTGCCAACACCTGGCAGCTGGTCTCTTCCCAGAAGGGCACGTTCCTCTCCTCGGTCCCCTCTACACTCGCACACACACACACACACACACACACACACACACCCCCAGACACAGTCACATACACATAAACACACAGACACACACACAGTGAGGTATCAGGGGTGGGAGCCCGCTCAGCTGAGATCACAGTGTGCCTGCTCTCCAGTGGCCTCCCCAAGTTGCCTTGTGGTACCTGTTGAGGTCTCCCGCCACAGAAGCAGAAGCTTCGGAGAAGAGGGCCGAGCCGACGTCGACAGCTACGTGAACATCTCTCACTCTGGACTCTGCGGAGCCCAGAGCGCCTCAACGTAGGACAACAGCAAGAGGACATCTTGTTCTCTCAACCGTCTCCAGTAAGGTGAGCGGTTGTGGAATGCAGGTGCCTGGTCACCAGAGTTCCGAATCAGTTGCGGGGCTGTCACCAAGGAAGTGACATCACTTTTTCGAGATCCTGGGACCTGGGCCCCTTCCTCCAGTCAGCCCTATCCTGAGCCCCTTCTTGGCAGATGAATGCTTCCCCCATGCCATCCCCTTCACTGTACATCATGAGCCACGAAATGCCATAGACACAACCCACTGAACATGCAATGAGGTCTACCTGTGAGGACCCGGAGCTGAATTCAGACCTTTATGTCTCTGTTTTCCCAGTGCTGTGTCCTACCTACCCCACCGGGTCTCTCAAATAGTCCAGTTTCCCAACCTGCACTGTGGGGATCAGCCTAGAATGTCCTCTCTAGACACATCACCAGGGGCCTATGGATGATATTTCTAAGGCGTGTGCGCCGGTATCCCGTGTATCTGAGGCACAGATATACGGATGGGAGGCTGACCAGACGGGGTGGCATGAGCCACGGAGCAACACTAGAAAGCGGCCTGGGCTCCAGCAATGGAATCTCACAATAGCAGGTTCCTCTGGCCTCATTTCAACGGGGGCACCATGATGGGATGGAAATGCTCCACAGGCAGCCAGGGTCTGAGGCTAGGACTTCTAGGACTGTGTTGACTAGCAGTGGTGAGAGTGGACATCCCTGTCTCCTTCCTGATCTTCGGGGAAAGGCTCCCAGTGCTTCCCCATTGAGAATGATATTGGCTGTGGGCTTTTGGCAGATGGCTTTTAAGATGTGAAGGAGTGTACCCACTGTCCCTACACTCTGAAGAGTTTTCATCAGGAATGGAGGCTGTATTTTGTCAAATGCTTTCTCTGCATCTATTGAGAGGACCCCATGGTTCTTGTTTTTTCTCCTGCTGATATGACCAATCACATTGATTGCTTTAGAGTGTTGAACCAGCAGCCTTGCATCCTGGGCATAAATCCCACTTGGTCATGATGAACAATCCTCTTAATGTCGCATTGGATTCTATTGGCTTGTATCTTGTTGAGAATTTTTCCATCCATGTTCATTAGGGATATTGGTCTGTAATTCTCCTTTCTGGTGGGTTTTTTGTCTAGTTTTGGAAAAAAGGTGATGCTGTCCTCATAGAAGGAGTCTGGAATTACTCCATCTCTTTCTATCTTTCCGAACAGCTTTAGTAGAATAGGTATGGTTTCTCCTTTCCGTTTGACAGAATTCCCCAGGGAAACCATCTGGCCCTGGACTTTTGCGTCTTGGGAGGTTTTTGATGACGGCTTCAATTTCCTCCCTGGTTATTGGCCTGTCAGGTTTTCTATTTCCTTCTGTTCCAGTTTTGGTCATTTGTGGTTTCCCAGAAATGCGTCCATTTCTTCTATATTGTCTAATTTATTGGTGTATTGCTGCTCATGAAATGTTTTTAAAATCGTTTGTGTTTCCTTCGTGTTGGTGGGAATCTCTCCTTTGTCATTCATGATTTTATTAATTCGTGGCTTTTCTCTCTTCTTTTTAATAAGGCTGGCTCATGGTTTATCTACGTTCTTAATTTTTTCAAAGAACCAACTCCTTGTTTTGTTGATCGGGTCTTCCGATCTCTATTTCATTAAGTTCTGTTCGAATCTTTATTAACACTCTTCTTCTGCTGGGTTTAGTTTCTATTTGCTTTTTTGTCTCCAGTTCCTTTATATGCAAGGTGAGCTTTTGTATCTGAGTTCTTTCCAGGTTTTGGATGGATGCTTGCATTGTGATGTATTTCCCCCTCAGGCTGCTTTTGCTGTATCCCAAAGATTGGGAACTGTTCTACCTTCATTCTCATTAGCTTCCATGAGTCTTTTTAGTTCTTCTCTAATTTCCTGCTTGACCCTTTCATCTTTTCGCAGGATGGTCCTTCACCTCCATGTGTTTGAAATCCTTCCAAACTTCTTCTTGTGATTTAGTTCTAATTTCAAAGCATTATGGTGTGAAAATAGGCAGGGGACGATCCCAATCCTTGGTATCGGTTCAGACCTGATTTGTGACCCAGTATGTGGTCTCTTCTGGAGAAAGTTCCGGGCGCACTTGAGAAGAATGTGTATTCAGTTGCATTTGGATGTAAAGTTCTGTAAATATCTGTGAAATCCACCTGGTCCAGTGTATCATTTAAAGCTCTTGTTTCTTCGGAGATGTCGTGCTTAGAAGATCTGTCGATCGTATAAAGCGCTACGTTCAAGTCACCAAGTGTAAGTGTATTATTATCTCAGTATGTCTTAACTTTGGTGACTAATTGGGTGATGTACTTGGCAGCTCCCACATTCGGGGCATACATATTGATGATTGTTAGGTCTTCTTGTTGGATAGTATGATATAGTGTCCCTCTTCATCTCCCACTACAGTCTTGGGGATAAACTTTAGCTTATCTGATATAAGGATGGCTACCCCTGCTTTCTTTTGAGGACCATTTGAATGGTACACGGTTCTCCACCCTTTCATTTTTGGGCTGTAGGTGTTTCCCTCAAATGAGTCTCATGGATCCCTGGGTGGCTCAGCAGTTTGGCACCTGCCTTTGGCCCAGGGCGTGATCCTGGATTCCCGGGATTGAGTCCCACATCCGGCTCCAGGCCTGGAGCCTGCTTCTCTTTCTTCCTGTGTCTCTGCCTCTCTCTCTCTCTCTCTCTGTCCATCATCAATCAAAAAATCAATCAATCAATCAATCAATCTTTCAAAAAAATAAAAATGAAATGAGTCTCTTGTAGACAGCAAATAGTTGGGTCTTGCTTTTTCATCCAGTCTGAAACTCTGTGCCTTTTGATGGGGTCATTAAGTCCATTCACGTTCAGAGTTAGTATTGAAAGATATACATTTAGTGTCATCATGATACCTATTCAGTCCGTGTTTTTGTGGATTGTCTCCTTGGACTTCCTCTTTCTATTACAGAGTCCTCCTTAGTATTTCTTGCAGAGCCGGCTTGGTGGTCACATATTCTTCCAGTTCCTGCCTATCTTGGAAGCTCTTGATCTCTCCTTCTGTTCTGGATGAGAGCCTTGCTGGATACAGGCTTCTCGGATGCAGGTTCATCTCATTTAGGACCCCTGAATACATCCTGCCGGCCCTTTCTGGCCTGTTGGGTCTCTCTGGAGAGGTCTGCTGTTAATCTAATATATCTACCCGTAAAAGTCAGAGATTTCTTGTCTCTTGCAGCTTTAAGGATCTTCTCTTTATCTTTGGAATTTGCAAGTTTCACTCTTAAATGTCAAGGTGTTGAGTGGTTTTTATTCATTTTGGGGGGGATCTCTCTATTTCCTGGATCTGAATGCCTGTTTCCCTTCGCAAGTTAGGAAAGTTCTCAGCTTGGATTTGTTCAAGTGCAGTGTCTGGAACTCTGTCCCTTGCGGCACCCTCGGGAACCCCAAGTAAATGGAGATTTTTCCTTCTGAGGCTGTCATTTTATTCCCTTAACCAATCCTCATGATCTCTTAAATGTTTTTATCTTTTATCCTCAGTTTCCCCCTTTGCCTTCAACTTGTCTTCTATGTCTCTCACTCGTTCTTCTACCTCGTGAACCTTCGTCTTTAGGACCTCTAGTTTGGATTGCATCTCATTTAATGAATTTTTAATTTCTGCCTGATTAATTCTAAAATCTGCAGTCATGAAGTCTCTTGAATCCTTTACGCTTTTTTCTAGACACTTGTAGGTTTATAATTGTGCTTCTGAATTGGCTTTCTGACATTGAATTGTAATCCACATTCTGTAACTCAGTGGGAGAGACGACTGTTTCTGAGTCTCCCTTTTGAGGTTAGTTTTTCCTTCTAGTCATTTTGCTCAGTGCAGACTGGCCAGAAACAAGTTGTATTGGGAAAAGGAGAAAAAGAGAGAAGAGAAAGGAGAAGAAGAAGAAGAAGAAGAAGAAGAAGAAGAAGAAGAAGAAGAAGAAGAAGAAGAAGAAGGAGAAGAAGAAGAAGAAGAAAGAAGAAAGAAGGAGAAGGGAAAAAATGGAGGGGAAGCAAACAGAAAACAAAAAGCCAGCGGGGGTATCCTCTGACTCTATGTACTGTAAATCCTTCGACTTCCCCTGGACCTTTTCAGTGCTGCCTGGGAATAACTGGCTTTTCCGCTGTCCCTCTAGGTGGTCTTCTGGGGGCGAGGCCTGCTGTGCTGGTTCTCAGGTGTGAGCACCTGGGGGAGCTGCGCCGACCCTTGCCAGGTGCATGGCCAAGTGGGAACTGTTCATCCTGTGAGGACCCTGCTCCTACCCAGGTACAAGGTGACCTCAGGAAGAGCCACTGTGGCAGCAGCCAGCTCCCCAGCTCTGGAGTCAGCTCTCCCAGTAGCTACCTCAGCTCCCAGTCTGCAGGGGCCTGGATGCTCCGGGGGCAGGGCCCCAGACCTGCACAACTTGGTGACCCCCGGGCAGGAGCATCTTCCTCTCCTGGGCCCTCCGGGCTTCGCCTGTCCTGGGTGGAGGCCGGGACCTCGGCTGTGTCCCTGGAGCCCTGGGCACCGGGACCTGCGCTGCTTGAATCCACTCTCAGGGCCTTGGGGCCCGCTGCAGCCCTTCGGGGAGCTCGGCCGTGGGGTGGGGGCTTCCCCTGGGGCACAGGTGCTCTGTTAGTGCCCCCAGGAGCCTGAGGGCATCCCCGCCCTCCTGAGATCCTGCTCCAACTCACTGGAGCTCATGCTCCTCCGGGTGGGGAGGGCTCTCCTGTCCTTGGGGCCTTGCCCTGGGGCCTCAGCTTGGCTCCTCGGGGGGCCTCACCCTTGGAGGCTTTTTAATTTCTTTACTTTTTCCCCGTCTTCCTACCTTCATAGAAATGCCGCCTCTTCTCACTGCAGCCTTCCAGCTGTTCTCTCTTTAAATCTCAGGCCGAATTCATAGGTTTTCAGGATGATGCTAAAGTTATCTAGGTAAGTGGGGGGTGGGAAAGTGACCTGGGGACCCTCTTCTTCCACCGCCTTGGCCCCTCCCCCATTCGTAGGGGTAATTGATAGGAATATATTTATTGCCATTTGATCCCTCAGGTCATCAGCTTGGTGGCATTCCCCCATGGAAGCCCCTGAATGCTCCTCTCATTCATCATCCATCAAAGATCCAGACAGGAAATGCTCACGCGCCCACATGACATAATGAAGTACAAGACCTAAGGGGTCAGGCTCAGTTAGCGACTCCAGACAAGACAGTGTAAGTGTGTACACTGACTCTGTGTGCAAGCTGGTGAATGTCTGTGACCACGGACCTCGGAAAAACAAAGACCTAAAGTCATCCTGTCCAACAAGGAGAGTGTGGGGGTTTCTCTGGTCGAACCGTTATTCTGGCAATGGGGAGCCAATGTCTGACCCATCAGGTCCCAGCAGGTCTGAGTGGTCACTACCCCTGGACCAAGATGCCGGGGCCTTCAGGGAATTGCTCCCTCAAGAGAGCTGCCCAGGGAGGTACAGGGAGGCAGGAGATCCTAGCTCAGAAGCCAGCACAGGTGTTCTTGGAACCTGGCCCAGTTGTGGCCTTCATGTACACAAATATCTCTCCCCCTCATGCACACCAAGAGGGAAAAGGACGTCAGAGATCACTGACGAGGACCCCAGGAGGATTCCAGGCTTGGTCAGGGGTGAAGTTGGAACCTGAGAGCGAGACTGAGGGTGGAAAGCCCTGCCTGCCCTTATGTCATCCACTAATGACCTTCCCCTGGCCTCATGCCATCCATGTGTAGCACAGTCTCTTTACACGTGTGTCCCCCCACTTTAATGTTGTTGCAATCGCAGAGGTTGACCTGGACGACTCAATGCTCCGAATAATGAGAATGTCAAACCCCAAACCTGAGCTAAAATAATCCACATCAGAAAAATGGCAAGAAAAAGTCCTCCTTCCTTGAAAGTGTACAAAGGGAGCCCCTGTCCTGGGCAGGAGGGGGTCCTGGCGGGCGGTCCCCTTCAGGACCCCAGGTCGGTGGTGTTGCTGTTCCTGTGGAAGTCCCTGCACCCTCTAAATCTCAGGAGCTCGGAGGGGTGTCCCTGCTGTCTGGCCAAGTTCCTGACACTGTGCTCTGAGGAAGGGGGGCCTGGGGATGCCCTTGAGTAGCTGGGAGGAGGCAGGATCCTCTACTTCATCCCACATACAGGAGCTGGTGACTCTGTAAGATTTCTCCTTTAAAATGAGCATAAGAGGGTCTCCTGGTGGCTCAGTGTCGGGGTCTCTGCCTCTGTCTCAGGTCCTGACCCCGGAGCCCCGGGTTTGAGGCCCATGACAGGCCGCCCACAGGGAGCCCGCCTCTCTCTCTGTGTCTCTCGTGAATAAAGAAGGAATATCTGGGGGAAAAAGATGGAAAGTGACTATGAGACTCTTTAACTCTCTCACATTACTACAGGAAGTCAAAGGCCCAAACTCCTCCTGGACTGTAAAGCGGCTTTAATATCACAACATTGAAGTCTTCCGTTTACAAGTGAAGACAATGACGTATCGTCCTCCCAGTAGAAGAGGCGGGAGGAAGTGGTGTCCTGCAGACGGGCCCCGTCCCCGTGAGGCCCCTGCACCTCGGCTCAGGCCTGAGGGTGACTGCGGGCGGCTCCTCCTGTCTGGGGGCAGGCTCGGGGCTCCAGCTGGCAGGACAGGGTGTAGCTGAGGACAGAGGGACACGTGTGAGTTGGGCAGGAGCTTCAGTTCCGGAGCCTTCCCTGGGATTTCCAAGGAGCTGGAGCCTGGAGCCCCAGCAGCAGGGCTGGAGGCGGCCCCGGGGGCCTGAGGAGAAGGATCCCTAGAGGCCCCCCCGAGTTGGCTCCCCCTCCCGCCCTCAGCCCTGGGAGCCTCACCTCTCGTCCTCGCTGAGCCACGTCCCAGCCTGGAACCAGGCCCGGAACGGCTGCTCGGGCTCTATGTGGTACCGATCCGCGGCCACCTGGAGCAGCAGGATCTCGGTGAGGACTCGGTACTCCTGGGCCCAGAGAGAGGACATGGCATGAGAGGCCCGGGGGGCGGAGAGGCCTTCGGCGGCTGCGCCCGGGACAGGCGTCGGGGCTGGTCTCTGCCACGTGGTGACCCCCCATCCTGCACACTCCTCCCGGCCCAGCTTGTTCTCAGATGGGAGCACACCCCGCCCCGGCCTGGCCAGGTGTCCCCGATGGCGGTGCCTCTGGCCTTGACAACTACAGGGACTTTGCCGTTATCAGGGAGCCATTCCCGACAATGTGACAATGCGGGGATGGAGGACCAGCGTGGTCCTCCCTGGGACCCCTCTGCTGGCCCCAGCCCCACCCTCCCTGCGGGAGCTCAGAGAAACCCTCACCTTGTTCTTCTTCCGGTGGTTGACCTCATTGCCCTGGAAAGCAGACGAGCACAGGCCATCAGGGGGGCCGCGGGGTGCTGCTGGGTGCTGCTATCCCCCTCACGCCACCCTAGGGCCAGGCACACAGGGGCCAGGACTCCCAGGGGAACAGGCCTGCGATCCAGGCCAGGCCCCGGGAGCCAGGGAAAGGAGCCCTGGGGGGCAGGTGAGGCTTCCGGGAGCACAGGAGGGGAGGCCAGAGCCTCAGGTGGACAGGAGACGCGAGGCTCCCGAAGGGCCCGCTCAGGCCGGGGCCCCTGACGTCACTCTGCCCCCACAGGCAACCTCAACGGACAGGCTGAGGCCCACACAGCCTGACCTCTGAAGGTTGGCATTCGGGCCGCAGATTCGATCTCGGGACCCGTGACCTGGGTGCAGCCTCCCTCCTCTCCTCCCAGACGTGGGCCAGGGACCCTCGCTCCCAGGGCATTGGGGAGCCTGTCACGAGGGGAGACTTGCCAAGGACGGAGACCTCGGGGCTCGGCTCAGGGGCCCTGTGCTCCCCACATGAGGGCCCCGTCCCAGCCCCGGGCCACGCACCTCCAGGTACTCCTCCATGGCAGTATCCAACATGAACAGGTCGGTGAGGAAGGTGCCCAGGAAGGGGACGACACCCTGTGTCGGGGTGGGTGTGGAATGAGGCCCTGCTCCCGTGTCCACGGGGACCCTCCCCGGGACAGGTCAGCCCCCCGGCCCGCCCGCCCCAGCTCCCACCTGCTGCTGACCAGGACTCTTGGGGCATCCATGGTTTCCCCCCTCTCCCTCGGAGAACACCAGAGTCCTCCAAACAGCTCAAGGGCCAGCGGTAGGACATCGGGGTGTAGGTGCCCCGGGCCCTGCGCCCCACAGACACATTGTCTCCAGCTGTATAAACCCTCCTCCGGGTCACCTCGAAAGAAGTGTTGTCGAAGCTGTGGCTCCGGGAGGCAGAGCCGGAGTCGGGAGGCCCCACCTGCCTTGATTTGGGGGCTTCCAGCTCTCAGGGGAGACCCCTCTCCTCTGGGCTCGAGGCCACGGATCTGGGGCTCGCTCACCTGCTGCTGCTGCCGCCTCTTCCATGCTCTCTGCACGCTGATCCCCAGGGCTCCAAGCTTAGCTGGCCGGTCCTGCAGGGCCAAGGACAAGTTCCTCAAGAGCAGGATCACCCTGGGCCCTTCTCCCCATGATCGTTTTGTCTTTTTCTTTTCTCTTTTTAAATTTATTTTTAATTGCTGTTCAAATTGCCACCATATACAATACCCCAGTGCTCATCCCATCAGGTGCCCCCCTCAGTGCCCGTCACACTGTCACCGCCACCCCCGCCCTCACCCCTTCCACCCCCCATCTTTAACCTCAGACCCTGGACATCTGACCCAAGGCACAGGGTGGCAGCTACATCGTCCTTCAGCTTGCCATGAGGGATTCCAGAACAACCTCAGCTCCAGCATTCATGGCTGCGTGACCTTGAGCTTGCAGCAGCCTGGCCTCCCAGAGCCTGGATCCTCACTGGGAAAGGGGCGAATTCCAGCTCCCCCCTTGGTCCCCCGAGGACCCAGGGTCCTATTCCCACCATCACTGTTGGGGCCCTCATCCCATGCAAACCCCTCACAGAGCGCAGGCCTGTCCTCCGGGCTCTCCAGTTCGGGAGAGGCCCCCATCGGGACCGGCTGGCGACAGGGAGCGCGAGTGTCCAACTCAGGGATCCTGGTTCAGCGGCAGCTGCTTTTCCACCTCTTGTGGATTTTCACCCCAGGCTGCGTCCACGGTCATGCCAAAGGCTGCACTCGCTGAAGGAATGCTCCGGGACGGTCCCTGATTCAGTCACGAAGGACACCGTGGCTCCCACGCCGCCTCTCTTTCTATCCCAACACCTCCCATACTACCTTGAGAAGCAGGTTCCTGCTCTGGGCATTGTCCTGGGAGCACAGTTTTTCAAATGTTCGAATCTTCTTCCTGAGTAGAGCGAGAGAAGGCAGGACGGATGTTGGCACACTAGGGTAGGGTTGAGGGCAAGTTCCTGTGATCTGAGACCTCGAGGGAGTCCAACTGCTGGGTCGGGGTGTCTTTGGGTTCCTCTGACCACTCAGCTCGTTGCAGCACATGGGAGAGAGCTGTCGTGTGGGTCATCTGGTGCAACCGAAGCCCTCTTAATTGAACAGCTCTGCTTTGGTCACTTTTGGTTTCAATTGGGAAGAGACTCCAGTTGCTGTCATGTTCACATCCAGATACTTGTAACTCAGCACAGCCCAGACTCCCCAAATGGGGACATTAGGAGGCATGGTGGCCTCTTCACCTGGTAGGCTGAGAAAATCACCTGCCTGCCTGCCCACCCACGTCCTGTTGTCATGGAGTACTGCCTCCTAGGAAGTCCAGGGGGACCGAGGAAGCCAGAATGGACAGGCATCCGGGCCATCCCTCATCCTTCATGGTCCTTCTGGAGCGAGGACCCCTCACCTGGAAACTTTGGCCCATGTGTTCTTCAGGCGGTGAACGGAGACACTCTGCAGAGCCGAGAGGATGGCGTGCAGGGAGGAGTAGTTCCGTAAGGCTCGGCAGGCCTGGGGAGGAAGAGCAGGAGCTGTCAGGGGGCCGGCAGGAGCCCTGCTGGCTGGAGAGCTGCACTCCTCTCAGTGTCAGTCTCCTCTCCCGGATGAGACCGATGTCCAGGGGCCTACAGAAGGGCGCATGGAGGACGCCGCGAAGAGCCCTGCTGGGGAGAGGGGGCGTTTCCCGTCCCTCCAAGGAAAGAGTCACGTGGGGACTGAGCACCCCAACACTGGGCCATGCGAGGAAAGGTCAGCAAGGCCCCCCGGGAAGAAGACCTGAGACCAGAGACTTCAACCTTGAGGAATGGTCAAGGGAAGAGCAGTTCCCAGGCTCAGGAGAGCAGGTCCGCCGGGCCTCCCGTAGGCTTACCTTGGCCACCTTGATCCAGTGCTCCAGCACCACCGCCCTGTCCCGGGCCGTCATGTGTGCGTTGCCAAGGCAGGTGGTGATCACGCAGTTGGCCACGTTGTTGAACTGGGTCACGGTGGCACTGACTGTGCATGTCCGGTGCTCATAGCCAGGCTCATTTCTCTTGGACCAGATGGAGCCCAGGCACTGTTGGGGCTGCACCTTCTTGAACAGATCCTAGAGAAGAGGGGGACGCTCGCTCACACAGCCATTGCACATGCAGGATTCATGTCCTACATCGGGGTCCCCTGTCAGAGCCGGGGCTCAGCAAGGGCAGAAAGTGGCCTGAACCCAGGTAGAGTCGCTGCACTGCCCTGCATTCCTCTTCCCTGAGGGAGCCCAGTGCAGGATGAACGAGGAGCAGATACTCTCAGGGGGTGGTGGGGGGCAGGAGGGCGCTGTACCCTGGTCCTCCCCTGTAACTTCAAGTTACTGGTGGCAGCTCAAGGGGGCTCCTCAGGGGGCAACTTCCCCTCCCAGTGTTCATGCCCTGGCCCTCCTCCCCTCTCAGCAGCACATTCTCACAGAGGGGGGGAAAGCCACAGATTTGTCTGCCTCCCTTTACTTCAGCTCACATTTGACACCTAAACAGTGTGGGGTGCTCGGCCTCCAAGGCAGGTGCATGGTGAGCCTTGGGCTCAGCTGCACACAGTGAGTTGCCTCCGGCCCCCCGCCCCCCGCTCATGACCAGGGCCTGCCCGTTTGCCCACAGGTTCTGGCTCATTTAGGCGACACAGGGACTCTGCGTCAGTCCTTCCCAGGGTCTAGCTCCACAGTGTGCAGGTGGGCAGTGAGAGCAAGGGTTTGAGGCACGGGACAGGGCCTTGTGGTTGGTAAGGGATGGAGCTGAGATCTGGGCCCGACCACACAAGCCCACATCACGGAAAGGAAGGTTTTGGGCAGAAGACGGCAGGAAACAAGCCTGCCCCGGCCCCGGCCTGGAAGCCCCGCTGCTCACCGCGTCTATGGAGGTCAACTGCTCTGCCACCAGCTTGGGAGGGAAGGCCATGAGCCCGGGCTGCTCCCCATGCCGCGGGTGCTCGGGGGTTGCCCAGGGGCAGGTGGCCTCTGGGGCTGGAGGTGGCTCCGTCTTTGTGCTTTGGGAAGGAGTGTCAGTCCCCACGAAGGCTGGTGGTGGAACTGACTGCAGCTCACGACCCGGTACACGGGAGGAAGGCACCAGCTCTTGTGCCAGGTCTGGAGTAGTCGAGGGAGGAGACGCTGGAAGGAGCCGTGGAGCTGGCCCTGGGACAGGATAAGGAGACATGTGTGTCCACGGGACTGACTTGCCCCATGCCCTTCCAAACACAGGGAAGAGTCCATGGCCGATAGAGAAACACCCAGCCCCTGAACCCCATCCCGGAGAGTCTGCCCAGCTTGCCATCCCCCTTACCCTCTGACTCTGCATCTGCCTCCGTGAGCTGCAGAAGTTGCCGTGGCATCACGAGAATGGGGGCATGGCAACTCAGGCCATACAGGTTGGCCTGCACCCAGGGCCCCTGTACATCGAAGCAGGCCCAGTGCAGGGATGGCCAGGTGTTCTGCAGATTCTGGTCAGGCCAGGTCCCCGAGATGGGAGAGAGGCTGCTGGGGAGAGTCATATGCGGACCAGCATCAGAGCCTGGCCGCTCATGCCCCATGGTACTCCCATAGCACCATTCTTTGTGTATGGGTCCCCGAAATGTCCCCAGCATGACCTCTAGCCCTCCTGTCCCTGTTTTTGCAGTGGCGGACCTGGTATCCAGAAAACCTGTCTGAGTCTGGTTTTTCTACTTATCGTCTCTTCTCAATGACCAAGGGCCTCGTCTACTCCATCCTCCACGCCACAGGTATTGGGGCTTAGGTTTGTGGCAGATTGGTGAGTGCTCTGCTCACCAAAGCTTCTGTTCTTGGCCCCAGCGGTGGAGGTCACAAGAGGTGGTAGAGAGAGGTGCAGGAGGAGCAAGATGGGACAGTTGAAGGGATGGATGTTTGAGGCACCGAATCCGCCCAGGCTGTGCTCCGCTCCCCAGAGGGCTCCGGACCCCATCGACAGCTCCCTTTGACTCATTCGCCTCTTCACAGGAAGCCCCCACAGTGAAGCCCTCCCAGTGGAAATCAAGAGTCTATGAGATCCCTGGCTCTGGGAGTCACTCCCCAGCCACAAACCACAGTCTCCCAATGTGCTCTGTGGAGGAATTAAGGTTCTCCTCCTGGATCCAAAGATCAATCAAAGTTTTACTTGAACTTTCCCAAAATTATTTTGAGGATATTTACTAATTAGACAAGGAGAGAGAGAAGGAAAGAGTGAGAGAGAGAGAGAGAGAGAATAAGCAAGGTGAGCAGGCGCCCCACTGAGCAGGGAGCCCAATGTAGGGCTCAAACACAGGACCCTGGGACAATGACCTGACCTGATGGCCGAGGCCTTCCTGACCGAGCCACCCAGTGCCCTTAGTTGATCTTATCGTCCATGAGAATGGTCCAAATATGGGTGGATCCATTCATCCCTGGAGGCGGCCAGGAAGATGTCAGATCTAACAAACTATGGACGTGTGTGCCCACCACCTGCAGAGTGCTCGACTGTCTGACACCCTGATGAGTCTTGGACCGAGACGCTGTATGTTCTTTATTCCTTCAAATATCTCAGTGACTAGAAATGTGTCTGCAGTACTCGGTGCTTAATATGTGTTATTGGATGACGGACTCCCAACCAGCACTTTCCATCTCCTGAGTGGACCTGAAGCTGCTCGTTCATTCTTCAGTGACCTCTCCTCTGGCCACATAAAGGACAAGTATCAGGACCAGTGAGATGGAATCTGAGAAGTCCTTTGCACACAGGCAAACGGCCTGCTTTGTCCGTGCTTCTGTCAACCCAGAGGGCCACAGGCCCATGAGGGCCGATGAGGAGAGCTTGTTCGCTGGGGAGAGACGACTGCTCCACGGGAAGATGCCCAGCAGCCCTTTCTACAGGGCCAGGCCCCAGAGAAGTCCAGGCCATGTTTCCTCTCCGGATTTCCCACAGTAGCCTCATGAGGTTCATCCTCTTACCCCAGCACTTTTCAGAGGAGGACACGGAAGCTCAGAGAGGTGCAATGACATTGCCGAAACATACTGGTAGTAGAGGCGAGCCCCCCGCCCCTGTGCTGTGTATGGGGTGGTCACTCACCCAGAGAATTGCTGGCCCAGGACTTGTTGGGCTGCGGTGAACACTTGGTAGAGACATGAAATGACTGGGTTGATGATGAGGCTTCTGTCCTGGAAGGATGGCACCAAGGACTGTAGCAAATCATCCACTCTCCCTTCTCTGAGCGTCAGCATGGTCCGGGCCTCACGCAGGGATAGGGTTGATTCCTTTTCACACCAGAGACACAAGGAGGGGCCCTGCAGTCAGCTTCCAAACCGTGAACCACTGGGAAGATCAGGGTCCGTTGGTCGGCCCAGAGACTCCCATCCCCTCGGGAAGTTGCACAGGACAAGGGACTCGAGTGCCCACACAGAAAAAGGTTCGAGGCTTCAAAGTACCATTGGTTTCAGGGCAGACATGGTAAAGCATTGGCAACCTCAACACATTCTGTCAGCTGAGCAACAACAGCATTCCTCTCAGCTAATAGCTCTTATGAAGACCAGGATGCCACAGAGTCTTCAGTTACATCCCAACTGCCACTAGAACACAGAGGCCTAGACCCTCAAATGCTGCTCAAGATCATACACATTGGGGGTGAGAGGAGACCAGAGCATGAGCTGCATGGGGTCTCCCTTATGTGGATGTGGCTTGGGCTGTTCCTGACCTACGAGGAAGGCTCGGGGGAAAACTCCCTTCTCCTGCAGGGCCCAAGAGCATCAGTTGTTTCTTGTCTGGGTTCTGGGCTTGCCCTGATCCTCTCTGGGTCTTGAGTTTGACCATGAATGTGGACCTGCTCTTACCGCAGACCTTCAATGGATGTGGTTGGTGGCCTGATGCCCCTGTGCTTGTCAGGGGAGATGGAGGAGTTCAACTCTTGGAGAAACTCCTCCAAGAGTTCCTGGGTGGAACATTCCAAAGAGAGCCAGCTACTGGTGTCAGGAAGCATCAGAGGCCTTCCCCTAATCTGGGGCTCCAGGTTATGGCAGATCTAGCATCCAAAGCTGTCTATGGGGACACATAAGGTGCTCCTCGCAGCACTGCAGACATGGCAGGAGAATGGCATCAGGTCAGGTGCCAAGGGCCTTGAAAGTCTGAACCCTGTGGCAGACAGCCCCATTGATGAAGGACTACGACGATCTATCAGGATACAGCTCATGAGCTGTTGGGCCGACCGTGATCTGATGTGTTTTGAGAGACGACATGTTATTGAGAAACATATGGAGAGAAACTATGTACACATTCGATATGAAAACATATAGGATGGCTTCATCCCATCCTTGCTTTTGTGTTACATCTCCCTCTTTACTGTGATGATTTGGAAGGGCTCAGAGAAGGTCTGCAGGGACAGTGGAGCTGACTTCTACACAGCATATCTGGGATGAGTAGGTCAATTAATAAAAACAGAAGTAAAACCCATAGATCCTCAAGGCTTGGGGAAAAACAAGCCAAAACAACCCCCCTACAACTCCTCCAAACGTGAACTCTCTGCCGCACCACTCCAACACAGGTGAAGGGTGTCCTCCCACATCCCACGTAGCCAGAGGCTAGGCGTGGAGGTTCAGATCTCTCTGAGGTTGGGCCTGTGGGACACTCTTGTGGCCACACTAGGGGAGGGCCCCGGGTTTCACTGCATGTTCGTGTGGGGGCCATATTTCTGGGGTGAGCCCTCTTCCCTGCCTCACCTCAGAGCAGCACCGATCCCTGTTTGTCGGGAGCACCAGATCATTGTCTAGGGAGCTGGAATAGTTGAATCCACACACCATCTCCTCCAAGACCTCCTGGGTGCAGGTCTGCAAATACAGTGCCCCGTATATACAGGGCCAAGAGACCTTAGGGTCCTCCCTCTCCATCACCCCCGAGGGGACACCCCCATTAGAAACCGCGTTCTCCCGTACAGGCCAGAGGGGCAGCTGTGGAGACATCTGGCAAGGAGGGAGCCACATGAAAGAGGCTGTTGGGTTCATGACCCACATACTGGGAGTGGAGCTGTGTGCCCAGCACTCCCCTTCTCATGCGCCTGCTATGGCCTGGGGTCCTAACACCAAAGGTGTGTCAGGCTGCCAACACCTGGCAGCTGGTCTCTTCCCAGAAGGGCACGTTCCTCTCCTCGGTCCCCTCTACACTCGCACACACACACACACACACACACACACACACACACACACCCAGACACAGTCACATACACATAAACACACAGACACACACACAGTGAGGTATCAGGGGTGGGAGCCCGCTCAGCTGAGATCACAGTGTGCCTGCTCTCCAGTGGCCTCCCCAAGTTGCCTTGTGGTACCTGTTGAGGTCTCCCGCCACAGAAGCAGAAGCTTCGGAGAAGAGGGCCGAGCCGACGTCGACAGCTACGTGAACATCTCTCACTCTGGACTCTGCGGAGCCCAGAGCGCCTCAACGTAGGACAACAGCAAGAGGACATCTTGTTCTCTCAACCGTCTCCAGTAAGGTGAGCGGTTGTGGAATGCAGGTGCCTGGTCACCAGAGTTCCGAATCAGTTGCGGGGCTGTCACCAAGGAAGTGACATCACTTTTTCGAGATCCTGGGACCTGGGCCCCTTCCTCCAGTCAGCCCTATCCTGAGCCCCTTCTTGGCAGATGAATGCTTCCCCCATGCCATCCCCTTCACTGTACATCATGAGCCACGAAATGCCATAGACACAACCCACTGAACATGCAATGAGGTCTACCTGTGAGGACCCGGAGCTGAATTCAGACCTTTATGTCTCTGTTTTCCCAGTGCTGTGTCCTACCTACCCCACCGGGTCTCTCAAATAGTCCAGTTTCCCAACCTGCACTGTGGGGATCAGCCTAGAATGTCCTCTCTAGACACATCACCAGGGGCCTATGGATGATATTTCTAAGGCGTGTGCGCCGGTATCCCGTGTATCTGAGGCACAGATATACGGATGGGAGGCTGACCAGACGGGGTGGCATGAGCCACGGAGCAACACTAGAAAGCGGCCTGGGCTCCAGCAATGGAATCTCACAATAGCAGGTTCCTCTGGCCTCATTTCAACGGGGGCACCATGATGGGATGGAAATGCTCCACAGGCAGCCAGGGTCTGAGGCTAGGACTTCTAGGACTGTGTTGACTAGCAGTGGTGAGAGTGGACATCCCTGTCTCCTTCCTGATCTTCGGGGAAAGGCTCCCAGTGCTTCCCCATTGAGAATGATATTGGCTGTGGGCTTTTGGCAGATGGCTTTTAAGATGTGAAGGAGTGTACCCACTGTCCCTACACTCTGAAGAGTTTTCATCAGGAATGGAGGCTGTATTTTGTCAAATGCTTTCTCTGCATCTATTGAGAGGACCCCATGGTTCTTGTTTTTTCTCTTGCTGATATGACCAATCACATTGATTGCTTTAGAGTGTTGAACCAGCAGCCTTGCATCCTGGGCATAAATCCCACTTGGTCATGATGAACAATCCTCTTAATGTCGCATTGGATTCTATTGGCTTGTATCTTGTTGAGAATTTTTCCATCCATGTTCATTAGGGATATTGGTCTGTAATTCTCCTTTCTGGTGGGTTTTTTGTCTAGTTTTGGAAAAAAGGTGATGCTGTCCTCATAGAAGGAGTCTGGAATTACTCCATCTCTTTCTATCTTTCCGAACAGCTTTAGTAGAATAGGTATGGTTTCTCCTTTCCGTTTGACAGAATTCCCCAGGGAAACCATCTGGCCCTGGACTTTTGCGTCTTGGGAGGTTTTTGATGACGGCTTCAATTTCCTCCCTGGTTATTGGCCTGTCAGGTTTTCTATTTCCTTCTGTTCCAGTTTTGGTCATTTGTGGTTTCCCAGAAATGCGTCCATTTGTTCTATATTGTCTAATTTATTGGTGTATTGCTGCTCATGAAATGTTTTTAAAATCGTTTGTGTTTCCTTCGTGTTGGTGGGAATCTCTCCTTTGTCATTCATGATTTTATTAATTCGTGGCTTTTCTCTCTTCTTTTTAATAAGGCTGGCTCATGGTTTATCTACGTTCTTAATTTTTTCAAAGAACCAACTCCTTGTTTTGTTGATCGGGTCTTCCGATCTCTATTTCATTAAGTTCTGTTCGAATCTTTATTAACACTCTTCTTCTGCTGGGTGTAGTTTCTATTTGCTTTTTTGTCTCCAGTTCCTTTATATGCAAGGTGAGCTTTTGTATCTGAGTTCTTTCCAGGTTTTGGATGGATGCTTGCATTGTGATGTATTTCCCCCTCAGGCTGCTTTTGCTGTATCCCAAAGATTGGGAACTGTTCTACCTTCATTCTCATTAGCTTCCATGAGTCTTTTTAGTTCTTCTCTAATTTCCTGCTTGACCCTTTCATCTTTTCGCAGGATGGTCCTTCACCTCCATGTGTTTGAAATCCTTCCAAACTTCTTCTTGTGATTTAGTTCTAATTTCAAAGCATTATGGTGTGAAAATAGGCAGGGGACGATCCCAATCCTTGGTATCGGTTCAGACCTGATTTGTGACCCAGTATGTGGTCTCTTCTGGAGAAAGTTCCGGGCGCACTTGAGAAGAATGTGTATTCAGTTGCATTTGGATGTAAAGTTCTGTAAATATCTGTGAAATCCACCTGGTCCAGTGTATCATTTAAAGCTCTTGTTTCTTCGGAGATGTCGTGCTTAGAAGATCTGTCGATCGTATAAAGCGCTACGTTCAAGTCACCAAGTGTAAGTGTATTATTATCTCAGTATGTCTTAACTTTGGTGACTAATTGGGTGATGTACTTGGCAGCTCCCACATTCGGGGCATACATATTGATGATTGTTAGGTCTTCTTGTTGGATAGTATGATATAGTGTCCCTCTTCATCTCCCACTACAGTCTTGGGGATAAACTTTAGCTTATCTGATATAAGGATGGCTACCCCTGCTTTCTTTTGAGGACCATTTGAATGGTACACGGTTCTCCACCCTTTCATTTTTGGGCTGTAGGTGTTTCCCTCAAATGAGTCTCATGGATCCCTGGGTGGCTCAGCAGTTTGGCACCTGCCTTTGGCCCAGGGCGTGATCCTGGATTCCCGGGATTGAGTCCCACATCCGGCTCCAGGCCTGGAGCCTGCTTCTCTTTCTTCCTGTGTCTCTGCCTCTCTCTCTCTCTCTCTCTGTCCATCATCAATCAAAAAATCAATCAATCAATCAATCAATCAATCTTTCAAAAAAATAAAAATGAAATGAGTCTCTTGTAGACAGCAAATAGTTGGGTCTTGCTTTTTCATCCAGTCTGAAACTCTGTGCCTTTTGATGGGGTCATTAAGTCCATTCACGTTCAGAGTTAGTATTGAAAGATATACATTTAGTGTCATCATGATACCTATTCAGTCCGTGTTTTTGTGGATTGTCTCCTTGGACTTCCTCTTTCTTTACAGAGTCCTCCTTAGTATTTCTTGCAGAGCCGGCTTGGTGGTCACATATTCTTCCAGTTCCTGCCTATCTTGGAAGCTCTTGATCTCTCCTTCTGTTCTGGATGAGAGCCTTGCTGGATACAGGCTTCTCGGATGCAGGTTCATCTCATTTAGGACCCCTGAATACATCCTGCCGGCCCTTTCTGGCCTGTTGGGTCTCTCTGGAGAGGTCTGCTGTTAATCTAATATATCTACCCGTAAAAGTCAGAGATTTCTTGTCTCTTGCAGCTTTAAGGATCTTCTCTTTATCTTTGGAATTTGCAAGTTTCACTCTTAAATGTCAAGGTGTTGAGTGGTTTTTATTCCTTTTGGGGGGGATCTCTCTATTTCCTGGATCTGAATGCCTGTTTCCCTTCGCAAGTTAGGAAAGTTCTCAGCTTGGATTTGTTCAAGTGCAGTGTCTGGAACTCTGTCCCTTGCGGCACCCTCGGGAACCCCAAGTAAATGGAGATTTTTCCTTCTGAGGCTGTCATTTTATTCCCTTAACCAATCCTCATGATCTCTTAAATGTTTTTATCTTTTATCCTCAGTTTCCCCCTTTGCCTTCAACTTGTCTTCTATGTCTCTCACTCGTTCTTCTACCTCGTGAACCTTCGTCTTTAGGACCTCTAGTTTGGATTGCATCTCATTTAATGAATTTTTAATTTCTGCCTGATTAATTCTAAAATCTGCAGTCATGAAGTCTCTTGAATCCTTTACGCTTTTTTCTAGACACTTGTAGGTTTATAATTGTGCTTCTGAATTGGCTTTCTGACATTGAATTGTAATCCACATTCTGTAACTCAGTGGGAGAGACGACTGTTTCTGAGTCTCCCTTTTGAGGTTAGTTTTTCCTTCTAGTCATTTTGCTCAGTGCAGACTGGCCAGAAACAAGTTGTATTGGGAAAAGGAGAAAAAGAGAGAAGAGAAAGGAGAAGAAGAAGAAGAAGAAGAAGAAGAAGAAGAAGAAGAAGAAGAAGAAGAAGAAGAAGAAAGAAGAAAGAAGGAGAAGGAGAAGGAAAAAAATGGAGGGGAAGCAAACAGAAAACAAAAAGCCAGCGGGGGTATCCTCTGACTCTATGTACTGTAAATCCTTCGACTTCCCCTGGACCTTTTCAGTGCTGCCTGGGAATAACTGGCTTTTCCGCTGTCCCTCTAGGTGGTCTTCTGGGGGCGAGGCCTGCTGTGCTGGTTCTCAGGTGTGAGCACCTGGGGGAGCTGCGCCGACCCTTGCCAGGTGCATGGCCAAGTGGGAACTGTTCATCCTGTGAGGACCCTGCTCCTACCCAGGTACAAGGTGACCTCAGGAAGAGCCACTGTGGCAGCAGCCAGCTCCCCAGCTCTGGAGTCAGCTCTCCCAGTAGCTACCTCAGCTCCCAGTCTGCAGGGGCCTGGATGCTCCGGGGGCAGGGCCCCAGACCTGCACAACTTGGTGACCCCCGGGCAGGAGCATCTTCCTCTCCTGGGCCCTCTGGGCTTCGCCTGTCCTGGGTGGAGGCCGGGACCTCGGCTGTGTCCCTGGAGCCCTGGGCACCGGGACCTGCGCTGCTTGAATCCACTCTCAGGGCCTTGGGGCCCGCTGCAGCCCTTCGGGGAGCTCGGCCGTGGGGTGGGGGCTTCCCCTGGGGCACAGGTGCTCTGTTAGTGCCCCCAGGAGCCTGAGGGCATCCCCGCCCTCCTGAGATCCTGCTCCAACTCACTGGAGCTCATGCTCCTCCGGGTGGGGAGGGCTCTCCTGTCCTTGGGGCCTTGCCCTGGGGCCTCAGCTTGGCTCCTCGGGGGGCCTCACCCTTGGAGGCTTTTTAATTTCTTTACTTTTTCCCCGTCTTCCTACCTTCATAGAAATGCCGCCTCTTCTCACTGCAGCCTTCCAGCTGTTCTCTCTTTAAATCTCAGGCCGAATTCATAGGTTTTCAGGATGATGCTAAAGTTATCTAGGTAAGTGGGGGGTGGGAAAGTGACCTGGGGACCCTCTTCTTCCACCGCCTTGGCCCCTCCCCCATTCGTAGGGGTAATTGATAGGAATATATTTATTGCCATTTGATCCCTCAGGTCATCAGCTTGGTGGCATTCCCCCATGGAAGCCCCTGAATGCTCCTCTCATTCATCATCCATCAAAGATCCAGACAGGAAATGCTCACGCGCCCACATGACATAATGAAGTACAAGACCTAAGGGGTCAGGCTCAGTTAGCGACTCCAGACAAGACAGTGTAAGTGTGTACACTGACTCTGTGTGCAAGCTGGTGAATGTCTGTGACCACGGACCTCGGAAAAACAAAGACCTAAAGTCATCCTGTCCAACAAGGAGAGTGTGGGGGTTTCTCTGGTCGAACCGTTATTCTGGCAATGGGGAGCCAATGTCTGACCCATCAGGTCCCAGCAGGTCTGAGTGGTCACTACCCCTGGACCAAGATGCCGGGGCCTTCAGGGAATTGCTCCCTCAAGAGAGCTGCCCAGGGAGGTACAGGGAGGCAGGAGATCCTAGCTCAGAAGCCAGCACAGGTGTTCTTGGAACCTGGCCCAGTTGTGGCCTTCATGTACACAAATATCTCTCCCCCTCATGCACACCAAGAGGGAAAAGGACGTCAGAGATCACTGACGAGGACCCCAGGAGGATTCCAGGCTTGGTCAGGGGTGAAGTTGGAACCTGAGAGCGAGACTGAGGGTGGAAAGCCCTGCCTGCCCTTATGTCATCCACTAATGACCTTCCCCTGGCCTCATGCCATCCATGTGTAGCACAGTCTCTTTACACGTGTGTCCCCCCACTTTAATGTTGTTGCAATCGCAGAGGTTGACCTAGACGACTCAATGCTCCGAATAATGAGAATGTCAAACCCCAAACCTGAGCTAAAATAATCCACATCAGAAAAATGGCAAGAAAAAGTCCTCCTTCCTTGAAAGTGTACAAAGGGAGCCCCTGTCCTGGGCAGGAGGGGGTCCTGGCGGGCGGTCCCCTTCAGGACCCCAGGTCGGTGGTGTTGCTGTTCCTGTGGAAGTCCCTGCACCCTCTAAATCTCAGGAGCTCGGAGGGGTGTCCCTGCTGTCTGGCCAAGTTCCTGACACTGTGCTCTGAGGAAGGGGGGCCTGGGGATGCCCTTGAGTAGCTGGGAGGAGGCAGGATCCTCTACTTCATCCCACATACAGGAGCTGGTGACTCTGTAAGATTTCTCCTTTAAAATGAGCATAAGAGGGTCTCCTGGTGGCTCAGTGTCGGGGTCTCTGCCTCTGTCTCAGGTCCTGACCCCGGAGCCCCGGGTTTGAGGCCCATGACAGGCCGCCCACAGGGAGCCCGCCTCTCTCTCTGTGTCTCTCGTGAATAAAGAAGGAATATCTGGGGGAAAAAGATGGAAAGTGACTATGAGACTCTTTAACTCTCTCACATTACTACAGGAAGTCAAAGGCCCAAACTCCTCCTGGACTGTAAAGCGGCTTTAATATCACAACATTGAAGTCTTCCGTTTACAAGTGAAGACAATGACGTATCGTCCTCCCAGTAGAAGAGGCGGGAGGAAGTGGTGTCCTGCAGACGGGCCCCGTCCCCGTGAGGCCCCTGCACCTCGGCTCAGGCCTGAGGGTGACTGCGGGCGGCTCCTCCTGTCTGGGGGCAGGCTCGGGGCTCCAGCTGGCAGGACAGGGTGTAGCTGAGGACAGAGGGACACGTGTGAGTTGGGCAGGAGCTTCAGTTCCGGAGCCTTCCCTGGGATTTCCAAGGAGCTGGAGCCTGGAGCCCCAGCAGCAGGGCTGGAGGCGGCCCCGGGGGCCTGAGGAGAAGGATCCCTAGAGGCCCCCCCGAGTTGGCTCCCCCTCCCGCCCTCAGCCCTGGGAGCCTCACCTCTCGTCCTCGCTGAGCCACGTCCCAGCCTGGAACCAGGCCCGGAACGGCTGCTCGGGCTCTATGTGGTACCGATCCGCGGCCACCTGGAGCAGCAGGATCTCGGTGAGGACTCGGTACTCCTGGGCCCAGAGAGAGGACATGGCATGAGAGGCCCGGGGGGCGGAGAGGCCTTCGGCGGCTGCGCCCGGGACAGGCGTCGGGGCTGGTGTCTGCCACGTGGTGACCCCCCATCCTGCACACTCCTCCCGGCCCAGCTTGTTCTCAGATGGGAGCACACCCCGCCCCGGCCTGGCCAGGTGTCCCCGATGGCGGTGCCTCTGGCCTTGACAACTACAGGGACTTTGCCGTTATCAGGGAGCCATTCCCGACAATGTGACAATGCGGGGATGGAGGCCAAGCGTGGTCCTCCCTGGGACCCTTCTGCTGGCCCCAGCCCCACCCTCCCTGCGGGAGCTCAGAGAAACCCTCACCTTGTTCTTCTTCCGGTGGTTGACCTCATTGCCCTGGAAAGCAGACGAGCACAGGCCATCAGGGGGGCCGCGGGGTGCTGCTGGGTGCTGCTATCCCCCTCACGCCACCCTAGGGCCAGGCACACAGGGGCCAGGACTCCCAGGGGAACAGGCCTGCGATCCAGGCCAGGCCCCGGGAGCCAGGGAAAGGAGCCCTGGGGGGGCAGGTGAGGCTTCCGGGAGCACAGGAGGGGAGGCCAGAGCCTCAGGTGGACAGGAGACGCGAGGCTCCCGAAGGGCCCGCTCAGGCCGGGGCCCCTGACGTCACTCTGCCCCCACAGGCAACCTCAACGGACAGGCTGAGGCCCACACAGCCTGACCTCTGAAGGTTGGCATTCAGGCCGCAGATTCGATCTCGGGACCCGTGACCTGGGTGCAGCCTCCCTCCTCTCCTCCCAGACGTGGGCCAGGGACCCTCGCTCCCAGGGCATTGGGGAGCCTGTCACGAGGGGAGACTTGCCAAGGACGGAGACCTCGGGGCTCGGCTCAGGGGCCCTGTGCTCCCCACATGAGGGCCCCGTCCCAGCCCCGGGCCACGCACCTCCAGGTACTCCTCCATGGCAGTATCCAACATGAACAGGTCGGTGAGGAAGGTGCCCAGGAAGGGGACGACACCCTGTGTCGGGGTGGGTGTGGAATGAGGCCCTGCTCCCGTGTCCACGGGGACCCTCCCCGGGACAGGTCAGCCCCCCGGCCCGCCCGCCCCAGCTCCCACCTGCTGCTGACCAGGACTCTTGGGGCATCCATGGTTTCCCCCCTCTCCCTCGGAGAACACCAGAGTCCTCCAAACAGCTCAAGGGCCAGCGGTAGGACATCGGGGTGTAGGTGCCCCGGGCCCTGCGCCCCACAGACACATTGTCTCCAGCTGTATAAACCCTCCTCCGGGTCACCTCGAAAGAAGTGTTGTCGAAGCTGTGGCTCCGGGAGGCAGAGCCGGAGTCGGGAGGCCCCACCTGCCTTGATTTGGGGGCTTCCAGCTCTCAGGGGAGACCCCTCTCCTCTGGGCTCGAGGCCACGGATCTGGGGCTCGCTCACCTGCTGCTGCTGCCGCCTCTTCCATGCTCTCTGCACGCTGATCCCCAGGGCTCCAAGCTTAGCTGGCCGGTCCTGCAGGGCCAAGGACAAGTTCCTCAAGAGCAGGATCACCCTGGGCCCTTCTCCCCATGATCGTTTTGTCTTTTTCTTTTCTCTTTTTAAATTTATTTTTAATTGCTGTTCAAATTGCCACCATATACAATACCCCAGTGCTCATCCCATCAGGTGCCCCCCTCAGTGCCCGTCACACTGTCACCGCCACCCCCGCCCTCACCCCTTCCACCCCCCATCTTTAACCTCAGACCCTGGACATCTGACCCAAGGCACAGGGTGGCAGCTACATCGTCCTTCAGCTTGCCATGAGGGATTCCAGAACAACCTCAGCTCCAGCATTCATGGCTGCGTGACCTTGAGCTTGCAGCAGCCTGGCCTCCCAGAGCCTGGATCCTCACTGGGAAAGGGGCGAATTCCAGCTCCCCCCTTGGTCCCCCGAGGACCCAGGGTCCTATTCCCACCATCACTGTTGGGGCCCTCATCCCATGCAAACCCCTCACAGAGCGCAGGCCTGTCCTCCGGGCTCTCCAGTTCGGGAGAGGCCCCCATCGGGACCGGCTGGCGACAGGGAGCGCGAGTGTCCAACTCAGGGATCCTGGTTCAGCGGCAGCTGCTTTTCCACCTCTTGTGGATTTTCACCCCAGGCTGCGTCCACGGTCATGCCAAAGGCTGCACTCGCTGAAGGAATGCTCCGGGACGGTCCCTGATTCAGTCACGAAGGACACCGTGGCTCCCACGCCGCCTCTCTTTCTATCCCAACACCTCCCATACTACCTTGAGAAGCAGGTTCCTGCTCTGGGCATTGTCCTGGGAGCACAGTTTTTCAAATGTTCGAATCTTCTTCCTGAGTAGAGCGAGAGAAGGCAGGACGGATGTTGGCACACTAGGGTAGGGTTGAGGGCAAGTTCCTGTGATCTGAGACCTCGAGGGAGTCCAACTGCTGGGTCGGGGTGTCTTTGGGTTCCTCTGACCACTCAGCTCGTTGCAGCACATGGGAGGGAGCTGTCGTGTGGGTCATCTGGTGCAACCGAAGCCCTCTTAATTGAACAGCTCTGCTTTGGTCACTTTTGGTTTCAATTGGGAAGAGACTCCAGTTGCTGTCATGTTCACATTCAGATACTTGTAACTCAGCACAGCCCAGACTCCCCAAATGGGGACATTAGGAGGCATGGTGGCCTCTTCACCTGGTAGGCTGAGAAAATCACCTGCCTGCCTGCCCACCCACGTCCTGTTGTCATGGAGTACTGCCTCCTAGGAAGTCCAGGGGGACCGAGGAAGCCAGAATGGACAGGCATCCGGGCCATCCCTCATCCTTCATGGTCCTTCTGGAGCGAGGACCCCTCACCTGGAAACTTTGGCCCATGTGTTCTTCAGGCGGTGAACGGAGACACTCTGCAGAGCCGAGAGGATGGCGTGCAGGGAGGAGTAGTTCCGTAAGGCTCGGCAGGCCTGGGGAGGAAGAGCAGGAGCTGTCAGGGGGCCGGCAGGAGCCCTGCTGGCTGGAGAGCTGCACTCCTCTCAGTGTCAGTCTCCTCTCCCGGATGAGACCGATGTCCAGGGGCCTACAGAAGGGCGCATGGAGGACGCCGCGAAGAGCCCTGCTGGGGAGAGGGGGCGTTTCCCGTCCCTCCAAGGAAAGAGTCACGTGGGGACTGAGCACCCCAACACTGGGCCATGCGAGGAAAGGTCAGCAAGGCCCCCCGGGAAGAAGACCTGAGACCAGAGACTTCAACCTTGAGGAATGGTCAAGGGAAGAGCAGTTCCCAGGCTCAGGAGAGCAGGTCCGCCGGGCCTCCCGTAGGCTTACCTTGGCCACCTTGATCCAGTGCTCCAGCACCACCGCCCTGTCCCGGGCCGTCATGTGTGCGTTGCCAAGGCAGGTGGTGATCACGCAGTTGGCCACGTTGTTGAACTGGGTCACGGTGGCACTGACTGTGCATGTCCGGTGCTCATAGCCAGGCTCATTTCTCTTGGACCAGATGGAGCCCAGGCACTGTTGGGGCTGCACCTTCTTGAACAGATCCTAGAGAAGAGGGGGACGCTCGCTCACACAGCCATTGCACATGCAGGATTCATGTCCTACATCGGGGTCCCCTGTCAGAGCCGGGGCTCAGCAAGGGCAGAAAGTGGCCTGAACCCAGGTAGAGTCGCTGCACTGCCCTGCATTCCTCTTCCCTGAGGGAGCCCAGTGCAGGATGAACGAGGAGCAGATACTCTCAGGGGGTGGTGGGGGGCAGGAGGGCGCTGTACCCTGGTCCTCCCCTGTAACTTCAAGTTACTGGTGGCAGCTCAAGGGGGCTCCTCAGGGGGCAACTTCCCCTCCCAGTGTTCATGCCCTGGCCCTCCTCCCCTCTCAGCAGCACATTCTCACAGAGGGGGGGAAAGCCACAGATTTGTCTGCCTCCCTTTACTTCAGCTCACATTTGACACCTAAACAGTGTGGGGTGCTCGGCCTCCAAGGCAGGAGCATGGTGAGCCTTGGGCTCAGCTGCACACAGTGAGTTGCCTCCGGCCCCCCGCCCCCCGCTCATGACCAGGGCCTGCCCGTTTGCCCACAGGTTCTGGCTCATTTAGGCGACACAGGGACTCTGCGTCAGTCCTTCCCAGGGTCTAGCTCCACAGTGTGCAGGTGGGCAGTGAGAGCAAGGGTTTGAGGCACGGGACAGGGCCTTGTGGTTGGTAAGGGATGGAGCTGAGATCTGGGCCCGACCACACAAGCCCACATCACGGAAAGGAAGGTTTTGGGCAGAAGACGGCAGGAAACAAGCCTGCCCCGGCCCCGGCCTGGAAGCCCCGCTGCTCACCGCGTCTATGGAGGTCAACTGCTCTGCCACCAGCTTGGGAGGGAAGGCCATGAGCCCGGGCTGCTCCCCATGCCGCGGGTGCTCGGGGGTTGCCCAGGGGCAGGTGGCCTCTGGGGCTGGAGGTGGCTCCGTCTTTGTGCTTTGGGAAGGAGTGTCAGTCCCCACGAAGGCTGGTGGTGGAACTGACTGCAGCTCACGACCCGGTACACGGGAGGAAGGCACCAGCTCTTGTGCCAGGTCTGGAGTAGTCGAGGGAGGAGACGCTGGAAGGAGCCGTGGAGCTGGCCCTGGGACAGGATAAGGAGACATGTGTGTCCACGGGACTGACTTGCCCCATGCCCTTCCAAACACAGGGAAGAGTCCATGGCCGATAGAGAAACACCCAGCCCCTGAACCCCATCCCGGAGAGTCTGCCCAGCTTGCCATCCCCCTTACCCTCTGACTCTGCATCTGCCTCCGTGAGCTGCAGAAGTTGCCGTGGCATCACGAGAATGGGGGCATGGCAACTCAGGCCATACAGGTTGGCCTGCACCCAGGGCCCCTGTACATCGAAGCAGGCCCAGTGCAGGGATGGCCAGGTGTTCTGCAGATTCTGGTCAGGCCAGGTCCCCGAGATGGGAGAGAGGCTGCTGGGGAGAGTCATATGCGGACCAGCATCAGAGCCTGGCCGCTCATGCCCCATGGTACTCCCATAGCACCATTCTTTGTGTATGGGTCCCCGAAATGTCCCCAGCATGACCTCTAGCCCTCCTGTCCCTGTTTTTGCAGTGGCGGACCTGGTATCCAGAAAACCTGTCTGAGTCTGGTTTTTCTACTTATCGTCTCTTCTCAATGACCAAGGGCCTCGTCTACTCCATCCTCCACGCCACAGGTATTGGGGCTTAGGTTTGTGGCAGATTGGTGAGTGCTCTGCTCACCAAAGCTTCTGTTCTTGGCCCCAGCGGTGGAGGTCACAAGAGGTGGTAGAGAGAGGTGCAGGAGGAGCAAGATGGGACAGTTGAAGGGATGGATGTTTGAGGCACCGAATCCGCCCAGGCTGTGCTCCGCTCCCCAGAGGGCTCCGGACCCCATCGACAGCTCCCTTTGACTCATTCACCTCTTCACAGGAAGCCCCCACAGTGAAGCCCTCCCAGTGGAAATCAAGAGTCTATGAGATCCCTGGCTCTGGGAGTCACTCCCCAGCCACAAACCACAGTCTCCCAATGTGCTCTGTGGAGGAATTAAGGTTCTCCTCCTGGATCCAAAGATCAATCAAAGTTTTACTTGAACTTTCCCAAAATTTTTTTGAGGATATTTACTAATTAGACAAGGAGAGAGAGAAGGAAAGAGTGAGAGAGAGAGAGAGAGAGAGAGAGAATAAGCAAGGTGAGCAGGCGCCCCACTGAGCAGGGAGCCCAATGTAGGGCTCAAACACAGGACCCTGGGACAACGACCTGACCTGATGGCCGAGGCCTTCCTGACCGAGCCACCCAGTGCCCTTAGTTGATCTTATCGTCCATGAGAATGGTCCAAATATGGGTGGATCCATTCATCCCTGGAGGCGGCCAGGAAGATGTCAGATCTAACAAACTATGGACGTGTGTGCCCACCACCTGCAGAGTGCTCGACTGTCTGACACCCTGATGAGTCTTGGACCGAGACGCTGTATGTTCTTTATTCCTTCAAATATCTCAGTGACTAGAAATGTGTCTGCAGTACTCGGTGCTTAATATGTGTTATTGGATGACGGACTCCCAACCAGCACTTTCCATCTCCTGAGTGGACCTGAAGCTGCTCGTTCATTCCTCAGTGACCTCTCCTCTGGCCACATAAAGGACAAGTATCAGGACCAGTGAGATGGAATCTGAGAAGTCCTTTGCACACAGGCAAACGGCCTGCTTTGTCCGTGCTTCTGTCAACCCAGAGGGCCACAGGCCCATGAGGGCCGATGAGGAGAGCTTGTTCGCTGGGGAGAGACGACTGCTCCACGGGAAGATGCCCAGCAGCCCTTTCTACAGGGCCAGGCCCCAGAGAAGTCCAGGCCATGTTTCCTCTCCGGATTTCCCACAGTAGCCTCATGAGGTTCATCCTCTTACCCCAGCACTTTTCAGAGGAGGACACGGAAGCTCAGAGAGGTGCAATGACATTGCCGAAACATACTGGTAGTAGAGGCGAGCCCCCCGCCCCTGTGCTGTGTATGGGGTGGTCACTCACCCAGAGAATTGCTGGCCCAGGACTTGTTGGGCTGCGGTGAACACTTGGTAGAGACATGAAATGACTGGGTTGATGATGAGGCTTCTGTCCTGGAAGGATGGCACCAAGGACTGTAGCAAATCATCCACTCTCCCTTCTCTGAGCGTCAGCATGGTCCGGGCCTCACGCAGGGATAGGGTTGATTCCTTTTCACACCAGAGACACAAGGAGGGGCCCTGCAGTCAGCTTCCAAACCGTGAACCACTGGGAAGATCAGGGTCCGTTGGTCGGCCCAGAGACTCCCATCCCCTCGGGAAGTTGCACAGGACAAGGGACTCGAGTGCCCACACAGAAAAAGGTTCGAGGCTTCAAAGTACCATTGGTTTCAGGGCAGACATGGTAAAGCATTGGCAACCTCAACACATTCTGTCAGCTGAGCAACAACAGCATTCCTCTCAGCTAATAGCTCTTATGAAGACCAGGATGCCACAGAGTCTTCAGTTACATCCCAACTGCCACTAGAACACAGAGGCCTAGACCCTCAAATGCTGCTCAAGATCATACACATTGGGGGTGAGAGGAGACCAGAGCATGAGCTGCATGGGGTCTCCCTTATGTGGATGTGGCTTGGGCTGTTCCTGACCTACGAGGAAGGCTCGGGGGAAAACTCCCTTCTCCTGCAGGGCCCAAGAGCATCAGTTGTTTCTTGTCTGGGTTCTGGGCTTGCCCTGATCCTCTCTGGGTCTTGAGTTTGACCATGAATGTGGACCTGCTCTTACCGCAGACCTTCAATGGATGTGGTTGGTGGCCTGATGCCCCTGTGCTTGTCAGGGGAGATGGAGGAGTTCAACTCTTGGAGAAACTCCTCCAAGAGTTCCTGGGTGGAACATTCCAAAGAGAGCCAGCTACTGGTGTCAGGAAGCATCAGAGGCCTTCCCCTAATCTGGGGCTCCAGGTTATGGCAGATCTAGCATCCAAAGCTGTCTATGGGGACACATAAGGTGCTCCTCGCAGCACTGCAGACATGGCAGGAGAATGGCATCAGGTCAGGTGCCAAGGGCCTTGAAAGTCTGAACCCTGTGGCAGACAGCCCCATTGATGAAGGACTACGACGATCTATCAGGATACAGCTCATGAGCTGTTGGGCCGACCATGATCTGATGTGTTCTGAGAGACGACATGTTATTGAGAAACATATGGAGAGAAACTATGTACACATTCGATATGAAAACATATAGGATGGCTTCATCCCACCCTTGCTTTTGTGTTACATCTCCCTCTTTACTGTGATGATTTGGAAGGGCTCAGAGAAGGTCTGCAGGGACAGTGGAGCTGGCTTCTACACAGCATATCTGGGATGAGTAGGTCAATTAATAAAAACAGAAGTAAAACCCATAGATCCTCAAGGCTTGGGGAAAAACAAGCCAAAACAACCCCCCCACAACTCCTCCAAACGTGAACTCTCTGCCGCACCACTCCAACACAGGTGAAGGGTGTCCTCCGACATCCCACGTAGCCAGAGGCTAGGCGTGGAGGTTCAGATCTCTCTGAGGTTGGGCCTGTGGGACACTCTTGTGGCCACACTAGGGGAGGGCCCCGGGTTTCACTGCATGTTCGTGTGGGGGCCATATTTCTGGGGTGAGCCCTCTTCCCTGCCTCACCTCAGAGCAGCACCGATCCCTGTTTGTCGGGAGCACCAGATCATTGTCTAGGGAGCTGGAATAGTTGAATCCACACACCATCTCCTCCAAGACCTCCTGGGTGCAGGTCTGCAAATACAGTGCCCCGTATATACAGGGCCAAGAGACCTTAGGGTCCTCCCTCTCCATCACCCCCGAGGGGACACCCCCATTAGAAACCGCGTTCTCCCGTACAGGCCAGAGGGGCAGCTGTGGAGACATCTGGCAAGGAGGGAGCCACATGAAAGAGGCTGTTGGGTTCATGACCCACATACTGGGAGTGGAGCTGTGTGCCCAGCACTCCCCTTCTCATGTGCCTGCTATGGCCTGGGGTCCTAACACCAAAGGTGTGTCAGGCTGCCAACACCTGGCAGCTGGTCTCTTCCCAGAAGGGCACGTTCCTCTCCTCGGTCCCCTCTACACTCGCACACACACACACACACACACACACACACACACACACACACCCCCAGACACAGTCACATACACATAAACACACAGACACACACACAGTGAGGTATCAGGGGTGGGAGCCCGCTCAGCTGAGATCACAGTGTGCCTGCTCTCCAGTGGCCTCCCCAAGTTGCCTTGTGGTACCTGTTGAGGTCTCCCGCCACAGAAGCAGAAGCTTCGGAGAAGAGGGCCGAGCCGACGTCGACAGCTACGTGAACATCTCTCACTCTGGACTCTGCGGAGCCCAGAGCGCCTCAACGTAGGACAACAGCAAGAGGACATCTTGTTCTCTCAACCGTCTCCAGTAAGGTGAGCGGTTGTGGAATGCAGGTGCCTGGTCACCAGAGTTCCGAATCAGTTGCGGGGCTGTCACCAAGGAAGTGACATCACTTTTTCGAGATCCTGGGACCTGGGCCCCTTCCTCCAGTCAGCCCTATCCTGAGCCCCTTCTTGGCAGATGAATGCTTCCCCCATGCCATCCCCTTCACTGTACATCATGAGCCACGAAATGCCATAGACACAACCCACTGAACATGCAATGAGGTCTACCTGTGAGGACCCGGAGCTGAATTCAGACCTTTATGTCTCTGTTTTCCCAGTGCTGTGTCCTACCTACCCCACCGGGTCTCTCAAATAGTCCAGTTTCCCAACCTGCACTGTGGGGATCAGCCTAGAATGTCCTCTCTAGACACATCACCAGGGGCCTATGGATGATATTTCTAAGGCGTGTGCGCCGGTATCCCGTGTATCTGAGGCACAGATATACGGATGGGAGGCTGACCAGACGGGGTGGCATGAGCCACGGAGCAACACTAGAAAGCGGCCTGGGCTCCAGCAATGGAATCTCACAATAGCAGGTTCCTCTGGCCTCATTTCAACGGGGGCACCATGATGGGATGGAAATGCTCCACAGGCAGCCAGGGTCTGAGGCTAGGACTTCTAGGACTGTGTTGACTAGCAGTGGTGAGAGTGGACATCCCTGTCTCCTTCCTGATCTTCGGGGAAAGGCTCCCAGTGCTTCCCCATTGAGAATGATATTGGCTGTGGGCTTTTGGCAGATGGCTTTTAAGATGTGAAGGAGTGTACCCACTGTCCCTACACTCTGAAGAGTTTTCATCAGGAATGGAGGCTGTATTTTGTCAAATGCTTTCTCTGCATCTATTGAGAGGACCCCATGGTTCTTGTTTTTTCTCTTGCTGATATGACCAATCACATTGATTGCTTTAGAGTGTTGAACCAGCAGCCTTGCATCCTGGGCATAAATCCCACTTGGTCATGATGAACAATCCTCTTAATGTCGCATTGGATTCTATTGGCTTGTATCTTGTTGAGAATTTTTCCATCCATGTTCATTAGGGATATTGGTCTGTAATTCTCCTTTCTGGTGGGTTTTTTGTCTAGTTTTGGAAAAAAGGTGATGCTGTCCTCATAGAAGGAGTCTGGAATTACTCCATCTCTTTCTATCTTTCCGAACAGCTTTAGTAGAATAGGTATGGTTTCTCCTTTCCGTTTGACAGAATTCCCCAGGGAAACCATCTGGCCCTGGACTTTTGCGTCTTGGGAGGTTTTTGATGACGGCTTCAATTTCCTCCCTGGTTATTGGCCTGTCAGGTTTTCTATTTCCTTCTGTTCCAGTTTTGGTCATTTGTGGTTTCCCAGAAATGCGTCCATTTCTTCTATATTGTCTAATTTATTGGTGTATTGCTGCTCATGAAATGTTTTTAAAATCGTTTGTGTTTCCTTCGTGTTGGTGGGAATCTCTCCTTTGTCATTCATGATTTTATTAATTCGTGGCTTTTCTCTCTTCTTTTTAATAAGGCTGGCTCATGGATTATCTATGTTCTTAATTTTTTCAAAGAACCAACTCCTTGTTTTGTTGATCGGGTCTTCCGATCTCTATTTCATTAAGTTCTGTTCGAATCTTTATTAACACTCTTCTTCTGCTGGGTTTAGTTTCTATTTGCTTTTTTGTCTCCAGTTCCTTTATATGCAAGGTGAGCTTTTGTATCTGAGTTCTTTCCAGGTTTTGGATGGATGCTTGCATTGTGATGTATTTCCCCCTCAGGCTGCTTTTGCTGTATCCCAAAGATTGGGAACTGTTCTACCTTCATTCTCATTAGCTTCCATGAGTCTTTTTAGTTCTTCTCTAATTTCCTGCTTGACCCTTTCATCTTTTCGCAGGATGGTCCTTCACCTCCATGTGTTTGAAATCCTTCCAAACTTCTTCTTGTGATTTAGTTCTAATTTCAAAGCATTATGGTGTGAAAATAGGCAGGGGACGATCCCAATCCTTGGTATCGGTTCAGACCTGATTTGTGACCCAGTATGTGGTCTCTTCTGGAGAAAGTTCCGGGCGCACTTGAGAAGAATGTGTATTCAGTTGCATTTGGATGTAAAGTTCTGTAAATATCTGTGAAATCCACCTGGTCCAGTGTATCATTTAAAGCTCTTGTTTCTTCGGAGATGTCGTGCTTAGAAGATCTGTCGATCGTATAAAGCGCTACGTTCAAGTCACCAAGTGTAAGTGTATTATTATCTCAGTATGTCTTAACTTTGGTGACTAATTGGGTGATGTACTTGGCAGCTCCCACATTCGGGGCATACATATTGATGATTGTTAGGTCTTCTTGTTGGATAGTATGATATAGTGTCCCTCTTCATCTCCCACTACAGTCTTGGGGATAAACTTTAGCTTATCTGATATAAGGATGGCTACCCCTGCTTTCTTTTGAGGACCATTTGAATGGTACACGGTTCTCCACCCTTTCATTTTTGGGCTGTAGGTGTTTCCCTCAAATGAGTCTCATGGATCCCTGGGTGGCTCAGCAGTTTGGCACCTGCCTTTGGCCCAGGGCGTGATCCTGGATTCCCGGGATTGAGTCCCACATCCGGCTCCAGGCCTGGAGCCTGCTTCTCTTTCTTCCTGTGTCTCTGCCTCTCTCTCTCTCTCTCTCTGTCCATCATCAATCAAAAAATCAATCAATCAATCAATCAATCAATCTTTCAAAAAAATAAAAATGAAATGAGTCTCTTGTAGACAGCAAATAGTTGGGTCTTGCTTTTTCATCCAGTCTGAAACTCTGTGCCTTTTGATGGGGTCATTAAGTCCATTCACGTTCAGAGTTAGTATTGAAAGATATACATTTAGTGTCATCATGATACCTATTCAGTCCGTGGTTTTGTGGATTGTCTCCTTGGACTTCCTCTTTCTTTACAGAGTCCTCCTTAGTATTTCTTGCAGAGCCGGCTTGGTGGTCACATATTCTTCCAGTTCCTGCCTATCTTGGAAGCTCTTGATCTCTCCTTCTGTTCTGGATGAGAGCCTTGCTGGATACAGGCTTCTCGGATGCAGGTTCATCTCATTTAGGACCCCTGAATACATCCTGCCGGCCCTTTCTGGCCTGTTGGGTCTCTCTGGAGAGGTCTGCTGTTAATCTAATATATCTACCCGTAAAAGTCAGAGATTTCTTGTCTCTTGCAGCTTTAAGGATCTTCTCTTTATCTTTGGAATTTGCAAGTTTCACTCTTAAATGTCAAGGTGTTGAGTGGTTTTTATTCCTTTTGGGGGGGATCTCTCTATTTCCTGGATCTGAATGCCTGTTTCCCTTCGCAAGTTAGGAAAGTTCTCAGCTTGGATTTGTTCAAGTGCAGTGTCTGGAACTCTGTCCCTTGCGGCACCCTCGGGAACCCCAAGTAAATGGAGATTTTTCCTTCTGAGGCTGTCATTTTATTCCCTTAACCAATCCTCATGATCTCTTAAATGTTTTTATCTTTTATCCTCAGTTTCCCCCTTTGCCTTCAACTTGTCTTCTATGTCTCTCACTCGTTCTTCTACCTCGTGAACCTTCGTCTTTAGCACCTCTAGTTTGGATTGCATCTCATTTAATGAATTTTTAATTTCTGCCTGATTAATTCTAAAATCTGCAGTCATGAAGTCTCTTGAATCCTTTACGCTTTTTTCTAGACACTTGTAGGTTTATAATTGTGCTTCTGAATTGGCTTTCTGACATTGAATTGTAATCCACATTCTGTAACTCAGTGGGAGAGACGACTGTTTCTGAGTCTCCCTTTTGAGGTTAGTTTTTCCTTCTAGTCATTTTGCTCAGTGCAGACTGGCCAGAAACAAGTTGTATTGGGAAAAGGAGAAAAAGAGAGAAGAGAAAGGAGAAGAAAAGAAGAAGAAGAAGAAGAAGAAGAAGAAGAAGAAGAAGAAGAAGAAGAAGAAGAAGAAGAAGAAGAAGAAAGAAGAAAGAAGGAGAAGGAGAAGGGAAAAAATGGAGGGGAAGCAAACAGAAAACAAAAAGCCAGCGGGGGTATCCTCTGACTCTATGTACTGTAAATCCTTCGACTTCCCCTGGACCTTTTCAGTGCTGCCTGGGAATAACTGGCTTTTCCGCTGTCCCTCTAGGTGGTCTTCTGGGGGCGAGGCCTGCTGTGCTGGTTCTCAGGTGTGAGCACCTGGGGGAGCTGCGCCGACCCTTGCCAGGTGCATGGCCAAGTGGGAACTGTTCATCCTGTGAGGACCCTGCTCCTACCCAGGTACAAGGTGACCTCAGGAAGAGCCACTGTGGCAGCAGCCAGCTCCCCAGCTCTGGAGTCAGCTCTCCCAGTAGCTACCTCAGCTCCCAGTCTGCAGGGGCCTGGATGCTCCGGGGGCAGGGCCCCAGACCTGCACAACTTGGTGACCCCCGGGCAGGAGCATCTTCCTCTCCTGGGCCCTCTGGGCTTCGCCTGTCCTGGGTGGAGGCCGGGACCTCGGCTGTGTCCCTGGAGCCCTGGGCACCGGGACCTGCGCTGCTTGAATCCACTCTCAGGGCCTTGGGGCCCGCTGCAGCCCTTCGGGGAGCTCGGCCGTGGGGTGGGGGCTTCCCCTGGGGCACAGGTGCTCTGTTAGTGCCCCCAGGAGCCTGAGGGCATCCCCGCCCTCCTGAGATCCTGCTCCAACTCACTGGAGCTCATGCTCCTCCGGGTGGGGAGGGCTCTCCTGTCCTTGGGGCCTTGCCCTGGGGCCTCAGCTTGGCTCCTCGGGGGGCCTCACCCTTGGAGGCTTTTTAATTTCTTTACTTTTTCCCCGTCTTCCTACCTTCATAGAAATGCCGCCTCTTCTCACTGCAGCCTTCCAGCTGTTCTCTCTTTAAATCTCAGGCCGAATTCATAGGTTTTCAGGATGATGCTAAAGTTATCTAGGTAAGTGGGGGGTGGGAAAGTGACCTGGGGACCCTCTTCTTCCACCGCCTTGGCCCCTCCCCCATTCGTAGGGGTAATTGATAGGAATATATTTATTGCCATTTGATCCCTCAGGTCATCAGCTTGGTGGCATTCCCCCATGGAAGCCCCTGAATGCTCCTCTCATTCATCATCCATCAAAGATCCAGACAGGAAATGCTCACGCGCCCACATGACATAATGAAGTACAAGACCTAAGGGGTCAGGCTCAGTTAGCGACTCCAGACAAGACAGTGTAAGTGTGTACACTGACTCTGTGTGCAAGCTGGTGAATGTCTGTGACCACGGACCTAGGAAAAACAAAGACCTAAAGTCATCCTGTCCAACAAGGAGAGTGTGGGGGTTTCTCTGGTCGAACCGTTATTCTGGCAATGGGGAGCCAATGTCTGACCCATCAGGTCCCAGCAGGTCTGAGTGGTCACTACCCCTGGACCAAGATGCCGGGGCCTTCAGGGAATTGCTCCCTCAAGAGAGCTGCCCAGGGAGGTACAGGGAGGCAGGAGATCCTAGCTCAGAAGCCAGCACAGGTGTTCTTGGAACCTGGCCCAGTTGTGGCCTTCATGTACACAAATATCTCTCCCCCTCATGCACACCAAGAGGGAAAAGGACGTCAGAGATCACTGACGAGGACCCCAGGAGGATTCCAGGCTTGGTCAGGGGTGAAGTTGGAACCTGAGAGCGAGACTGAGGGTGGAAAGCCCTGCCTGCCCTTATGTCATCCACTAATGACCTTCCCCTGGCCTCATGCCATCCATGTGTAGCACAGTCTCTTTACACGTGTGTCCCCCCACTTTAATGTTGTTGCAATCGCAGAGGTTGACCTGGACGACTCAATGCTCCGAATAATGAGAATGTCAAACCCCAAACCTGAGCTAAAATAATCCACATCAGAAAAATGGCAAGAAAAAGTCCTCCTTCCTTGAAAGTGTACAAAGGGAGCCCCTGTCCTGGGCAGGAGGGGGTCCTGGCGGGCGGTCCCCTTCAGGACCCCAGGTCGGTGGTGTTGCTGTTCCTGTGGAAGTCCCTGCACCCTCTAAATCTCAGGAGCTCGGAGGGGTGTCCCTGCTGTCTGGCCAAGTTCCTGACACTGTGCTCTGAGGAAGGGGGGCCTGGGGATGCCCTTGAGTAGCTGGGAGGAGGCAGGATCCTCTACTTCATCCCACATACAGGAGCTGGTGACTCTGTAAGATTTCTCCTTTAAAATGAGCATAAGAGGGTCTCCTGGTGGCTCAGTGTCGGGGTCTCTGCCTCTGTCTCAGGTCCTGACCCCGGAGCCCCGGGTTTGAGGCCCATGACAGGCCGCCCACAGGGAGCCCGCCTCTCTCTCTGTGTCTCTCGTGAATAAAGAAGGAATATCTGGGGGAAAAAGATGGAAAGTGACTATGAGACTCTTTAACTCTCTCACATTACTACAGGAAGTCAAAGGCCCAAACTCCTCCTGGACTGTAAAGCGGCTTTAATATCACAACATTGAAGTCTTCCGTTTACAAGTGAAGACAATGACGTATCGTCCTCCCAGTAGAAGAGGCGGGAGGAAGTGGTGTCCTGCAGACGGGCCCCGTCCCCGTGAGGCCCCTGCACCTCGGCTCAGGCCTGAGGGTGACTGCGGGCGGCTCCTCCTGTCTGGGGGCAGGCTCGGGGCTCCAGCTGGCAGGACAGGGTGTAGCTGAGGACAGAGGGACACGTGTGAGTTGGGCAGGAGCTTCAGTTCCGGAGCCTTCCCTGGGATTTCCAAGGAGCTGGAGCCTGGAGCCCCAGCAGCAGGGCTGGAGGCGGCCCCGGGGGCCTGAGGAGAAGGATCCCTAGAGGCCCCCCCGAGTTTGCTCCCCTCCCGCCCTCAGCCCTGGGAGCCTCACCTCTCATCCTCGCTGAGCCACGTCCCAGCCTGGAACCAGGCCCGGAACGGCTGCTCGGGCTCTATGTGGTACCGATCCGCGGCCACCTGGAGCAGCAGGATCTCGGTGAGGACTCGGTACTCCTGGGCCCAGAGAGAGGACATGGCATGAGAGGCCCGGGGGGCGGAGAGGCCTTCGGCGGCTGCGCCCGGGACAGGCGTCGGGGCTGGTCTCTGCCACGTGGTGACCCCCCATCCTGCACACTCCTCCCGGCCCAGCTTGTTCTCAGATGGGAGCACACCCCGCCCCGGCCTGGCCAGGTGTCCCCGATGGCGGTGCCTCTGGCCTTGACAACTACAGGGACTTTGCCGTTATCAGGGAGCCATTCCCGACAATGTGACAATGCGGGGATGGAGGACCAGCGTGGTCCTCCCTGGGACCCCTCTGCTGGCCCCAGCCCCACCCTCCCTGCGGGAGCTCAGAGAAACCCTCACCTTGTTCTTCTTCCGGTGGTTGACCTCATTGCCCTGGAAAGCAGACGAGCACAGGCCATCAAGGGGGCCGCGGGGTGCTGCTGGGTGCTGCTATCCCCCTCACGCCACCCTAGGGCCAGGCACACAGGGGCCAGGACTCCCAGGGGAACAGGCCTGCGATCCAGGCCAGGCCCCGGGAGCCGGGGAAAGGAGCCCTGGGGGGGCAGGTGAGGCTTCCGGGAGCACAGGAGGGGAGGCCAGAGCCTCAGGTGGACAGGAGACGCGAGGCTCCCGAAGGGCCCGCTCAGGCCGGGGCCCCTGACGTCACTCTGCCCCCACAGGCAACCTCAACGGACAGGCTGAGGCCCACACAGCCTGACCTCTGAAGGTTGGCATTCGGGCCGCAGATTCGATCTCGGGACCCGTGACCTGGGTGCAGCCTCCCTCCTCTCCTCCCAGACGTGGGCCAGGGACCCTCGCTCCCAGGGCATTGGGGAGCCTGTCACGAGGGGAGACTTGCCAAGGACGGAGACCTCGGGGCTCGGCTCAGGGGCCCTGTGCTCCCCACATGAGCGCCCCGACCCAGTCCCGGGCCACGCACCTCCAGGTACTCCTCCATGGCAGTATCCAACATGAACAGGTCGGTGAGGAAGGTGCCCAGGAAGGGGACGACACCCTGTGTCGGGGTGGGTGTGGAATGAGGCCCTGCTCCCGTGTCCACGGGGACCCTCCCCGGGACAGGTCAGCCCCCCGGCCCGCCCGCCCCAGCTCCCACCTGCTGCTGACCAGGACTCTTGGGGCATCCATGGTTTCCCCCCTCTCCCTCGGAGAACACCAGAGTCCTCCAAACAGCTCAAGGGCCAGCGGTAGGACATCGGGGTGTAGGTGCCCCGGGCCCTGCGCCCCACAGACACATTGTCTCCAGCTGTATAAACCCTCCTCCGGGTCACCTCGAAAGAAGTGTTGTCGAAGCTGTGGCTCCGGGAGGCAGAGCCGGAGTCGGGAGGCCCCACCTGCCTTGATTTGGGGGCTTCCAGCTCTCAGGGGAGACCCCTCTCCTCTGGGCTCGAGGCCACGGATCTGGGGCTCGCTCACCTGCTGCTGCTGCCGCCTCTTCCATGCTCTCTGCACGCTGATCCCCAGGGCTCCAAGCTTAGCTGGCCGGTCCTGCAGGGCCAAGGACAAGTTCCTCAAGAGCAGGATCACCCTGGGCCCTTCTCCCCATGATCGTTTTTTCTTTTTCTTTTCTCTTTTTAAATTTATTTTTAATTGCTGTTCAAATTGCCACCATATACAATACCCCAGTGCTCATCCCATCAGGTGCCCCCCTCAGTGCCCGTCACACTGTCACCGCCACCCCCGCCCTCACCCCTTCCACCCCCCATCTTTAACCTCAGACCCTGGACATCTGACCCAAGGCACAGGGTGGCAGCTACATCGTCCTTCAGCTTGCCATGAGGGATTCCAGAACAACCTCAGCTCCAGCATTCATGGCTGCGTGACCTTGTGCTTGCAGCAGCCTGGCCTCCCAGAGCCTGGATCCTCACTGGGAAAGGGGCGAATTCCAGCTCCCCCCTTGGTCCCCCGAGGACCCAGGGTCCTATTCCCACCATCACTGTTGGGGCCCTCATCCCATGCAAACCCCTCACAGAGCGCAGGCCTGTCCTCCGGGCTCTCCAGTTCGGGAGAGGCCCCGATCGGGACCGGCTGGCGACGGGGAGCGCGAGTGTCCAACTCAGGGATCCTGGTTCAGCGGCAGCTGCTTTTCCACCTCTTGTGGATTTTCACCCCAGGCTGCGTCCACGGTCATGCCAAAGGCTGCACTCGCTGAAGGAATGCTCCGGGACGGTCCCTGATTCAGTCACGAAGGACACCGTGGCTCCCACGCCGCCTCTCTTTCTATCCCAACACCTCCCATACTACCTTGAGAAGCAGGTTCCTGCTCTGGGCATTGTCCTGGGAGCACAGTTTTTCAAATGTTCGAATCTTCTTCCTGAGTAGAGCGAGAGAAGGCAGGACGGATGTTGGCACACTAGGGTAGGGTTGAGGGCAAGTTCCTGTGATCTGAGACCTCGAGGGAGTCCAACTGCTGGGTCGGGGTGTCTTTGGGTTCCTCTGACCACTCAGCTCGTTGCAGCACATGGGAGGGAGCTGTCGTGTGGGTCATCTGGTGCAACCGAAGCCCTCTTAATTGAACAGCTCTGCTTTGGTCACTTTTGGTTTCAATTGGGAAGAGACTCCAGTTGCTGTCATGTTCACATCCAGATACTTGTAACTCAGCACAGCCCAGACTCCCCAAATGGGGACATTAGGAGGCATGGTGGCCTCTTCACCTGGTAGGCTGAGAAAATCACCTGCCTGCCTGCCCACCCACGTCCTGTTGTCATGGAGTACTGCCTCCTAGGAAGTCCAGGGGGACCGAGGAAGCCAGAATGGACAGGCATCCGGGCCATCCCTCATCCTTCATGGTCCTTCTGGAGCGAGGACCCCTCACCTGGAAACTTTGGCCCATGTGTTCTTCAGGCGGTGAACGGAGACACTCTGCAGAGCCGAGAGGATGGCGTGCAGGGAGGAGTAGTTCCGTAAGGCTCGGCAGGCCTGGGGAGGAAGAGCAGGAGCTGTCAGGGGGCCGGCAGGAGCCCTGCTGGCTGGAGAGCTGCACTCCTCTCAGTGTCAGTCTCCTCTCCCGGATGAGACCGATGTCCAGGGGCCTACAGAAGGGCGCATGGAGGACGCCGCGAAGAGCCCTGCTGGGGAGAGGGGGCGTTTCCCGTCCCTCCAAGGAAAGAGTCACGTGGGGACTGAGCACCCCAACACTGGGCCATGCGAGGAAAGGTCAGCAAGGCCCCCCGGGAAGAAGACCTGAGACCAGAGACTTCAACCTTGAGGAATGGTCAAGGGAAGAGCAGTTCCCAGGCTCAGGAGAGCAGGTCCGCCGGGCCTCCCATAGGCTTACCTTGGCCACCTTGATCCAGTGCTCCAGCACCACCGCCCTGGCCCGGGCCGTCATGTGTGCGTTGCCAAGGCAGGTGGTGATCACGCAGTTGGCCACGTTGTTGAACTGGGTCACGGTGGCACTGACTGTGCATGTCCGGTGCTCATAGCCAGGCTCATTTCTCTTGGACCAGATGGAGCCCAGGCACTGTTGGGGCTGCACCTTCTTGAACAGATCCTAGAGAAGAGGGGGACGCTCGCTCACACAGCCATTGCACATGCAGGATTCATGTCCTACATCGGGGTCCCCTGTCAGAGCCGGGGCTCAGCAAGGGCAGAAAGTGGCCTGAACCCAGGTAGAGTCGCTGCACTGCCCTGCATTCCTCTTCCCTGAGGGAGCCCAGTGCAGGATGAACGAGGAGCAGATACTCTCAGGGGGTGGTGGGGGGCAGGAGGGCGCTGTACCCTGGTCCTCCCCTGTAACTTCAAGTTACTGGTGGCAGCTCAAGGGGGCTCCTCAGGGGGCAACTTCCCCTCCCAGTGTTCATGCCCTGGCCCTCCTCCCCTCTCAGCAGCACATTCTCACAGAGGGGGGGAAAGCCACAGATTTGTCTGCCTCCCTTTACTTCAGCTCACATTTGACACCTAAACAGTGTGGGGTGCTCGGCCTCCAAGGCAGGTGCATAGTGAGCCTTGGGCTCAGCTGCACACAGTGAGTTGCCTCCGGCCCCCCGCCCCCCGCTCATGACCAGGGCCTGCCCGTTTGCCCACAGGTTCTGGCTCATTTAGGCGACACAGGGACTCTGCGTCAGTCCTTCCCAGGGTCTAGCTCCACAGTGTGCAGGTGGGCAGTGAGAGCAAGGGTTTGAGGCACGGGACAGGGCCTTGTGGTTGGTAAGGGATGGAGCTGAGATCTGGGCCCGACCACACAAGCCCACATCACGGAAAGGAAGGTTTTGGGCAGAAGACGGCAGGAAACAAGCCTGCCCCGGCCCCGGCCTGGAAGCCCCGCTGCTCACCGCGTCTATGGAGGTCAACTGCTCTGCCACCAGCTTGGGAGGGAAGGCCATGAGCCCGGGCTGCTCCCCATGCCGCGGGTGCTCGGGGGTTGCCCAGGGGCAGGTGGCCTCTGGGGCTGGAGGTGGCTCCGTCTTTGTGCTTTGGGAAGGAGTGTCAGTCCCCACGAAGGCTGGTGGTGGAACTGACTGCAGCTCACGACCCGGTACACGGGAGGAAGGCACCAGCTCTTGTGCCAGGTCTGGAGTAGTCGAGGGAGGAGACGCTGGAAGGAGCCGTGGAGCTGGCCCTGGGACAGGATAAGGAGACATGTGTGTCCACGGGACTGACTTGCCCCATGCCCTTCCAAACACAGGGAAGAGTCCATGGCCGATAGAGAAACACCCAGCCCCTGAACCCCATCCCGGAGAGTCTGCCCAGCTTGCCATCCCCCTTACCCTCTGACTCTGCATCTGCCTCCGTGAGCTGCAGAAGTTGCCGTGGCATCACGAGAATGGGGGCATGGCAACTCAGGCCATACAGGTTGGCCTGCACCCAGGGCCCCTGTACATCGAAGCAGGCCCAGTGCAGGGATGGCCAGGTGTTCTGCAGATTCTGGTCAGGCCAGGTCCCCGAGATGGGAGAGAGGCTGCTGGGGAGAGTCATATGCGGACCAGCATCAGAGCCTGGCCGCTCATGCCCCACGGTACTCCCATAGCACCATTCTTTGTGTATGGGTCCCCGAAATGTCCCCAGCATGACCTCTAGCCCTCCTGTCCCTGTTTTTGCAGTGGCGGACCTGGTATCCAGAAAACCTGTCTGAGTCTGGTTTTTCTACTTATCGTCTCTTCTCAATGACCAAGGGCCTCGTCTACTCCATCCTCCACGCCACAGGTATTGGGGCTTAGGTTTGTGGCAGATTGGTGAGTGCTCTGCTCACCAAAGCTTCTGTTCTTGGCCCCAGTGGTGGAGGTCACAAGAGGTGGTAGAGAGAGGTGCAGGAGGAGCAAGATGGGACAGTTGAAGGGATGGATGTTTGAGGCACCAAATCCGCCCAGGCTGTGCTCCGCTCCCCAGAGGGCTCCGGACCCCATCGACAGCTCCCTTTGACTCATTCGCCTCTTCACAGGAAGCCCCCACAGTGAAGCCCTCCCAGTGGAAATCAAGAGTCTATGAGATCCCTGGCTCTGGGAGTCACTCCCCAGCCACAAACCACAGTCTCCCAATGTGCTCTGTGGAGGAATTAAGGTTCTCCTCCTGGATCCAAAGATCAATCAAAGTTTTACTTGAACTTTCCCAAAATTTTTTTGAGGATATTTACTAATTAGACAAGGAGAGAGAGAAGGAAAGAGTGAGAGAGAGAGAGAGAGAGAGAATAAGCAAGGTGAGCAGGCGCCCCACTGAGCAGGGAGCCCAATGTAGGGCTCAAACACAGGACCCTGGGACAACGACCTGACCTGATGGCCGAGGCCTTCCTGACCGAGCCACCCAGTGCCCTTAGTTGATCTTATCGTCCATGAGAATGGTCCAAATATGGGTGGATCCATTCATCCCTGGAGGCGGCCAGGAAGATGTCAGATCTAACAAACTATGGACGTGTGTGCCCACCACCTGCAGAGTGCTCGACTGTCTGACACCCTGATGAGTCTTGGACCGAGACGCTGTATGTTCTTTATTCCTTCAAATATCTCAGTGACTAGAAATGTGTCTGCAGTACTCGGTGCTTAATATGTGTTATTGGATGACGGACTCCCAACCAGCACTTTCCATCTCCTGAGTGGACCTGAAGCTGCTCGTTCATTCCTCAGTGACCTCTCCTCTGGCCACATAAAGGACAAGTATCAGGACCAGTGAGATGGAATCTGAGAAGTCCTTTGCACACAGGCAAACGGCCTGCTTTGTCCGTGCTTCTGTCAACCCAGAGGGCCACAGGCCCATGAGGGCCGATGAGGAGAGCTTGTTCGCTGGGGAGAGACGACTGCTCCACGGGAAGATGCCCAGCAGCCCTTTCTACAGGGCCAGGCCCCAGAGAAGTCCAGGCCATGTTTCCTCTCCGGATTTCCCACAGTAGCCTCATGAGGTTCATCCTCTTACCCCAGCACTTTTCAGAGGAGGACACGGAAGCTCAGAGAGGTGCAATGACATTGCCGAAACATACTGGTAGTAGAGGCGAGCCCCCCGCCCCTGTGCTGTGTATGGGGTGGTCACTCACCCAGAGAATTGCTGGCCCAGGACTTGTTGGGCTGCGGTGAACACTTGGTAGAGACATGAAATGACTGGGTTGATGATGAGGCTTCTGTCCTGGAAGGATGGCACCAAGGACTGTAGCAAATCATCCACTCTCCCTTCTCTGAGCGTCAGCATGGTCCGGGCCTCACGCAGGGATAGGGTTGATTCCTTTTCACACCAGAGACACAAGGAGGGGCCCTGCAGTCAGCTTCCAAACCGTGAACCACTGGGAAGATCAGGGTCCGTTGGTCGGCCCAGAGACTCCCATCCCCTCGGGAAGTTGCACAGGACAAGGGACTCGAGTGCCCACACAGAAAAAGGTTCGAGGCTTCAAAGTACCATTGGTTTCAGGGCAGACATGGTAAAGCATTGGCAACCTCAACACATTCTGTCAGCTGAGCAACAACAGCATTCCTCTCAGCTAATAGCTCTTATGAAGACCAGGATGCCACAGAGTCTTCAGTTACATCCCAACTGCCACTAGAACACAGAGGCCTAGACCCTCAAATGCTGCTCAAGATCATACACATTGGGGGTGAGAGGAGACCAGAGCATGAGCTGCATGGGGTCTCCCTTATGTGGATGTGGCTTGGGCTGTTCCTGACCTACGAGGAAGGCTCGGGGGAAAACTCCCTTCTCCTGCAGGGCCCAAGAGCATCAGTTGTTTCTTGTCTGGGTTCTGGGCTTGCCCTGATCCTCTCTGGGTCTTGAGTTTGACCATGAATGTGGACCTGCTCTTACCGCAGACCTTCAATGGATGTGGTTGGTGGCCTGATGCCCCTGTGCTTGTCAGGGGAGATGGAGGAGTTCAACTCTTGGAGAAACTCCTCCAAGAGTTCCTGGGTGGAACATTCCAAAGAGAGCCAGCTACTGGTGTCAGGAAGCATCAGAGGCCTTCCCCTAATCTGGGGCTCCAGGTTATGGCAGATCTAGCATCCAAAGCTGTCTATGGGGACACATAAGGTGCTCCTCGCAGCACTGCAGACATGGCAGGAGAATGGCATCAGGTCAGGTGCCAAGGGCCTTGAAAGTCTGAACCCTGTGGCAGACAGCCCCATTGATGAAGGACTACGACGATCTATCAGGATACAGCTCATGAGCTGTTGGGCCTACCGTGATCTGATGTGTTCTGAGAGACGACATGTTATTGAGAAACATATGGAGAGAAACTATGTACACATTCGATATGAAAACATATAGGATGGCTTCATCCCACCCTTGCTTTTGTGTTACATCTCCCTCTTTACTGTGATGATTTGGAAGGGCTCAGAGAAGGTCTGCAGGGACAGTGGAGCTGGCTTCTACACAGCATATCTGGGATGAGTAGGTCAATTAATAAAAACAGAAGTAAAACCCATAGATCCTCAAGGCTTGGGGAAAAACAAGCCAAAACAACCCCCCTACAACTCCTCCAAACGTGAACTCTCTGCCGCACCACTCCAACACAGGTGAAGGGTGTCCTCCCACATCCCACGTAGCCAGAGGCTAGGCGTGGAGGTTCAGATCTCTCTGAGGTTGGGCCTGTGGGACACTCTTGTGGCCACACTAGGGGAGGGCCCCGGGTTTCACTGCATGTTCGTGTGGGGGCCATATTTCTGGGGTGAGCCCTCTTCCCTGCCTCACCTCAGAGCAGCACCGATCCCTGTTTGTCGGGAGCACCAGATCATTGTCTAGGGAGCTGGAATAGTTGAATCCACACACCATCTCCTCCAAGACCTCCTGGGTGCAGGTCTGCAAATACAGTGCCCCGTATATACAGGGTCAAGAGACCATAGGGTCCTCCCTCTCCATCACCCCCGAGGGGACACCCCCATTAGAAACCGCGTTCTCCCGTACAGGCCAGAGGGGCAGCTGTGGAGACATCTGGCAAGGAGGGAGCCACATGAAAGAGGCTGTTGGGTTCATGACCCACATACTGGGAGTGGAGCTGTGTGCCCAGCACTCCCCTTCTCATGCGCCTGCTATGGCCTGGGGTCCTAACACCAAAGGTGTGTCAGGCTGCCAACACCTGGCAGCTGTTCTCTTCCCAGAAGGGCACGTTCCTCTCCTCGGTCCCCTCTACACTCGCACACACACACACACACACACACACACACACACCCCCAGACACAGTCACATACACATAAACACACAGACACACACACAGTGAGGTATCAGGGGTGGGAGCCCGCTCAGCTGAGATCACAGTGTGCCTGCTCTCCAGTGAACTCCCCAAGTTGCCTTGTGGTACCTGTTGAGGTCTCCCGCCACAGAAGCAGAAGCTTCGGAGAAGAGGGCCGAGCCGACGTCGACAGCTACGTGAACATCTCTCACTCTGGACTCTGCGGAGCCCAGAGCGCCTCAACGTAGGACAACAGCAAGAGGACATCTTGTTCTCTCAACCGTCTCCAGTAAGGTGAGCGGTTGTGGAATGCAGGTGCCTGGTCACCAGAGTTCCGAATCAGTTGCGGGGCTGTCACCAAGGAAGTGACATCACTTTTTCGAGATCCTGGGACCTGGGCCCCTTCCTCCAGTCAGCCCTATCCTGAGCCCCTTCTTGGCAGATGAATGCTTCCCCCATGCCATCCCCTTCACTGTACATCATGAGCCACGAAATGCCATAGACACAACCCACTGAACATGCAATGAGGTCTACCTGTGAGGACCCGGAGCTGAATTCAGACCTTTATGTCTCTGTTTTCCCAGTGCTGTGTCCTACCTACCCCACCGGGTCTCTCAAATAGTCCAGTTTCCCAACCTGCACTGTGGGGATCAGCCTAGAATGTCCTCTCTAGACACATCACCAGGGGCCTATGGATGATATTTCTAAGGCGTGTGCGCCGGTATCCCGTGTATCTGAGGCACAGATATACGGATGGGAGGCTGACCAGACGGGGTGGCATGAGCCACGGAGCAACACTAGAAAGCGGCCTGGGCTCCAGCAATGGAATCTCACAATAGCAGGTTCCTCTGGCCTCATTTCAACGGGGGCACCATGATGGGATGGAAATGCTCCTCAGGCAGCCAGGGTCTGAGGCTAGGACTTCTAGGACTGTGTTGACTAGCAGTGGTGAGAGTGGACATCCCTGTCTCCTTCCTGATCTTCGGGGAAAGGCTCCCAGTGCTTCCCCATTGAGAATGATATTGGCTGTGGGCTTTTGGCAGATGGCTTTTAAGATGTGAAGGAGTGTACCCACTGTCCCTACACTCTGAAGAGTTTTCATCAGGAATGGAGGCTGTATTTTGTCAAATGCTTTCTCTGCATCTATTGAGAGGACCCCATGGTTCTTGTTTTTTCTCCTGCTGATATGACCAATCACATTGATTGCTTTAGAGTGTTGAACCAGCAGCCTTGCATCCCGGGCATAAATCCCACTTGGTCATGATGAACAATCCTCTTCATGTCGCATTGGATCCTACTGGCTAGTATCTTGTTGAGAATTTTTCCATCCATGTTCATTAGGGATATTGGTCTGTAATTCTCCTTTCTGGTGGGTTTTTTGTCTAGTTTTGGAAAAAAGGTGATGCTGTCCTCATAGAAGGAATCTGGAAGTACTCCATCTCTTTCTATCTTTCCGAACAGCTTTAGTAGAATAGGTATGGTTTCTCCTTTCCGTTTGACAGAATTCCCCAGGGAAGCCATCTGGCCCTGGACTTTTGGGTCTTGGGAGGTTTTTGATGACGGCTTCAATTTCCTCCCTGGTTATTGGCCTGTCAGGTTTTCTATTTCTTTCTGTTCCAGTTTTGGTCATTTGTGGTTTCCCAGAAATGCGTCCATTTCTTCTATATTGTCTAATTTATTGGTGTATTGCTGCTCATGAAATGTTTTTAAAATCGTTTGTGTTTCCTTGGTGTTGGTGGGAATCTCTCCTTTGTCATTCATGATTTTATTAATTCGTGGCTTTTCTCTCTTCTTTTTAATAAGGCTGGCTCATGGTTTATCTACGTTCTTAATTTTTTCAAAGAACCAACTCCTTGTTTTGTTGATCGGGTCTTCTGATCTCTATTTCATTAAGTTCTGCTCGAATCTTTATTAACACTCTTCTTCTGCTGGGTGTAGTTTCTATTTGCTTTTTTGTCTCCAGCTCCTTTACATGCAAGGTGAGCTTTTGTAACTGAGTTCTTTCCAGTTTTTGGGTGGATGCTTGCATTGCGATGTATTTCCCCCTCAGGCTGCTTTTGCTGTATCCCAAAGATTGGGAACTGTTCTACCTTCATTCTCATTAGCTTCCATGAGTCTTTTTAGTTCTTCTCTAATTTCCTGCTTGACCCTTTCATCTTTTCGCAGGATGGTCCTTCACCTCCATGTGTTTGAAATCCTTCCAAACTTCTTCTTGTGATTTAGTTCTAATTTCAAAGCATTATGGTGTGAAAATAGGCAGGGGACGATCCCAATCCTTGGTATCGGTTCAGACCTGATTTGTGACCCAGTATGTGGTCTCTTCTGGAGAAAGTTCCGGGCGCACTTGAGAAGAATGTGTATTCAGTTGCATTTGGATGTAAAGTTCTGTAAATATCTGTGAAATCCACCTGGTCCAGTGTATCATTTAAAGCTCTTGTTTCTTCGGAGATGTCGTGCTTAGAAGATCTGTCGATCGTATAAAGCGCTACGTTCAAGTCACCAAGTGTAAGTGTATTATTATCTCAGTATGTCTTAACTTTGGTGACTAATTGGGTGATGTACTTGGCAGCTCCCACATTCGGGGCATACATATTGATGATTGTTAGGTCTTCTTGTTGGATAGTATGATATAGTGTCCCTCTTCATCTCCCACTACAGTCTTGGGGATAAACTTTAGCTTATCTGATATAAGGATGGCTACCCCTGCTTTCTTTTGAGGACCATTTGAATGGTACACGGTTCTCCACCCTTTCATTTTTGGGCTGTAGGTGTTTCCCTCAAATGAGTCTCATGGATCCCTGGGTGGCTCAGCAGTTTGGCACCTGCTTTTGGCCCAGGGCGTGATCCTGGATTCCCGGGATTGAGACCCACGTCCGGCTCCAGGACTGGGGCTTGCTTCTCTCTCTTCCTGTGTCTCTGCCTCTCTCTCTCTCTCTCTCTCTCTCTCTCTCTGTCCATCATCAATCAAAAAATCAATCAATCAATCAATCAATCTTTAAAAAAAAAATAAAAATGAAATGAGTCTCTTGTAGACAGCAAATAGTTGGGTCTTGCTTTTTCATCCAGTCTGAAACTCTGTGCCTTTTGATGGGGTCATTAAGTCCATTCACGTTCAGAGTTAGTATTGAAAGATATACATTTAGTGTCATCATGATACCTATTCAGTCCGTGTTTTTGTGGATTGTCTCCTTGGACTTCCTCTTTCGATTACAGAGTCCTCCTTAGTATTTCTTGCAGAGCCGGCTTGGTGGTCACATATTCTTCCAGTTCCTGCCTATCTTGGAAGCTCTTGATCTCTCCTTCTGTTCTGGATGAGAGCCTTGCTGGATACAGGCTTCTCGGATGCAGGTTTATCTCATTTAGGACCCCTGAATACATCCTGCCGGCCCTTTCTAGCCTGTTGGGTCTCTCTGGAGAGGTCTGCTGTTAATCTAATATTTCTACCCATAAAAGTCAGAGATTTCTTGTCTCTTGCAGCTTTAAGGATCTTCTCTTTATCTTTGGAATTTGCAAGTTTCACTCTTAAATGTCAAGGTGTTGAGTGGTTTTTATTCGTTTTGGGCGGGATCTCTCTATTTCCTGGATCTGAATGCCTGTTTCCCTTCGCAAGTTAGGAAAGATCTCAGCTTGGATTTGTTCAAGTGCAGTGTCTGGAACTCTGTCCCTTGCGGCACCCTCGGGAACCCCAAGTAAATGGAGATTTTTCCTTCTGAGGCTGTCATTTTATTCCCTTAACCGATCCTCATGATCTCTTAAATGTTTTTATCTTTTATCCTCAGTTTCCCCCTTTGCCTTCAACTTGTCTTCTATGTCTCTCACTCGTTCTTCTACCTCGTGAACCTTCGTCTTTAGGACCTCTAGTTTGGATTGCATCTCATTTAATGGATTTTTAATTTCTGCCTGATTAATTCTAAAATCTGCAGTCATGAAGTCTCTTGAATCCTTTACGCTTTTTTCTAGACACTTGTAGGTTTATAATTGTGCTTCTGAATTGGCTTTCTGACATTGAATTGTAATCCACATTCTGTAACTCAGTGGGAGAGAAGACTGTTTCTGAGTCTCCCTTTTGAGGTTAGTTTTTCCTTCTAGTCATTTTGTTCAGTGCAGACTGGCCAGAAACAAGTTGTATTGGGAAAAGGAGAAAAGAGAGAAGAGAAAAAGAGAAGGAAGAAGAAGAAGAAGAAGAAGAAGAAGAAGAAGAAGAAGAAGAAGAAGAAGAAGAAGAAGAAGAAGAAGAAGAAAGAAGAAGAAGAAAAGAAGAAGAAGAAGAAGAAGAAGAAGAAGAAGAAGAAGAAGAAGAAGAAGAAGAAGAAGAAGAAGAAAGAAGAAGAAGAAGAAGAAGAAGAAAGAAGAAAGAAGAGAAGGGAAAAAATGGAGCGGAAGCAAACAGAAAATAAAAAGCCAGCGGGGGTATTCTCTGACTCTATGTACTGTAAATCCTTCGACTTCCCCTGGACCTTTTCAGTGCTGCCTGGGAATAACTGGCTTTTCCGCTGTCCCTCTAGGTGGTCTTCTGGGGGCGAGGCCTGCTGTGCTGGTTCTCAGGTGTGAGCACCTGGGGGAGCTGCGCCGACCCTTGCCAGGTGCATGGCCAAGTGGGAACTGTTCATCCTGTGAGGACCCTGCTCCTACCCAGGTACAAGGTGACCTCAGGAGGAACCACTATGGCAGCAGCCAGCTCCCCAGCTCTGGAGTCAGCTCTCCCAGTAGCTACCTCAGCTCCCAGTCTGCAGGGGCCTGGATGCTCCGGGGGCAGGGCCCCAGACCTGCACAACTTGGTGACCCCCGGGCAGGAGCATCTTCCTCTCCTGGGCCCTCTGGGCTTCGCCTGTCCTGGGTGGAGGCCGGGACCTCGGCTGTGTCCCTGGAGCCCTGGGCACCAGGAACTGCGCTGCTTGAATCCACTCTCAGGGCCTTGGGGCCCGCTGCAGCCCTTCGGGGAGCTCGGCCGTGGGGTGGGGGCTTCCCCTGGGGCACAGGTGCTCTGTTAGTGCCCCCAGGAGCCTGAGGGCATCCCCACCCTCCTGAGATCCTGCTCCAACTCACTGGAGCTCATGCTCCTCCGGGTGGGGAGGGCTCTCCTGTCCTTGGGGCCTTGCCCTGGGGCCTCAGCTTGGCTCCTCGGGGGGCCTCACCCTTGGAGGCTTTTTAATTTCTTTACTTTTTCCCCGTCTTCCTACCTTCATAGAAATGCCGCCTCTTCTCACTGCAGCCTTCCAGCTGTTCTCTCTAAATCTCAGGCCGAATTCATAGGTTTTCAGGATGATGATAAAGTTATCTAGGTAAGTGGGGGGTGGGAAGGTGACCTGGGGACCCTCTTCTTCCACCGCCTTGGCCCCTCCCCCATTCGTAGGGGTAATTGATAGGAATATATTTATTGCCATTTGATCCCTCAGGTCATCAGCTTGGTGGCATTCCCCCATGGAAGCCCCTGAATGCTCCTCTCATTCATCATCCATCAAAGATCCAGACAGGAAATGCTCACGCGCCCACATGACATAATGAAGTACAAGACCTAAGGGGTCAGGCTCAGTTAGCGACTCCAGACAAGACAGTGTAAGTGTGTACACTGACTCTGTGTGCAAGCTGGTGAATGTCTGCGACCACGGACCTCGGAAAAACAAAGACCTAAAGTCATCCTGTCCAACAAGGAGAGTGTGGGGGTTTCTCTGGTCGAACCGTTATTCTGGCAATGGGGAGCCAATGTCTGACCCATCAGGTCCCAGCAGGTCTGAGTGGCCACTACCCCTGGACCAAGATGCCGGGGCCTTCAGGGAATTGCTCCCTCAAGAGAGCTGCCCAGGGAGGTACAGGGAGGCAGGAGATCCTAGCTCAGAAGCCAGCACAGGTGTTCTTGGAACCTGGCCCAGTTGTGGCCTTCATGTACACAAATATCTCTCCCCCTCATGCACACCAAGAGGGAAAAGGACGTCAGAGATCACTGACGAGGACCCCAGGAGGATTCCAGGCTTGGTCAGGGGTGAAGTTGGAACCTGAGAGCGAGACTGAGGGTGGAAAGCCCTGCCTGCCCTTATGTCATCCACTAATGACCTTCCCCTGGCCTCATGCCATCCATGTGTAGCACAGTCTCTTTACACGTGTGTCCCCCCACTTTAATGTTGCTGCAATTGCAGAGGTTGACCTAGACGACTCAATGCTCTGAATAATGAGAATGTCAAACCCCAAACCCGAGCTAAAATAATCCACATCAGAAAAAGTGGCAAGAAAAAGTCCTCCTTCCTTGAAAGTGTACAAAGGGAGCCCCTGTCCTGGGCAGGAGGGGGTCCTGACGGGCGGTCACCTTCAGGAACCCAGGTCGGTGGTGTTGCTGTTCCTGTGGAAGTCCCTGCACCCTCTAAATCTCAGGAGCTCGGAGGGGTGTCCCTGCTGTCTGGCCAAGTTCCTGACACTGTGCTCTGGGGAAGGGGGGCCTGGGGATGCCCTTGAGTAGCTGGGAGGAGGCAGGATCCACTACTTCATCCCACATACAAGAGCTGGTGACTCTGTAAGATTTCTCCTTTAAAATGAGCATAAGAGGGTCTCCTGGTGGCTCAGTGTCGGGGTCTCTGCCTCTGTCTCAGGTCCTGACCCCGGAGCCCCGGGTTTGAGGCCCATGACAGGCCGCCCACAGGGAGCCCGCCTCTCTTTCTGTGTCTCTCGTGAATAAAGAAGTAATATCTGGGAGAAAAAGATGGAAAGTGACTATGAGACTCTTTAACTCTCTCACATTACTACAGGAAGTCAAAGGCCCAAACTCCTCCTGGACTGTAAAGCGGCTTTAATATCACAACATTGAAGTCTTCCGTTTACAAGTGAAGACAATGACGTATCGTCCTCCCAGTAGAAGAGGCGGGAGGAAGTGATGTCCTGCAGACGGGCCCCGTCCCCGTGAGGCCCCTGCACCTCGGCTCAGGCCTGAGGGTGACTGCGGGCGGCTCCTCCTGTCTGGGGGCAGGCTCGGGGCTCCAGCTGGCAGGACAGGGTGTAGCTGAGGACAGAGGGAGACGTGTGAGTTGGGCAGGAGCTTCAGTTCCGGAGCCTTCCCTGGGATTTCCAAGGAGCTGGAGCCTGGAGCCCCAGCAGCAGGGCTGGAGGCGGCCCCGGGGGCCTGAGGAGAAGCATCCCTAGAGGCCCCCCCGAGTTGGCTCCCCCTCCGGCCCTCAGCCCTGGGAGCCTCACCTCTCGTCCTCGCTGAGCCACGTCCCAGCCTGGAACCAGGCCCGGAACGGCTCCTCGGGCTCTATGTGGTACCGATCCGCGGCCACCTGGAGCAGCAGGATCTCGGTGAGGACTCGGTACTCCTGGGCCCAGAGAGAGGACATGGCATGAGAGGCCCGGGGGGCGGAGAGGCCTTCGGCGGCTGCGCCCGGGACAGGCGTCGGGGCTGGTCTCTGCCACGTGGTGACCCCCCATCCTGCACACTCCTCCCGGCCCAGCTTGTTCTCAGATGGGAGCACACCCCGCCCCGGCCTGGCCAGGTGTCCCCGATGGCGGTGCCTCTGGCCTTGACAACTACAGGGATTTTGCCGTTATCAGGGAGCCATTCCCGACAATGTGACAATGCGGGGATGGAGGACCAGCGTGGTCCTCCCTGGGACCCCTCTGCTGGCCCCAGCCCCACCCTCCCTACGGGAGCTCAGAGAAACCCTCACCTTGTTCTTCTTCCGGTGGTTGACCTCATTGCCCTGGAAAGCAGACGAGCACAGGCCATCAAGGGGGCCGCGGGGTGCTGCTGGGTGCTGCTATCCCCCTCACGCCACCCTAGGGCCAGGCACACAGGGGCCAGGACTCCCAGGGGAACAGGCCTGCGATCCAGGCCAGGCCCCGGGAGCCAGGGAAAGGAGCCCTGGGGGGGCAGGTGAGGCTTCCGGGAGCACAGGAGGGGAGGCCAGAGCCTCAGGTGGACAGGAGACGCGAGGCTCCCGAAGGGCCCGCTCAGGCCGGGGCCCCTGACGTCACTCTGCCCCCACAGGCAACCTCAACGGACAGGCTGAGGCCCACACAGCCTGACCTCTGAAGGTTGGCATTCGGGCCGCAGATTCGATCTCGGGACCCGTGACCTGGGTGCAGCCTCCCTCCTCTCCTCCCAGACGTGGGCCAGGGACCCTCGCTCCCAGGGCATTGGGGAGCCTGTCACGAGGGGAGACTTGCCAAGGACGGAGACCTCGGGGCTCGGCTCAGGGGCCCTGTGCTCCCCACATGAGGGCCCCGTCCCAGCCCCGGGCCACGCACCTCCAGGTACTCCTCCATGGCAGTATCCAACATGAACAGGTCGGTGAGGAAGGTGCCCAGGAAGGGGACGACACCCTGTGTCGGGGTGGGTGTGGAATGAGGCCCTGCTCCCGTGTCCACGGGGACCCTCCCCGGGATAGGTCAGCCCCCCGGCCCGCCCGCCCCAGCTCCCACCTGCTGCTGACCAGGACTCTTGGGGCATCCATGGTTTCCCCCCTCTCCCTCGGAGAACACCAGAGTCCTCCAAACAGCTCAAGGGCCAGCGGTAGGACATCGGGGTGTAGGTGCCCCGGGCCCTGCGCCCCACAGACACATTGTCTCCAGCTGTATAAACCCTCCTCCGGGTCACCTCGAAAGAAGTGTTGTCGAAGCTGTGGCTCCGGGAGGCAGAGCCGGAGTCGGGAGGCCCCACCTGCCTTGATTTGGGGGCTTCCAGCTCTCAGGGGAGACCCCTCTCCTCTGGGCTCGAGGCCACGGATCTGGGGCTCGCTCACCTGCTGCTGCTGCCGCCTCTTCCATGCTCTCTGCACGCTGATCCCCAGGGCTCCAAGCTTAGCTGGCCGGTCCTGCAGGGCCAAGGACAAGTTCCTCAAGAGCAGGATCACCCTGGGCCCTTCTCCCCATGATCGTTTTTTCTTTTTCTTTTCTCTTTTTAAATTTATTTTTAATTGCTGTTCAAATTGCCACCATATACAATACCCCAGTGCTCATCCCATCAGGTGCCCCCCTCAGTGCCCGTCACACTGTCACCGCCACCCCCGCCCTCACCCCTTCCACCCCCCATCTTTAACCTCAGACCCTGGACATCTGACCCAAGGCACAGGGTGGCAGCTACATCGTCCTTCAGCCTGCCATGAGGGATTCCAGAACAACCTCAGCTCCAGCATTCATGGCTGCGTGACCTTGAGCTTGCAGCAGCCTGGCCTCCCAGAGCCTGGATCCTCACTGGGAAAGGGGCGAATTCCAGCTCCCCCCTTGGTCCCCCGAGGACCCAGGGTCCTATTCCCACCATCACTGTTGGGGCCCTCATCCCATGCAAACCCCTCACAGAGCGCAGGCCTGTCCTCCGGGCTCTCCAGTTCGGGAGAGGCCCCCATCGGGACCGGCTGGCGACAGGGAGCGCGAGTGTCCAACTCAGGGATCCTGGTTCAGCGGCAGCTGCTTTTCCACCTCTTGTGGATTTTCACCCCAGGCTGCGTCCACGGTCATGCCAAAGGCTGCACTCGCTGAAGGAATGCTCCGGGACGGTCCCTGATTCAGTCACGAAGGACACCGTGGCTCCCACGCCGCCTCTCTTTCTATCCCAACACCTCCCATACTACCTTGAGAAGCAGGTTCCTGCTCTGGGCATTGTCCTGGGAGCACAGTTTTTCAAATGTTCGAATCTTCTTCCTGAGTAGAGCGAGAGAAGGCAGGACGGATGTTGGCACACTAGGGTAGGGTTGAGGGCAAGTTCCTGTGATCTGAGACCTCGAGGGAGTCCAACTGCTGGGTCGGGGTGTCTTTGGGTTCCTCTGACCACTCAGCTCGTTGCAGCACATGGGAGGGAGCTGTCGTGTGGGTCATCTGGTGCAACCGAAGCCCTCTTAATTGAACAGCTCTGCTTTGGTCACTTTTGGTTTCAATTGGGAAGAGACTCCAGTTGCTGTCATGTTCACATCCAGATACTTGTAACTCAGCACAGCCCAGACTCCCCAAATGGGGACATTAGGAGGCATGGTGGCCTCTTCACCTGGTAGGCTGAGAAAATCACCTGCCTGCCTGCCCACCCACGTCCTGTTGTCATGGAGTACTGCCTCCTAGGAAGTCCAGGGGGACCGAGGAAGCCAGAATGGACAGGCATCCGGGCCATCCCTCATCCTTCATGGTCCTTCTGGAGCGAGGACCCCTCACCTGGAAACTTTGGCCCATGTGTTCTTCAGGCGGTGAACGGAGACACTCTGCAGAGCCGAGAGGATGGCGTGCAGGGAGGAGTAGTTCCGTAAGGCTCGGCAGGCCTGGGGAGGAAGAGCAGGAGCTGTCAGGGGGCCGGCAGGAGCCCTGCTGGCTGGAGAGCTGCACTCCTCTCAGTGTCAGTCTCCTCTCCCGGATGAGACCGATGTCCAGGGGCCTACAGAAGGGCGCATGGAGGACGCCGCGAAGAGCCCTGCTGGGGAGAGGGGGCGTTTCCCGTCCCTCCAAGGAAAGAGTCACGTGGGGACTGAGCACCCCAACACTGGGCCATGCGAGGAAAGGTCAGCAAGGCCCCCCGGGAAGAAGACCTGAGACCAGAGACTTCAACCTTGAGGAATGGTCAAGGGAAGAGCAGGTCCCAGGCTCAGGAGAGCAGGTCCGCCGGGCCTCCCGTAGGCTTACCTTGGCCACCTTGATCCAGTGCTCCAGCACCACCGCCCTGTCCCGGGCCGTCATGTGTGCGTTGCCAAGGCAGGTGGTGATCACGCAGTTGGCCACGTTGTTGAACTGGGTCACGGTGGCACTGACTGTGCATGTCCGGTGCTCATAGCCAGGCTCATTTCTCTTGGACCAGATGGAGCCCAGGCACTGTTGGGGCTGCACCTTCTTGAACAGATCCTAGAGAAGAGGGGGACGCTCGCTCACACAGCCATTGCACATGCAGGATTCATGTCCTACATCGGGGTCCCCTGTCAGAGCCGGGGCTCAGCAAGGGCAGAAAGTGGCCTGAACCCAGGTAGAGTCGCTGCACTGCCCTGCATTCCTCTTCCCTGAGGGAGCCCAGTGCAGGATGAACGAGGAGCAGATACTCTCAGGGGGTGGTGGGGGGCAGGAGGGCGCTGTACCCTGGTCCTCCCCTGTAACTTCAAGTTACTGGTGGCAGCTCAAGGGGGCTCCTCAGGGGGCAACTTCCCCTCCCAGTGTTCATGCCCTGGCCCTCCTCCCCTCTCAGCAGCACATTCTCACAGAGGGGGGGAAAGCCACAGATTTGTCTGCCTCCCTTTACTTCAGCTCACATTTGACACCTAAACAGTGTGGGGTGCTCGGCCTCCAAGGCAGGTGCATGGTGAGCCTTGGGCTCAGCTGCACACAGTGAGTTGACCCCGGCCCCCCGCCCCCCGCTCATGACCAGGGCCTGCCCGTTTGCCCACAGGTTCTGGCTCATTTAGGCGACACAGGGACTCTGCGTCAGTCCTTCCCAGGGTCTAGCTCCACAGTGTGCAGGTGGGCAGTGAGAGCAAGGGTTTGAGGCACGGGACAGGGCCTTGTGGTTGGTAAGGGATGGAGCTGAGATCTGGGCCCGACCACACAAGCCCACATCACGGAAAGGAAGGTTTTGGGCAGAAGACGGCAGGAAACAAGCCTGCCCCGGCCCCGGCCTGGAAGCCCCGCTGCTCACCGCGTCTATGGAGGTCAACTGCTCTGCCACCAGCTTGGGAGGGAAGGCCATGAGCCCGGGCTGCTCCCCATGCCGCGGGTGCTCGGGGGTTGCCCAGGGGCAGGTGGCCTCTGGGGCTGGAGGTGGCTCCGTCTTTGTGCTTTGGGAAGGAGTGTCAGTCCCCACGAAGCCTGGTGGTTGAACTGACTGCAGCTCACGACCCGGTACACGGGAGGAAGGCACCAGCTCTTGTGCCAGGTCTGGAGTAGTCGAGGGAGGAGACGCTGGAAGGAGCCGTGGAGCTGGCCCTGGGACAGGATAAGGAGACATGTGTGTCCACGGGACTGACTTGCCCCATGCCCTTCCAAACACAGGGAAGAGTCCATGGCCGATAGAGAAACACCCAGCCCCTGAACCCCATCCCGGAGAGTCTGCCCAGCTTGCCATCCCCCTTACCCTCTGACTCTGCATCTGCCTCCGTGAGCTGCAGAAGTTGCCGTGGCATCACGAGAATGGGGGCATGGCAACTCAGGCCATACAGGTTGGCCTGCACCCAGGGCCCCTGTACGTCGAAGCAGGCCCAGTGCAGGGATGGCCAGGTGTTCTGCAGATTCTGGTCAGGCCAGGTCCCCGAGATGGGAGAGAGGCTGCTGGGGAGAGTCATATGCGGACCAGCATCAGAGCCTGGCCGCTCATGCCCCACGGTACTCCCATAGCACCATTCTTTGTGTATGGGTCCCCGAAATGTCCCCAGCATGACCTCTAGCCCTCCTGTCCCTGTTTTTGCAGTGGCGGACCTGGTATCCAGAAAACCTGTCTGAGTCTGGTTTTTCTACTTATCGTCTCTTCTCAATGACCAAGGGCCTCGTCTACTCCATCCTCCACGCCACAGGTATTGGGGCTTAGGTTTGTGGCAGATTGGTGAGTGCTCTGCTCACCAAAGCTTCTGTTCTTGGCCCCAGCGGTGGAGGTCACAAGAGGTGGTAGAGAGAGGTGCAGGAGGAGCAAGATGGGACAGTTGAAGGGATGGATGTTTGAGGCACCGAATCCGCCCAGGCTGTGCTCCGCTCCCCAGAGGGCTCCGGACCCCATCGACAGCTCCCTTTGACTCATTCGCCTCTTCACAGGAAGCCCCCACAGTGAAGCCCTCCCAGTGGAAATCAAGAGTCTATGAGATCCGTGGCTCTGGGAGTCACTCCCCAGCCACAAACCACAGTCTCCCAATGTGCTCTGTGGAGGAATTAAGGTTCTCCTCCTGGATCCAAAGATCAATCAAAGTTTTACTTGAACTTTCCCAAAATTTTTTTGAGGATATTTACTAATTAGACAAGGAGAGAGAGAAGGAAAGAGTGAGAGAGAGAGAGAGAGAGAATAAGCAAGGTGAGCAGGCGCCCCACTGAGCAGGGAGCCCAATGTAGGGCTCAAACACAGGACACTGGGACAACGACCTGACCTGATGGCCGAGGCCTTCCTGACCGAGCCACCCAGTGCCCTTAGTGATCTTATCGTCCATGAGAATGGTCCAAATATGGGTGGATCCATTCATCCCTGGAGGCGGCCAGGAAGATGTCAGATCTAACAAACTATGGACGTGTGTGCCCACCACCTGCAGAGTGCTCGACTGTCTGACACCCTGATAAGTCTTGGACCGAGACGCTGTATGTTCTTTATTCCTTCAAATATCTCAGTGACTAGAAATGTGTCTGCAGTACTCGGTGCTTAATATGTGTTATTGGATGACGGACTCCCAACCAGCACTTTCCATCTCCTGAGTGGACCTGAAGCTGCTCGTTCATTCCTCAGTGACCTCTCCTCTGGCCACATAAAGGACAAGTATCAGGACCAGTGAGATGGAATCTGAGAAGTCCTTTGCACACAGGCAAACGGCCTGCTTTGTCCGTGCTTCTGTCAACCCAGAGGGCCACAGGCCCATGAGGGCCGATGAGGAGAGCTTGTTCGCTGGGGAGAGACGACTGCTCCACGGGAAGATGCCCAGCAGCCCTTTCTACAGGGCCAGGCCCCAGAGAAGTCCAGGCCATGTTTCCTCTCCGGATTTCCCACAGTAGCCTCATGAGGTTCATCCTCTTACCCCAGCACTTTTCAGAGGAGGACACGGAAGCTCAGAGAGGTGCAATGACATTGCCGAAACATACTGGTAGTAGAGGCGAGCCCCCCGCCCCTGTGCTGTGTATGGGGTGGTCACTCACCCAGAGAATTGCTGGCCCAGGACTTGTTGGGCTGCGGTGAACACTTGGTAGAGACATGAAATGACTGGGTTGATGATGAGGCTTCTGTCCTGGAAGGATGGCACCAAGGACTGTAGCAAATCATCCACTCTCCCTTCTCTGAGCGTCAGCATGGTCCGGGCCTCACGCAGGGATAGGGTTGATTCCTTTTCACACCAGAGACACAAGGAGGGGCCCTGCAGTCAGCTTCCAAACCGTGAACCACTGGGAAGATCAGGGTCCGTTGGTCGGCCCAGAGACTCCCATCCCCTCGGGAAGTTGCACAGGACAAGGGACTCGAGTGCCCACACAGAAAAAGGTTCGAGGCTTCAAAGTACCATTGGTTTCAGGGCAGACATGGTAAAGCATTGGCAACCTCAACACATTCTGTCAGCTGAGCAACAACAGCATTCCTCTCAGCTAATAGCTCTTATGAAGACCAGGATGCCACAGAGTCTTCAGTTACATCCCAACTGCCACTAGAACACAGAGGCCTAGACCCTCAAATGCTGCTCAAGATCATACACATTGGGGGTGAGAGGAGACCAGAGCATGAGCTGCATGGGGTCTCCCTTATGTGGATGTGGCTTGGGCTGTTCCTGACCTACGAGGAAGGCTCGGGGGAAAACTCCCTTCTCCTGCAGGGCCCAAGAGCATCAGTTGTTTCTTGTCTGGGTTCTGGGCTTGCCCTGATCCTCTCTGGGTCTTGAGTTTGACCATGAATGTGGACCTGCTCTTACCGCAGACCTTCAATGGATGTGGTTGGTGGCCTGATGCCCCTGTGCTTGTCAGGGGAGATGGAGGAGTTCAACTCTTGGAGAAACTCCTCCAAGAGTTCCTGGGTGGAACATTCCAAAGAGAGCCAGCTACTGGTGTCAGGAAGCATCAGAGGCCTTCCCCTAATCTGGGGCTCCAGGTTATGGCAGATCTAGCATCCAAAGCTGTCTATGGGGACACATAAGGTGCTCCTCGCAGCACTGCAGACA